>NC_059162.1:109138939-109441970 GCF_019923935.1 Bubalus bubalis | reverse complement strand
TCCACTTCTGTTAAAAGGGCCTGGGATTTTTTTTTCTTCCTGGTTTAAAAATCTGTGAAGACTTTCTTCATAAGGACTTTATGAAATTATGATCTTCAGTCGGTATGTGATGCCTGGGGAGTTGAGATATCACATACTTTGAAGGTTACAGAATGTTTTGAGAGTTATGGTAACTCCTTTCCATTGCTCCTTCCCTCTCTCAGCATAAAACCCTGCAATATAAGCAGGACTTTTTTTGTAATTAATGAAGAACTTTATCCCTTGATCTAAAGGCTTTGCAAATTTTATGCTGTTTTTAATAGCTTGATAGAATAGGGAAATGGTTTGGAGTTAGGTCTGTCATGATTGTACCCATTATTAACTATGTCTTATATATATATATAATCCTTTGTTAATCATATCGCCTATTTCACAGATTTTCCGTTTAGAATTTTGAGTTTTTATAGTGGTGAGCAGGCTTTAGAGTTATGAATATGTCACTTGTGACAGTTCTGTAACCTCAGTTTTTCTTGTTGGGAACAGGTCTGAAGGTTGAAGTGACTCATTGTGGAACAATGAGACGGAAATACCGTGTTTGTAATGTAACAAGAAGGCCTGCCAGTCATCAAACGTAAGAAAAGCTGGTGTTTGTCAGAACAGAGATGATGTGAGGCAGCTTACTCTAGTTGGTAGATTGGGACTTTTGCTTGCTCCTAATGGGATGAGTTGTTAATGTGTAATTTTTTTTTTTTTCCAGCTTTCCTTTACAGTTAGAAAATGGCCAAACTGTGGAGAGAACAGTAGCACAGTATTTCAGAGAAAAGTACACTCTTCAGCTGAAGTACCCACACCTTCCCTGTCTGCAAGTGGGGCAGGAACAGAAACATACCTACCTGCCACTAGAAGTAATGTGTTTAGGCTGCTTATTAATATCCTCTTATTCATCATTCTGTTAAGGTTTTTAATGACCTGTAACTTACTTTATACTCTCACATTTATTTTTAAATTGAACTGTCTTTAAATTTCCTTATTTATTCTGAATTTTCAGTTATGAGATAATACGGGAAAAAATTTCATCCACAGTTCTGCCCCTCTAAACATAACTGCTGTTAGCATTTTGGTACACTTCTTTCAGCCTTTTTATCCAGTGTACATTGTACCTGATTATAATCATACTGTGAAGCAGTACTGTTTACTGCCTTTCTACTTGACATGATACTAAACAGAAGTGGCTTAATGGAGTAGATTTTAAATTTTAAGTTAAATTAAAATTTAAAATATCACATTTAATTGCACTCAATTTTAAGAAAGATGCATATATCTAGTACAAAACTTTTTTTCCATTTATAGGTCTGTAATATTGTGGCAGGGCAACGATGTATCAAGAAGCTAACGGACAATCAAACCTCCACTATGATCAAAGCCACAGCAAGATCTGCACCAGATAGACAAGAGGAAATTAGCAGATTGGTTAGTACTTAACCCCAGAAATAGAAATTAAAAACATATTAGGGTGAGCTACTAAAGAAGAATGTCCACCATATCAACTCCTGTCTTATTATCATTTCATGGGCTCAGAATTAAAAGAGATTATGGAAGTATTCTAGCAGTAGTCTAGGGGTAAATGAAGAAGGTTCAGTTCAGTTCAGTTCAGTCACCCAGTCGTGTCTGACTGTTTGTGACCCCATGAATCGCAGCACGCCAGGCCTCCCTGTCCATCACCAACTCCCGGAGTTCACCCAGACTCAAGTCCATCGAGTCGGTGATGCCATCCAGCCATCTCATCCTCTGTCGTCCCCTTCTCCTCCTGCCCCCAATCCCTCCCAGCATCAGAGTCTTTTCCAATGAGTCAACTCTTCACATGAGGTGGCCAAAGTACTGGAGTTTCAGCTTTAGCATCATTCCTTCCAAAGAAATCCCAGGGCTGATCTCCTTCACAATGGACTGGTTGGATCTCCTTGCAGTCCAAGGGACTCTCAAGAGTCTTCTCCAACACCACAGTTCAAAAGCATCAATTCTTTGCCGCTCAGCCTTCTTCACAGTCCAACTCTCACATCCATACATGACCACTGGAAAAACCATAGCCTTGACTAGACTAACCTTTGTTGGCATAGTGTCTCTGCTTTTGAACATGCTATCTAGGTTGGTCATAACTTTCCTTCCAAGGAGGAAGTGTCTTTTAATTTCATGGCTGCAGTCACCATCTGCAGTGATTTTGGAGCCCAAAAAATAAAGTCTGACGCTGTTTCCACTGTTTCCCCATCTATTTCCCATGAAGTGATGGGACCTGATGCCATGATCTTCGTTTTCTGAATGTTGAGCTTTAAGCCAACTTTTTCACTCTCCTCTTTCACTTTCATCAAGAGGCTTTTGAGTTCCTCTTCACTTTCTGCCATAAGGGTGGTGTCATCTGCATATCTGAGGTTATTGATATTTCTCCCAGCAATCTTGATTCCAGCTTGTGTTTCTTCCAGTCCAGCGTTTCTCATGATGTACTCTGTATATAAGTTAAATAAGCAGGGTGACAATATACAGCCTTGACATACTCCTTTTCCTATTTGGAACCAGTCTGTTGTTCCATGTCCAGTTTTAACTGTTGCTTCCTGACCTGCATACAAATTTCTCAGGAGGCAGATCAGGTGGTCTGGTATTCCCATCTCTTTCAGAATTTTCCACAGTTTATTGTGATCCACACAGTCAAAGGCTTTGGCGTAGTCAATAAAGGAGAAATAGATGTTTTTCTGGAACTCGCTTGCTTTTTCCATGATCCCGCGGATGTTGGCAATTTGATCTCTGGTTCCTCTGCCTTTTCTAAAACCAGCTTGAACATCAGGAAGTTCACGGTTCACATATTGCTGAAGCCTGGCTTGGAGAATTTTGAGCATTACTTTACTAGCGTGTGAGATGAGTGCAATTGTGCGGTAATTTGAGCATTCTTTGGCATTGCCTTTCTTTGGGATTGGAATGAAAACTGACGTTTTCCAGTCCTGTGGCCACTGCTGAGTTTTCCACATTTGCTGGCATATTGAGTGCAGCACTTTCACAGCATCATCTTTCAGGATTTGGAATAGCTCAACTGGAATTCCATCACCTCCACTAGCTTTGTTCTTAGTGATGCTTTCTAAGGTCCACTTGACTTCACATTCCAGGATGTCTGGCTCTAGGTCAGTGATCACACCATCGTGATTATCTGGGTTGTGAAGATCTTTTTTGTACAGTTCTGTGTATTCTTGCCCTCTCTTCTTAATATCTTCTGCTTCTGTTAGGTCCATACCATTTCTGTCCTTTATCAAGCCCATCTTTGCATGAAATGTTCCCTTGGTATCTCTAATTTTCTTGAAGAGATCCCTAGTCTTTCCCATTCTGTTGTTTTCCTCTATTTCTTTGCATTGATCGCTGAAGAAGGCTTTCTTATCTCTTGCTATTTCTTTGGTACTCTGCATTCAGATGCTTATATCTTTCCTTTTCTCCTTTGCTTTTCGCTTTTCTTCTTTTCATAGCTATTTGTAAGGCCTCCCCAGACAGCCATTTTGCTTTTTTGCATTTCTTTTCCATGGGGATGGTCTTGATCCCTGTCTCCTGTACAATGTCACGAACCTCATTCCATAGTTCATCAGGCACTCTATCTATCAGATCTAGGCCCTTAAATCTATTTCTCACTTCCACTGTATGATCAAAAGGGATTTGATTTAGGTCGTACCTGAATGGTCTAGTGGTTTTCCCTACTTTCTTCAATTTAAGTCTGAATTTGGCAATAAGGAGTTCATGGTCTGAGCCACAGTCAGCTCCTGGTCTTGTTTTTGCTGACTGTATAGAGCTTCTCCATCTTTGGCTGCAAAGAATATAATCAATCTGATTTCGGTGTTGACCATCTGGTGATGTCCATGTATAGAGTCTCCTCTTGTGTTATTGGAAGAGGGTGTTTGTTATGACCAGTGCATTTTCTTGGCAAAGGTTAGAGCCTTCTAATTTAACCCCAAACTCTTTAGTTAGATTCAGAACAGATAATCTCAGAACTAATGTTTCAGTTTAGTGAACTGGACTTTTATCACCTCCCACCTAAAATAGGAAAGGAAAGTCAAGGTTTTATGACCAACAATAGTGAGAAGCTTAACACACAAAGTAGGATTGCTTAGCCCCAGTATCTACACTGGTAACTATAGGATGAATAAAGAAGTCTAAGACAGCTCCAGCCTTATAGAGTGTCTAAGCTGTCCTTATTCTAAATGGGGAGAAAAGAGACATTAATACATTATAAAACTGACGGAATTAGGGCAAAGTGAAAAATAAAGGCACCTGGATCTTATCTTGAAAGTTAGTTGTGCCCGACTTTTTGCTACCCCATGGACTGTAGCCCGCCAGGCTAGCACTTTGAATCTTGACAGCTCTAGGTTCAAAGTCTAACTTCTTGACTCACTTACAGTTACTGTTGCTGCTGCTGCTGCAAAGTCGCTTCAGTTGTGTCTGACTCTGTGTGACCCCATAGATGGCAACCCACCAGGCTCCTCCGTCCCTTACTATATTTATAATTATAGCATCCGGTAGGCTAGAACAGTGACTGAGAGTAGGAACTCTAGAAATCAGAATGTAGAGATTTCAGATTATATGTCACTTGCTTAGCTATATGGTTTTAGACCAATCATTTCACTTTACTAAGCTTTAGTTTTATCCTCTGTAAAATAAAAAGTATAAAAGACTTATTTATAATTAAGGTTATTGTAAAAATTAATCATAAAACATTTCACACCAAGAAAATCTTGGTGAATAGTTGTTATTCTTTGTAATCTTATAGAAACTAATGGCATTTAAGCTTGAAGAAAAAAATCACTAGTGCATAATTTAGAAAACATTTCCTGCTTATTGTGGGATTATATATGTAAATTTATATAGTGTTTTTACTAGATTTTTACTCAAAGACTTGAACATTGCCCTTTTTGTAACCTTATATGACCTTTACCCTGAGACTAAAAAAATATGTTTTGAAAAACACATTATAGCACACTCTCAACATGAATTACACTTCTGAGATTACAGTAAATTCTTTGCATATATTGGTATATTATGTAAAAATTATAATCTGCATCTCATCGTGGCTTTCTTGTCTATCTCAAGTATATCTCTTAAGTAAATTTTATCTTCTGCTATGTTTTATCGGAAAATGTTCAAGTAGATTTTATATAACTTGTTATCAATTAGGGAAAAAAGCTTAGGATTATTGATATTTGCTATCAAGCTCTACTTGCCTGGAAAATCCATGGACGGAGGAGCCTGGTAGGCTGCAGTCCATGGGGTCGCTCAGAGTCGGACATGACTGAGCGATTTCACTTTCACTTTTTACTTTCATACATTGGAGAAGGAAATGGCAACCCACTCCAGTATTCTTGCCTGGAGAATCCCAGGGACAGAGGAGCCTAATGGGCTGCTGTCTATGGGGTCGCACAGAGTCGGACATGACTGAAGCGACTTAGCAGCAGCAGCAGCAAGCTCTACATAAGATTTCAATATTATATGTCCCGATCCTCTGATTAGAAATAATTAACCATTTTTAGGTCAGGTATTTCTCTTGCAATTTCTTGACCACCCTCCCCAAAATGTATTAGGCTTAACCATATAAAATACCATTTTCATGAGTCATAAATAGTTGAAATTTCTTATTATCCAACCTAATACATTTAAATATTCTATAAATGAACAGAAAGTTCATAGACTTCCTACTGTCCACTTATGGTCTGTAGTCCCCAGGTTAAAAATCTGCTCTGTAGTTTGGGTACCATTTTCTAGCCCTATTGGAGAAGGAAGTGGCAACCCACTCCAGTGTTCTTGCCTGGAAAATCCCATGGACGGAGGAGGCTGGTAGGCTGCAGTCCATGGGGTCACTAAGGGTCGGACACGACTGAGCAACTTCACATTCACGCATTGGAGAAGGAAATGGCAACCCACTCTAGTATTCTTGCCTGGAGAATCCCAGGGCCGGGGGAGCCTAGTGGGCTGCTGTCTATGGGGTCGCACAGAGTTGGACACAACTGAAGTGACTTAGCAGCAGCAGCATCTAGACCTATTAAAAAACATTGTTGACACAGTGAAGAAAAAAAATTAGAGGGTTCTAAAGGGAAATTAGGGGAATTTTGAAAGTAACTATAAACCTTTTCTGTTGTTAGGTAAGAAGTGCAAATTATGAAACAGATCCATTTGTTCAAGAGTTTCAATTTAAAGTTCGAGATGAAATGGCTCATGTAACCGGACGCGTACTTCCAGCACCTATGCTCCAATATGGAGGCCGGGTAAAACCTCTTGATATCATGTTTAAATTATAAATATACAGTTTCTGTGTTTTGAGAGAAGGACATCCTAGCTGAGTCTAGAATTTAGAAAGTATTTTTCATTCCAACAGTTTTGTTTCAAGATGAGTGTCTTTGCTTGAACTTAGAGGAACTTTTGTTTTTCTGTGATAAAAATATAAAATATTGATTTAGAAAAGCCTATTCCAGCAATTTGAAATGCTTATTTTTAGCTCATTCAAATAAGTTATATATTAAATGTTTGTTCTTTTTTGCCTTATTATTTCTCTGTCTCTGTAGAACCGGACTGTAGCAACACCAAGCCACGGAGTATGGGACATGCGAGGGAAACAGTTCCACACAGGAGTTGAAATCAAAATGTGGGCTATAGCTTGTTTTGCCACACAGAGGCAGTGTAGAGAAGAAATATTGAAGTAAGGCTTGTCATTAGTTTCACTTTGGGACCATTTTGTGTTTCAGTTTTAAATTATTCAGCTAATGTTCTAACCAACATTGCCTCAATATGAAGTATATTTAATCAGTGAACCTTTAAAAATGTTTCTTCTCAGTACTTTGATGAAGATTCTGAATTTTTTGGTCATATCCAAGTCACCGATTGATTCTTATAGGCATTCTAATAGACTAGCTTATATGGTATAGCAGGAGTACCATTGACTTTTGATGGCAAATAGTTTAGATTTAATTCCCAGGTTTGCCACTTTCTAACTTTATTACCATGAATAATTTATTTGATCTTATTATGCTTCAGTTTTTACCTTTTAAAAATAGAGATAATAGTACTTATTTACTGAATGAAAGTTAAATAACATCCTTATTTCTCAATTGAGTTCCTTGAAAGAGTCATTTAACTTCTCATTTTCACTTTCCAAAATTTGGCCTCCATCTCCACTACTTTTCGTCTTCTCCAGATTCTTTCCCTCAACAATCTTCTGTTTAAGTTTAAAACAAATCTTCATTTTACCTTGACACTCTCTCAGGATTCCAGGCTTCCATTCAGTCTCCTTCCTTGAAGTTTCAGTGCTCTACCAAAATTGATTCCTGGAATCAATTTCAACCACAAAAGTATCTTTGTGTTTATCAGTTCTAATGGTCTATTCTCAATAGCTGAGAAAAGAAGAGAAACTGAAGGCAAAGGAGAAAAGGAAAGATATACCCATTTGAATGCAGAGTTCCAAAGAATAGCAAGGAGAGATAAGAAAGCCTTCCTCAGTGATCAGTGTGAAGAAATAGAGGAAAACAATAGAATGGGAAAGACTAGAGATCTCTTCAAGAAATTTAGAGATACCAAGGGAAAATGCAAAGATGGGCACAATAAAGGACAGAAATATTATGGACCTAATAGAAGCAGAAGATAATAAGAAGAGGTGGTAAGAATACACGGAAGAACTATACAAAAAAGAACTTCATGACCCAGATAACCATGGTGGTGTGATCACTCACCTAGAGCCATACATCCTGGAATGTGAAGTCAAGTGGGCTTTAGGAAGCATCACTACGAACAAAGCTAGTGGAGGTGATGGAATTCCAGTTGAGCTATTTCAAATCCTAAAAGATGATGCTGTGAAAGTGCTGCACTCAATATACCTGCAAATTTGGAAAACTCAGGAGTGGCCACAGGACTGGAAAAGGTCAGTTTTCATTCCGATCCCAAAGAAAGGCAATGCCAAAGAATGTTCAAACTACCGCACAACTGCACTCATCTCACACGCTAGCAAAGTAATGCTCAAAATTTTCCATGCCAGGCTTCAACAGTACGTGAACTGTGAATTTCCAGATGTTCAAGCCGGATTTAGAAAAGGCAGAGGAATCAGAGATCAAACTGCTAACATCCACTGGATCATTAAAAAAAGCAAGAGAATTCCAGAAAACATCTATTTCTGCTTTATTGATTATGCCAAAGACTTTGACTGTGTGGATCACAACAAACTCTGAAAAACTCATCAAGAGATGGGAATACCAGACCACCTGACCTGCCTCCTGAGAAATATGTATGCAGGTCAAGAAGCAACAGTTAGAACCAGACATGGAACAACAGACTGGTTCCAAATCGGGAAAGGAGTACACCAAGGCTGTATATTGTTACCCTGCTTATTTAACTTGTATGCAGAGTACATCATGCCAAAGGTTGGGATGAATGAAGCACAAGCCAGAATCAGGATTGCCAGGAGAAATATCAATAACCTCAGATATGCAGATGACACCACCCTTAAGGCAGAAAGTGAAAAAGAACTAAAGAGCCTCTTGATGAAAGTGAGAGGGGAGTGAAAAAGTTGGCTTAAAACTCAACATTCAGAAAACTAAAATCATAGCATCTGGTCCCATCACTTCATGGCAAATATATGGGGAAACAATGAGAGATTTGATTTTGGGGGGCTCCAAAATCTCTACAGATGGTAACTGCAGCCACGAAATTAAAACATGCTTGTTCCTTGGAAGAAAATTTATGACTAACCTAGACCACATATTGAAAAGCAGAGACATTACTTTGCCCACAAAGGTCCTTCTAGTCAAGGCTATGGTTTTTCCAATAGTCATGTATGGATGTGAGAGTTGTACTGTAAAGAAGGCTGAGCACCAAAGAATTGATGCTTTTGAACTGTGGTGTTGGAGAAGACTCTTGAGAGTCCCTTGGACTCCAAAGTGATTCAACCAGTCCATCCTAAAGGAAATCAGTCCTGAATATTCATTAGAAGGACTAATGCTGAAGCTGAAACTCCAATACTTTGGCCACCTGATGCGAAGAACTGACTCATTTGAAAAGACCCTGATGCTGGGAAAGATTGAAGACAGGAGGAGAAGGAGACAACAGAGAATGAGATGGTTGGATGGCATCATCGACTCGATAGACATGAGTTTGAGTAGTCTCTGGGAGTTGATGATGGACAGGGAAGCCTGGTGTGCTGCAGTCCATGGGGTTGCAAAGAGTCGGACATGACTGAGCAACTGAACTGATTCTGACCCATAATTTTTTCAATATTTGTGCAGCATTAGATACAATTGACTGCCTTACTGACAGTCTCTCCATTCTTGCCTTCCTGGTTTTTTTATCACTTTGGTTTCCTTTCTCCTCTGTCTCCTCTCCTTTGGAACACTAATCTTTGGGGCTGTGGCCCTCTTGAGGCCTTGTGCTGTTACTCTTGTTTGAGGAGTTGTGCTATAGTGAAAAGACTACCAACTCCACTTGTGATTAGCTCCATTCTAAAACTTTAGGCTTCTGATTAACAAAGAATAACATTTTTAAAGTTTTTCATTTGCCTCTTTAAACCCTTTCTCCATGTTCATATATTTTGGACAGAGAAACTGAACACTGTATGCCCTCAAAGTCTCTGGTGTTCTTTTCCATTTACACTCATGCTGCTCTTTACTGAGATGCCTCAATTCTGTGTCTACTCTTCTAAATGACACTCAGTCTTCTGTGATTTGTGATGCTGGAAATAATCCATAATAGTAAACTTAGTAGTTTGTCAGTATCCTCTCCATTTGTACTTGTCACTGCCTGTATAAAATAAAGTTGTAATATTTGTGTAAAGTTCTTATCTCCTCTCTAGAATCTAATCCTAAGAAAAATTATGATTGTCTGATGTAAGTCCACTAACAGACCCTATATGCCTGTAATGAATAGTTCTTGAGTGACGTAGATATCAGTTTACCCCATGATCAATTCAGAATTTGTTTTGCCTCCCTCATGTGAGAAACTTTTTTTTCTCTATTTACTTCTGTTCATGGATGTGTGCATGCTAAGCCATGTCCAACTCTTGGCGACTCTATGGACTATAACTTTTCAGGCTCCTCTGTCCATGGGTTTCTCCAGGCAAGAATACTGGAGTAGGTTGCCATGCCTTTCTGCAGGGGAACTTCCCGACCCAGAGATCAAACCTGCAACTCGTACATCTCCTGTGTTGGCAGGCAGGTTCTTTACCACTAGTGCCGCCTCCTTTTTATTAGCTCCAAATCTCTAAATGTATGTCTTGAGGTTCACTTAGTATATTTTTTTTCTCCAAACTTGTTATCCTCTGACTTTCAAGTAAAGTGTCTGGAGCTCAGTTAAGTACAATGCTGCGATTATTTTTCTTGACCTCCAGAGACCAAAGAAAACACCTCCAATTGTTTTTCAAGCTTTGAGGTACTCTTTTCATTTTACATTTGTTATTCATGGCTTGATAGAAGTCTCATAATCATTGGGCTTACGGTTCTTGTACAGGCTAACTGAAAATATTCAACTTCATACTTTCTTGAATTAGATACTAATAAGGAAAAGGAGGATGAGGGAATTCCTACAAACTTCATCTCTGTCCTGAGGGGATCAGAGTTTTTGAGCAAAGACCATTCAGATCCTTGACTTAGGGATGTATTTGTTTTAAAAACAAGTAAAGTGATTGTTAAACCTCAACATTATTACTTATTTATCCTAGGCTAAGTGCAGAATTATTAAAGTGCTGTCTACCTCTTTTTTTTGTAATGTTTTTTTTTTCTAAATCTTTCCTGCTATCCTAGTTTCAAATAGGTATTATTGTAGAAATTCTGAATTAGGTCATAGTTCTGGGTCTTGCCACTTATCTAAGCATTTGACCTTGATCTAATATTTAATGTCCCTGAAGCTATTTCCAGATCTGTAAAATGGTGATAACACCGTACCCTACCACCTTTTTATGAATCTTGTCAGGATCAAATTAGAAAATGTATAATAGCTTAAATATATCAAGCTTTTACACCAGGTCTTGGGCAGTGCACTAAGTGCTTAACGTGTATTATCTCATTTAATCTTCATACCAACCCTATATTGGAGGTAGTCATTTTACAGATGAGAGAAACTGAAAAAAATTTGCCTAAAATTCTATAGCTAGCAAGTAACAGAACTGGAACCCGTCATGCTAGTTCTAGAGCTGAGCTCTTAACCAGCACACTCTATTACTGATATCCTTGTAAACTACAAAATGCCACATAACCGTACAATAGTGTTCTTAGTTTGCAAAATAGACTATTGACCAGTTGTTGGCCTTTCACATCACTACTCTGGTGACCTCTTGCTATATGGAGCACACAGATCTTTGCTTTGTTTTCCATTCCCTTACCAAACTTTCCATTACTACTTTTTAGATGTTGATAACTAAACAAAAGCTTTATTTTTAGTGATTTCTCCTTCCAGGGGTTTCACGGACCAGCTGCGGAAGATTTCCAAGGACGCAGGGATGCCCATCCAGGGCCAGCCTTGCTTCTGCAAATATGCACAGGGGGCAGACAGCGTGGAGCCCATGTTCCGGCATCTCAAGAACACCTACTCAGGGCTGCAGCTCATTATCGTCATCCTGCCCGGGAAGACGCCTGTGTATGGTAAAGATACCGTATTAAGATTGCATTTTTCCTCAGGTACTTTCTATTCCTTTCAGGGACTTTCCTGGCAATCCAGTGGTTAAAACTTCATGGTCCCAAGGCAGGGGACATGGGTCTGATCCCTAGTCAGAGATCTAAGATCCTGCTTGCCAAAAAAAAAAATTCCTTTTAAAATTATACTAACACATATCCTAAAACTTTCAAACATAAAAATACATTTTATAACTATAGTCTTTAAAACCATGTATTGTTACTATAAAAAGAGAAATCAGGAGAGTAAACTAAATAGTCCAAGACTCTATGAAAAGAATTTCAGTGAAGGAGGAATTACAAAACAATGATTAAGAGAATTGTTTATTAAAAGTGTCATTGAAATAACTTGAGTATCAGTATAATGTATGTTAAAAGCACAGGCTCTAGAGTCAGACTCTGCTGCTTAATACCCAGGTATTGCCAGGTATGCTACTTGTGTGATACTACCTGAATTACTTAACTACACAAAGCCTGGGTTTCCTCATCTGTGAGACTGGGGTACTACAAATATTGTTAGTCGCTCAGTCGTGCCTGACTCTTTGCAACCCCATGGACTGCACCTCACCAGGCTCCTCTGTCCATGAGATTTTCCAGGTAATGATACTGGAGTGGGTTGCCATTTCCTTCTCCAGGGGATCTTCCCAACCCAGGGATCGAACCCAGGTCTCCTGCACTGCAGGCAGATTCTTTACCGAGTGAGCTACAAGGGAAAGTAGTTGTAAGGTTTAAATAAATTTACATATGTAAACAGGGCTTCCCTGGTGGCTAAAATAGAATAAAAAAATCTACCTGTAGTGCAAGAGACCCAGGTTCCATTCCCGGGTCAGGAAGACCCCCTGGAGAAGTGAATGGCTACCCACTCTAGTATTTTTGCCTGGAGAATTCCATGGACAGAAGAGCCTGGTGGGCTACAATCCATGGGGTCACAAACACTTTTATGTGAACAGGTTTATGACAGCACCTGTGATATAGTGAATGCTCAGTAAATGTTAGCTGTTATGAGTGTAAACAAGCTAAAGTTTATGAGAGTAATAAGTTAAAAATAAATCATTTAAACATGGAAAAACACAAAGAAAATATAATTTTCAAATTACTGAATGGACTATAATCATTTAAGCTTAGGATAATAGAATTGACATAAGAAAATTTACTTGACTGCATAAAAATTAAATTTTCTGTATATCACAAATGTATAACTAAAATGAAAAGGAAACCATAGAACATCAAAAATATTTGCAGCAAATTGAAACAACAAAAGGCTATAGTTTATTATTAAAGTATTCATATGGATCTGTTATTGTAGTCAAAGGAAAAAATCTTTATGTTCTCTTAGATTAATAAATGAAGAAAATAAACCAAAATTTCTCAAGAAAAAACAAGTAAATATTTGAGAATATGTTGGTTTACACCAATAAAGAAATAAAGAAAAGTACAAATTGATAAAAGGACATTTTTATGCTACTAAATTAGCAAATATATTTAAATACTGTAATAGCTAGTGATTGTGAGTATGCAGTGAATCTAGTATTTAACATATTACTGGTAACAGTACAAATTGATAATATCCTTTCATCGAAAGTATAAAAATGTGTTTTCAGGAGGAAAAAAAAAAAATGTGTTTTCAGTCACAAATTAAGTATTTCTTATTCCAAAAATATGTTCAAAGGAAAGAATTCATAATATAAAAAAACTTTGTGCACAAAATTTTCATAGTGATATCTGTGACATTAAAAAACTACTAAGAACTGGTTTTAAATAGTAAGTTTCTGGTGGTGAAATAATATGTAGTGATTAAAAATGATGGTTATAAAAGTCAAAAGATATTTTTTACGTTGTGATAAAATACAGAAAGTATTACCTTGTTTTGTGTCCCTGGATATGTTCCAGTGTCTGCTAGTTTATAGTCTATAGGAACTTGAATAGAATTTATACCCTACTGTTGTGTGAAAATTGTATAAATCTTCATTGTGTTCAATTGGATCATGGTGCTTTTCAGGTCTGCTGTATCCTTTTACTTTTCTGTATATTCATTCTGTTAAATTTTGAGAGTTTGATATTGAAACTCCAACTAAAAATCTTTTTTTTTTTTTGCTTTCTTAAATGTTTAATAGGAAGAACTTTTAGTTGACAGATTTTATATTGACATTCTCAAATCAGGAGAATATTTATTTATTTATTTTTAATATAAATTTATTTATTTTAATTGGAGGCTAATTACTTTACAATATTGTATTGGTTTTGCCATACATCAATATGAATTTTCCTACTTAGAAAATAATTGTAATATATAGTGGAACTATATGTGTAACTTTGATCTGTATTTCCCAACTCTCCTGTAAATGTGCTATCGTAGTTTCATAATTTAAAAAATAAACGAAAAAGAAAAAAATACAGAAGGTGTTAAAGAATTTGTAAATCAAGGAAAGAACAAATAACTGAAAAAGACAAAGGACACGAAGTACACATGGTCAATTATCTATGAAAAGATGCTGGGCCTCATCAGACATTAAAGAAATGTGAATTGGAATAAATTATTTTTCACCAACAATGATAGCAACTTTTGAGGAAGATGTGAGCAAGCATGCGCTCTCATGCACGGTTGCTGGAGAGAAAGCTGACATTGTCGTAGCCTCCACGCTGATCTTCTTGCCTGCATTCTCTTCAGTTCACTTTCAGTGCACTTCCTACACTGCTTCACTCAGTGGACTCAGTGAGTGCTTTTTCTAACTACTAGGTTTTACTTTTTAGAACAGTTTTAGATTTACAGAAAAATTCAGCAGATAATATAGAAAGTGCTTATATACTTCTTTCCCCTGTACACAGCTTTCCCTATTTTTAACATCTTAGAGTGGTACATTTAATGAACCAGTATTGATAAATTATTATTACATATTATCCGCAGTTTAAAGTTTAGTCTTTGTACAGGTCTGTGAGTTTTGACAAATGCATAATGTCATTATCTACTATGACAGTATCAAAGAATAATTTCACTATTCTAAAAATCTCCTGTGCTGTACTTACTCATCTCTCCCTCAATCTCCTCAATCCCCTGGCAATCACTGGTCTTTTTAAGTCTCTATAGTTTTGCCTTTTCTAAAATGTTGTATAGTTGGAATTACACGGTATGTAACCTTTTCTGAACTGGCTTCTTTCAGTTAGCAATATTTAAGATTCTATCTTGTTTTTTTGTGGCTTATAAGTCATTTCTTTTTAATGTTGAATATTACATTGTGTGAGTACTACAGTTTGTTCTACATTTACTTATTGGAGGATATCTTGATTTCTTAACAGTCTTTGGCAATTATGAATAATGCTGCTACAAACATTCACATGAGGTTTTTGTGTGGACAGAAGTTTCTAACTCAATTTAGTAAATAAGCAGGAGCACAATTGCTTTATCAAATGATAAGACTGCCAAGAACAGAAACGGTAAAGACCTAACAGAGGCAAAAGACGTGGCAAGAATACACAGAAGACCTATATAAAAAAGGTCTTATTGACCGGGATAACCACAATGTTGTGGTCACTCACCTAGAGCCAGACATCCTGGAGTGTGAAGTCAAGTGGGCCTTAGGAAGCATTACTACCAACAAAGCTAGTTGAGCTATTTAAAATCCTAAAAGATGATGCTGTTAAAGTACTGCACCCAGTATGTCAGCAAATTTGGAAAACCCAGCAGTGGCAACAGGACTGGAAAAGGTCAGTTTTCATCCCAGTCCCAAAGGAGGACAGTGTTAAAGAATGTTCACACTACCAGACAATTGTACTCACTTCCCATGCTAGTAAGGTTATGCTCAAAATCCTTCAAGCTAGACTTCAGCAGTACTCGAATCAAGAACTTCCAGATATACAAGCTGAGTTTAGAAAAGGCAGAGGAACCAGAGATCAAGTTGCCAACATTCACTGGATCATAGAGAAAGCAAGGGAATTCTGGAAAAACATCTACTTCTGCTTCATTGACTATGCCAAAGCCTTTGACTGTGTGGATCACAACGACCTGTGGAAAATTCTTAAAGAGATGGAAATACCAGACCATCTTACCTCTTGAGAAACCTGTATTCGAGTCAAGAAACAGCAATTAGAGCCTTACGTGTAACAACTGACTGACTGACTGGTTCAAAACTTGAAAAGGAGTACAACAAGGCTGTATATTGTCACCCTGTTTATTTAACTTATATACAGAGTACATCATGAAAAATGCTGGGCTGGATGAGTTACAAGCTGTAATCAAGATTGCCACGAGAAATACCAACAACCTCAGATATGCAGATGATACCCTCTAATGGCAGAAAGCAAAGAGGAACTAAATTACCTCTTGAAGAGGGTGAAAGAAGAGAGTGAAAAATCTGGCTTAAAACTCAACATTCAGAAAACTAAGATCATGGCATCCAGTCCCATCACTTCATGGCAAATAGATGGGGAAAAGTGGAAGCAGTGACAGATTTTCTCTTCTTGGGCGCCAAAATCACTGCGGATGGCACCTGCAGCCATGAAATTAGAAGACACTTGGAAGGAAAGCTATGACCAACCTAGACAGCTTATTCATAAAAGCAGAGCCATCATTGCCAATGAAGGTCCATGCAGTCAAAGCTATGGTTTTCCAGTAGTCATGTACAGATGTGAGGGTTGGACCGTAAAGAAGGCTGAGTGCTGAAGAATTGATGCTTTTGAATTGTGATGCTGGAGAAGAGTCTTTGAGAGTTCCTTGGACAGCACAGAGATCAAACCAGTTAATCCTAAAGGAAATCAACCCTGAATATTCATTGGAAGGACTGATGCTGAAGCTGCAACTCCAATACTTTGGCTACCAGATACAACAGCCAAATCATTGGGAAAGACCCTGATGTTAAGAAAGATTGAAGGCAAAAGAAGAGGGTGGCAGAAGTTGGATAGCATCACTGACTCAATAGACATGAACTTGGGCAAACTTCAGTAGATAGTGAGGGACAGGGAGGCCTGGTGTTACTGCAGCCTATAGGCTTGCAAAGGGTCAGACACGACTTAGTGATTGAACAACAATAAGACTGTCAAATTGTCTTCCAAAGTGACGTGCCATTTTATTTTCCCATCAGCAGTTAATGAGAGTGCCTATTCATTCAGCATTCAGTATCTGACAGGTTTTTGGATTTTAGCAATTCTAATAGGTATGTAGTAGTATCTTGTCATTTTACTTTGAAGTTTGTTAATAATATATACTTGAACACGTTCAGTTGTGCTCATTTCACATGCTAGCAAGGTAATGCTCAAAATCCTTCCAGCAAGGCTTCAACAGTATGTGAACTGAGAACTTCCTGATGTACAAGATGGATTTAGAAAAGGCAGAGGAACCAGAGATCAAATTGCCATCATCCGTTGGATCATAGAAAAAGCAAGGGAATTCCAGAAAAACAACTACTCCTGCTTCATTGACTACCCAAAAGCCTTTGACTATGTGGATCACAGCAAACTGTGGAAAATTCTTTAAGAGATGGGAATACCAGATCACCTTACCTGTCTCCTGAGAAACCTGTATGCAGGACAAGGAGAAACAGAACTGGACATGGAACAACGGACTGTTTCCCGATTGGGAAAGGAGTATGTCAAGGCTGTATACTGTCACCCTGCTTATTTAACTTATATGCAGAGTACATCATGTAGAATGCCGGGCTGGATGACTCACAAGATGGAATCAAGATTGCTGGGAGAAATATCAACAACCTCAGACACGACTTAGCAACTGAACAACGACAATAACACATATTATTGAGCACCAGGATTTCCTGGCAGACCATTGGTTAACATTCTGCACTTCTACTGCAGGGGGCATGAGTTCAGTCTCTGGTCAGGGAACTAAGATACTGCACATGCGTGGCATGGCCAAAATACGTGTGTGTATATATATATAGAGAGAGAGAGAGAGCACCTTTTCATGTGCTTCTTTGCCATCTGTATATCTTTGATGAAATGTCTATTCCAGTCTTCTACTCATTTTTTAATTGATATGTTTGTTCTCTTATTGTTTGGTTTTAAGAGTTCTTTGTATGTTTGGATACAAGTTCTTTATCAGATACCTACTTGGCAAATATTTTCTCCCAGGCTCTGGCTTGTCTTTTCTTAAGCATGTCTTTCATAAAGCACAAGTTTAAAATTTTAATGAAGTCCAAATTTAAATAATGTCATCAGTATATTCTTTCACATATCATTTTTGGTGCTATATTCTAAGTTTTACTTTGTATAATCTTTTAGTAGTTTTATAGTTTTCTTTTTTACATATAGATACATACATACATTTTCTTTTTTACATAAAGTTTTATAGTTTTCTTTTTTATAATCTATTTTTACTTAATTTTTATGAAAGGTATAAGGTCATATCTAGATTTTTTTTTTTTCTTTTTGCACGTGGATTCCAGTGGTTTCAGCACCATTTGTTGGAAAGATTATCTTTCTCCATTAAATCGTCTTTGCTGCTTTGTCAAAGATTGACTGTATTTGTGTGAGTCTGTTTCTGGACTCTCTTTTGTTTCATCTGTCTGTGTGTCCATTCATTTGCTAATACCTCATTGTCTTGATTAATTTAGCTTTGTGATAAGCCTTGAAGTCAGGTAGTGTCAGTTCTCTGACTGTATTCTTCTTCCCTGTTGTATTAGCTAATAAGTCTTTTGCCTCTCTGCATACACTTTAGAATCAGTTTGTCAGTAATCACAAAGTAACTTGCTGAGACTTACTGGGATTACATTGAGTCTGTTGATCAAACTGGGAAGAATTGACATCTTAGAATTGATATCTTCTATTTTTGAACAAGAAATATCTCTTTGTTCAAAGCTTCTTTGATTTCTTTTATCAGAGTTTTATAGTTTTCCTCATTTAGATTTATATTGAAGTATATATTTTTTGTTTTGTTGCTAGTATAAATGGTTATTGCACTTTAAATTTTAAATTTTAGTTTTTCATTTTTAGTACTTAGGAAAGCAGTTGATTTTTTGTATAATCACTTTGTATCCTGTAACCTTGCTAAGTCACTTACTTGTTCCAAGAAGCTTTTGTCAATTTGGGGGGTTTTCTGCATAGACAGTCATGTTCTCTGTGAACAAAGGCAGTTTTATTTTTTCCTTCCCAGTCTGTATACTTTTATATCCTTTTCCTTGCATTAGCTTGGACTTCCAGTATGATGTTGAATAGCAGTGGTGAGATGAGACATCCTTACATTGTTCCTGACTTTAGGGGGGAAACATCTAGTTTCTCAGCAATAAAAATGAAAGCTGTAAACCTTCTAGTTGTTTTTTTATGAAGTTAAGGAAGTTCCCCTCTAACCCTAGTTTGCTGAGAGTTTGTATTATGAATGGATGATGGATTTTTTTCTACATGTTTTGATATGATCATGTGATTTTTCAGTTTTTTCTCTTAATATGATCAGTCTGTTTGTTCAGTCATTCAGTCGTGTCTGACTCTTTGGGACCCCATGGACTGCAGCATGCCAGACTCCCCTATCCTTCACCATCTCCTGGAGCTTGCTCAAACTCATGTCCATTGAGTTGGTGATGCCATCCAAACATCTTGTCCTCTGTCGACTTCTTCTCCTGCCTTCAATCTTTTCCTAGCATCAGGGTCTTTTCCAGTGAGTTGGCCCTTCGAATCAGGTGGCCAAAGTATTGGAGCTTCAGCGTCATTCCTTCCAATGAATAGTCAGGGTAGATTTCCTTTAGGATTGACTGGTTGCATATAAATGGGATCAGTTACTTTAATTGATTTTCAGATATTGAACCTGGCTGACCATAGGTTTAATCTGTGTGTTTTGGGATGACTCACAAATCCTGCTATCTGCTTAGTTTTTTTCTGGTACATTCCATGTAACACTCCATGTAAAAGAGATCACAAACTGGATCTCTGCCTACTAGAGCAGACATTTCTGCTACTCTTTAGCCATAACCATGAGGACACCCCACTTTTCCATGACAGTAGGGTAATACCCCTGACACCATCCACCTACAATGTGGGAAACCTTGGTTTCATCCCTGAGTTGGAAAGATCACCTGAAGGAGGGCATGGCAACCCACTCCAGTATTCTTGCCTGGGAAACCCCATGGACAGAGGAGCCTGGCGGGCTATAGTCCATGGGGTCACAAAGAGTTGGACACGACTGAAATGACTGAGCACGCAGGTAACATGTAGTTTGTGTCTTAGTGTTTTTTTTTTTACTCTTCTCCCTTTTTTCTCCCTTTTATGGTTTTAAATGAGCATTTCTATTATTCTATTTTCTCTCTTCTATGAATTATCCTTTTTTGAAAAATGTTAGTGGTTTCCCTAAAGTTTGCAGTATATATTTACTAGTAATCTAAGTTTGCTTTCAATAATTCTGTACCACTTCACAGATAGTGTAGATACCTTATAATAGAGTATCAATATTCCCAATTTCTCCCTCCTGTCCCTTCCAGTATTGCTGTCATTCATTTCCATATAATATGTTGTTACTATTATTATTTTGAACAGCTATCTATTAGTTCAGTTAGGAATAAGAATATAAAAGATTTTATTTTTTATTTATTCCTTCTCTGACCCTTTTTTGTATGTATAGGTCTGGACTTCCAACCTATATAATTTTCCTTCTCTCTAGAAAACATACTTTTATCATTTCTTTCAAGGCAGGTCTACTGTCAATAGATTCCCTTAGTTCTTATTTGTCATATTTCCTCTTTATAAAAAAAAATTTATTTATTTATTTTCAACCATGCTGGGTCTTCGTTGCTAGGTGGGCTCTTCCCTAGTTACGGCGAGCGGGAGCTACTCTCTACTTGTGGCGTGCGGTCTTCTTACTGCAGAGGCTTCTCTTGTTGCAGGGCATGGGCTCTAGAGCACAGGCTCAGTAGTTGTGGCTCACAGGCTTGCTTGCTCTGCAGAACGTAGGATCCTTCCAGACCAGGGATCAAACCCACGTCTCCTGCACTGGCAGGCAGATTCCTTACCGCTCAGCCACCAGGAAAACCCCCTTCACTTTTAAAAAATATATATTTTCTTATGTTTACTTATAAATCAGTTTATCCACTCACATAGTTTCAACTGTTAAATTGTTCTGGAATTCTTATCTTTCAAATTCTTATCTTTCAGCACCTTCATAGCCTTCATCCTATTTGTTTTTCTCATAGAAAAACTCATCGATTTGCCACTTTAATATTTGTTTCTTGAGTGCTGATGCCTGTATTTCAGGCTCCACTGTTGCCCTCCCTCTTTAGCCAGAACCCTGGAATCTGTACATTTGTCTCATGTTGGTATAAGTGATGCCTTCTATCAATTAGTTGCTTGGTGTCAGTTTTGTTTCTGGCCCTGCCATGCAGCATGTGGGCACTTAGTTCCCCTACCAGGGATGGAACCCGTGCCCCCTGCACTGGAGTCATTGGACCACCAAGAAAGGCCCTGGTGTCAAATTTTGATTGTAGTGTTCATTCTTTCTGATATACTGTTTTCATAGGATGTTCTTGAATTAACTATTTTTTAACAAGTTTTGGTGTGTATGCATGGTAAAATATACATAACATAAAATTTACCATTTTAACCATCTTAGAGTACACGGTTCAGTGGCGTAAAGTATATCCATAGCACTGTGCAACTATCACTGCTGTTCATTTCCAGAACTTTTTCATCATCTCAGACAGAATTCTGTACCCATTAAACAATAACTCCCCATCCCCCTACCCACCAGCCCCTGGTAGCTTCTATTCTACTTTCTGTGTCTATGAATTTACCTATTCTAATAACTTGTGTAAATGGAGTTGTACAATACTTATCTCTTTGTTCTTGGCTTATTTCACTTAGGGTAATGTCCTGGAGGTTTATCTATGTTGTGGTATGTATAAGAATTTTATTCCCCTTTTTTTGTGGTAAAATATATATAAAACATAAAATTTACCATTTTAACAAGTATACAGTTCAGTGACATGGAGTACATTCATGGTGTACAGCCCTCGCCACCATCCATCTCCAGAGCTTCTCATCATCCCTAATTGAAACTCAGCACCAACTCCCCATCTCTCCTTCCCAACTCCTAGAAACCTGTATTCTACTTTGATTGTATGAATTTGACTATTCTAGTTACCGCATATAAATGGATCATAATAGTATTTGTCCTTTGTGACTGTTTATTTCATTTAGTATAATGTTCCTCAGGTTAATCTGTGCTAGAGTACGTATCAGAATTTTCTTCCTTTTTAAAGCTGAATAATATTCCCTTGCATGTATATCCACAGTTTGTTTATCTATTCATGTATCAGTGAGCTCTTGGATTACTTCCACCATAATGCTGCTTTGAACATGAGCATACAGCTCTCTGTTCCAATCCTTCCTTTCCCTTCTTTTGGATCTATTCCCAGAAGTGAAATTGTTGGATTATATGGTAATTCAGTTTTAGTTTCTTGAGCAATTGCCTTGCTGTTTTCCACGGAATCTGCACCATTTTACGTTCCTATCAGCAATGGGCAAGGTTTCCGTTTCTCCACATTCCTGCCAGTACTTGTCATTTATTTTAGCCATCCTATTGGGTATGGGGTAGTATCTCATTATGGTTTTGATTTGCATTCTTTAATGATTACTGATGTGGAATATCTTTTCCTGTGTTTGTTGACCAATTGTAGATCTTCTTTGGAGAAATGTCTATTCAAATCCTTTGCTCATTTTTATTTGGATTGCTTGGGTTTTCTTCTTGAGATATAGGAGTTGATGTGTGTGGTTTTCTGTGTGTGTGTTTTGTTTTGTTTGTTCTTGGCCGTGCTGCGCAGCTTGTGGAATCCTAGTTCCCCGACCCAACCAGGAACTGAACCCTGGTCCTTGGCAGTGAGAGCTTGGGAGTCCTAGCCACTGGGCTGCCACAGAATTCCCAGGAGTTAGTGTTTAATTGTTCCTGCAGTTAATGTCTTCATCAGTTTCTGCTTCTAATAAGCTGATCTTGACTGTGATTCATTGTATTCACCTGTTTCGGAGTGGCAGTTCTCTTTGTTACCTCATTTCTCTGATGGATTTAAGACAAAGACAAATCATTGATTTTCAGTTTTGTTCAGCTTTTTCTGTTGTTGTGAGGATGGAAGTGATGACTTCTAATCTTTTATGTGTTAGTGCTATAGCCAGTGTCCAGAGTACTATTTTTAAAGTACAGATCTGATTTTACCACCTTCCCAATCACCCCCACTTCAGTAGTTTTTCATTATGCAATTGATAAAATTGACACTTAAGATTATCTTCCAAGGGTTTGCATGTTCTAATCTATGACTTCTTACCTCTTCAGAATTCATCTTCTTGCTTTATGCTTTTTTCCTCACAGGAACTCTTTGATTACCCTCTTCCTTCTACCTATATTGCTTCTCATAACTCTCTTCCACCCTTCACCAAGTAAACACACATTCTTTTTTAGTTCAGACATCCCTTCCTTGGGGGAAGCTTTTCCTAACCTCCCTGACAAGGTCAGATTCTCTAACATTTATTGTCTTTAAGGCAATGGCAGCCCACTCCAGTACTCTTGCCTGGAAAATCCCATGGGCGGAGGAGCCCGGTAGGCTGCAGTCCATGGGGTCGCTAAGAGTCGGACGCGACTGAGTGGCTTTACTTTCACTTTTCACTTTCATGCATTGGAGAAGGAAATGGCAACCCACTCCAGTGTTCTTGCCTGGAGAATCCCAGGGATGGGGGAGCCTGGTGGGCTGCCATCTATGGGGTCGCACAGAGTCGGACACGACTGAAGCGACTTAGCAGCAGCAGCAGCAGCAGCACCTTGTTACCACTCCTTTATGTTGTTTCACAGTTGTGATGTTAAATTTAAAATTATTTAACTAATGCCTATTTCTCTGACTAGACTATAAATTCTATGAGGGCAAAAACAGTGTCTCTCTTGACTTAGCATTGTATCCCCAGAGCTTCACACAGTGCTAGCATGTATCAGATGACTCGATAAATATTTGTTAAATGAATTAATAAATCTTTTTGGAGGGTGATTTTTCAGTATCTATAAAAATGCTACCTATAGAAATTTATCCTGAAGCTATAGTTACACAACCAAACAAAAGTAAATATACAAAGATGTTATTCATAATGTTCTTTGAAATAATAGAAATCTATTTGATATATTATTGATGAAATAATAGAAACCTATATTCAGTTCAAAAATATGTCATTGTGTGAATAGTTAGATAGGAAAAGGAAACAGGATAAAGAAAGGGACAGGATAAAAGCCTTTATACTGTAATACCTCTATATTTCTAAATTAAACTTTGGAGAATAGGATTGAAAGCTATAAGTATACTGTGATTATAACTGCATTAAAATAATACAGATGAGACTATTACTGGAAGAAAGTACAATGAAATACTAATAAGGGTTTATGTATGATATTTTTCTCTGGTTTTTCAGTTGCGGTTATAGTATTTTCATGAAGACAAAAATATACTTTCTTATATATGAAGAAAACAACTGGAAACATTATCACTAAATGCTTAAGCTGATCTTCAAGGCAGTATACTTTATATTTTAGGATAATTTTTCATATTTTATAATTGTCTATTTTAGAACAGAGTTTTGAGAAATCCTGGAAACAGTTAATTTGAAAGATCCAGTTTATTTTAATTGGCTAGACATCAGTTTAAAACATTTAAGATAGAAATTATATTACTAACTGCACTCTTGAATGACCTCAAGACACTACACATTTATACAATCAAATAAGGCAGTATAGGGAATTCCCTGGCAGTCCAGTAATTAGGATCAGTTGGCTCTCATTACTAAAGGCCCAGGTTCAGTCCCTGGTTGGGGAACTAAAATTCCACAACCCACACTGCATTGCCCAAAAAAAGACAGTATACTATAAATTTTAATAACATTGTTTTAGTATTGGTATAATTTGGGGTATCCTGTAATACAGTGATATATTTCACAGGGGAAAACATACAAAGCAGCTTAATGGTCAGTAAAATTTGACCTTTTTTAACTAGAGATGTTTGTATTTGTTTCCTAGCGGAGGTGAAACGTGTCGGAGATACACTTTTGGGTATGGCTACACAATGTGTTCAAGTCAAGAATGTAATAAAAACATCCCCTCAGACTCTCTCAAACCTGTGCCTGAAGATAAATGTTAAACTTGGAGGGATCAATAATATTCTTGTACCTCATCAAAGGTAAGATAAGCTAATCACCTAATAAGATATTCGTTTTTTTTCCATTAGTTTTCATACCTTAATTTTTCTATGTTTTGCCATACTTAGGAGAAGGCAATGGCACCCCACTCCAGTACTCTTGCCTGGAAAATCCCATGGACGGAGGAGCCTGGTAGGCTGCAGTCCATGGGGTCACTAAGAGTCGGACGCGACTGAGCGACTTCACTTTCACTTTTCACTCTTATGCATTGGAGGAGGAAATGGCAACCCACTCCAGTGCTCTTGCCTGGAGAATCCCAGGGACGGCAGAGCCTGGTGGGCTGCCGTCTATGGGGTTGCGCAGAGTCGGACATGACTGAAGCGACTTAGCAGCAGCAGCCATACCTAAGACCTAAGTAAGAGACAACTTTGGTGATTCCTGCCATAGGCGATAAGTAGAAATTTTGGCAAAAAGTAAAGAGTTTTGATTGGCAAAATTTAAGAGACTGCTTTATGAAAAATCCCATTTTCATTTAGTGTGCAAAGTTCCTCAGCTCTCACTAGAAAGTTTTGAGAACTTTATTTTTCAGATGCATCCAGCTTGTAAAACTTTTTCATTGTTTGGTAGTCACCTTCTTGTTTTTTCTTTTGGCTGCGCTGGGTCTTCGTTGCTTTTAGGCGGGCTTTCTCTAGTTGCAGCGAATGGGGGCTACTCTGTTGTGGTGCTTGGGCTTCTCATTGCGGTGGCCTCTCTTCCTGCAGAGCACAGGCTCTGTGTGCACGGGCTTCAGTGGTTGCAGCACGTGGGCTCCATAGTTGCAGCTCCCAAGCTCTAGAGCAAAGGCTCAGTAGTTGTTGCACACAGGCTTAGTTCTCTGCGACGTGTGGAGTTTTCAAACCCATGTCCCCTGCATTGGCAGGTGGATTCTTATCCACTGCACCACCAGGGAAGTCCAGTAGTCATCTTCAAGCTGGTGTCTTGAGGCTACTCACCTAGAAAGTGAGGGAAGCCTTTCTTCCTCCTTTAGGGACTTAGGGTGGGGTTAGGGGAGAAGGGAAATGAAGTGAAAGTCGCCCAGTCATGTCCGACTCTTTGCGACCCCATGGACTATACAGTCCATGGAATTCTCCAGGCCAGAGTACTGGAGTGGGTAGCCGTTCCCTTCTCCAGGGGATCTTCCCAACTCAGGGATCCTCCTGCATTGCGATTGGATTCTTTACCAGCTGAGCCACCAGGGAATCCCAGGGATTAGAGGAGAAAGTGAAAGTGAAGTCGCTCAGTCATGTCCGACTCTGCGACCCCATGGACACCAGGCTCCTCTGTCCGTGGGATTTTCTAGGCAAGAGTACTGGAGTGGGTTACCATTTCCTTGTCCAGGGAACTTCCTGACCCAGGGATCAAACCCAGGTCTCCCACATTGTAGACAGACGCTTTACTGTCTGAGCCACCAGAGGGGGCATGTCAATTAAGTAAATCAGTTAAATAAGTCATATCAATTGCTGGGGCCAATTGGACAACAGATGTTACTGTTACATTGCCATCATGTCTAAGAGCTCTTAGGACCTATGAGACATGATGACCTAGAAATAGGGTGCTGGGGAAGAGGCATAATCTTATTTGGAGAATTAAACAATAGGTTTCCTTTTAATAGTTGAAGCAACTAGGTCTCTAAAATCTTAAATGTCTTGTTGACACAAAAGCTCTTTTTTTTCCTGTTTTTCCATACTGCCTCTATTTCCCATCCCTATTAAATATAAATGAGATTCATAAATGAGATGAATATAGAATTTTATCAAGCCCAAGAACTAAGAGAAATAGTCATTTGACTTTCAAGAATACAATTTTAAAATAAAATGAACCACTAGCTACTTTATGACTATTAAATATATGTTACTCAAATTTTACACTTTTGTTCGGGGAGTAGTAGAGTCCCTTAATCCTTTCCAGTGTGGTTTAATGAGTCTTTATCTCCTTTCAAGATTACACTGGCTTAAAATGTAAGTAGATTAAAGAAAGGTTGATATAAATTGATGGGTTAATATGAGGAAATTTTATCATTTTATGCCTGTTATGAAGAATGCTAGCCGCAACTGCCCTTTACAACCATCAGCACAGCTGCTTAAGGCAGAAGCTGTCTGAAAAGGATCTTCTCTGTGCTATACCAACAACTTGCAGTTGGGCTGCCCTAGTGTGAGACAGATAAAAGCATAATGAAAAAATTTATCTAACTCTTGTTAAAAATGTGTTTAAGACCTTCTGTGTTCCAGCAACCAGTGATCTTTTTGGGAGCAGATGTCACTCATCCGCCAGCTGGTGATGGGAAGAAACCTTCTATTGCTGCTGTGAGTATCAAGCAGGTTTATCTTATCTCAAGTTTACATGAAGATCAACATTTTGGTTTTAACTTTCTGAATTTTAATGACATTTTCTTTGAAATAAACTTTTGTAAATATATATGAAGTTTTAAAAATACATTTGTGAAGTTTTACAGATTATGTATATTTATGTAGATCTATCCAGAGCCAACTTTCAAATGTTCTTTGGATTTTTTAAAAAGAATGATTATTCTCTAGTTCGGAGGCTACAGGTTCCATATATATCTATTAGATCAAGTTTACTAATTGTATTCCTCAACTCTTCTGTGTCCTACACAGAAATTTGTCTGTTTGGCCTCTCCATAATTGCATATTTTCAGTTACTTTTTATAATTCAAAGAGTTTATGTATTTCAGTCATGTCATTGTTACAGAAAGATGTATCACATACAAGTTTGGTGCATTGCTTCTTTTTCAGTATAAAATATCTTCACCTTTGTCCAGTTTAATACTTTGCACTTGAAATCTTTAATACTGCTTCTCTTAACATCTGCCTCTTCTATCTCTTGCCTACCTTTATTTATTTCTTAATTTTCATTTTTGGCTGTTGTGGGTCTTCGTTGTTGCAAAGGCTTTTCTCTAGTTGCAGTGAGTGGGGCTACTCTCTAACTGCAATGCATGGGCTGCAAACACAACAATATTAAGACACAGAAAGTAAAAATTAAGATAGCTACTCTCAGAACCAATACTAACTTCTCCAGTGACCAGATACAAAGCATAAATACAACACAATAAGACTGAGTATAGAGTCAGGACTTTTTATCTAGGGCGTTGCAGTAAAAGAGGAAAAATTCTTTTAAAAATTTAGGAAGTGTAACAGATCATGGCATTTGGTCCCATCACTTCATGGGAAATAGATGGGGAAACAGTGGAAACAGTGTCAGACTTTATTTTTCTGGGCTCCAAAATCACTGCAGATGGTGATTGCAGCCATGAAATTAAAAGACACTTACTCCTTGGAAGGAAAGTTATGACCAACCTAGATAGCATGTTCAAAAGCAAAGACATTACTTTGCCAACAAAGGTCCGTCTAGTCAAGGCTATGGTTTTTCCTGTGGTCATGTATGGATGTGAGAGTTGGACTATGACAAAGGCTGAATGCTGAAGAATTGATGCTTTTGAACTGTGGTGTTGGAGAAGACTTTTGAGAGTCCCTTGGACTACAGGGAGATCCAACCAGTCCATTCTGAAGGAGATCAGCCCTGGGATTTCTTTGGAAGGAATGATGCTAAAGCTGAAACTCCAGTACTTTGGCCACCTCATGCGAAGAGTTGACTCATTGGAAAAGACTCTGATGCTGGGAGGGATTGGGGGCAGGAGGAGAAGGGGACGACAGAGGATGAGATGGCTGGATGGCATCACTGACTTGATGGACGTGAGTTTGAGTGAACTCCGGGAGTTAGTGATGGACAGGGAGGCCTGGCGTGCTGCAATTCATGGGGTCTCAAAGAATCAGACACAACTGAGCAACTGAACTGAACTGAACTGAACAGTTCTTAAAGTGAAAGAAAGTGAAAGTCGCTTGGTCATATCTGACTCTTTGCAGCCCCATGGACTAAACAGTCCATGGAATTCTCCAGGCCAGAATACTGGAGTGGGTAGCCGTTCCCTTCTCCAGGGGATCTTCCCAACCCAGGGATCGAACCCAGGTCTCCCACATTGCCGGTGGATTCTTTACCAGCTGAGCCACCAGGGAAGCCCGAGAATGCTAGAATGGCTAGCCTACCCTTCTTCAGGGGATCTTCCCGACCGAGAATCGAACCAGGGTCTCCTGCATTGCAGGCAGATTCTTTATCAACTGAGCTATCAGGGAAGCCCCCAAAAGAGGATGCCAAAATCTTTAGTGGTTTGCTAAACTGTAAGAGAAATCAGGTGTTTGAATGGTGGTGATTTAGTTGTTAAATCATGTTTGACTCTTGGAGACCCCATGGACTATGGCCTGCCAGGCTTCTCTGTCCATGAAATTTTGTAGGCAAGAATACTGGAGTGGATTGCCATTTCCTTCTCCAGGGGATCGTCCCCATCCAGGGATCAGACCTGGGTCTCTTGCATTGTAGGAGGGTTCTTTACCAACTGAGCTATCAGGGAAGCGCAGGTGTTTGAATGGATCCTCTTTTTTACTTTTCTTCTTCCTCTTGTTCTCTTTATATACATCTTTTTCTCTATCTTTACCAGTATTTAGGTTTACCAGCAACATCTGTAAACTAGAATCAAATTGTTAAATGTAAAGTGCAGCCTACTTAGAGGAAAATAGTTTTCGACCCTAGACTGGGTCTTTTATTCTGTTCTTCACTTATTCTGTTTGTCACTGGAATCGTCTGTTTTCATTACTTTCAAAATAAACAATGATTGTTAAGGTTATAGTAAAATACACATTTAAATGAAATCTAGGTACTTTTTTCCCAATTTTTTATGGTAAAATTGATACTGATACACTTTTGATTACCTTAATTTCTATTTTTTTTCTTTACTTCTTCCAACCTAGGTTGTAGGTAGTATGGATGCCCACCCAAGCAGATACTGTGCTACTGTAAGAGTTCAGAGACCCCGACAGGAGATCATCCAGGACCTCGCCTCCATGGTCCGAGAACTTCTCATTCAGTTTTATAAGTCAACTCGGTTCAAGCCTACTCGTATCATCTTCTATCGGGATGGTGTTTCAGAGGGGCAGTTCAGGCAGGTTGGTTGCCCGGGATTCTCCCATACTATGGTTATATCAGGTACTGTATTTATAATGTGGTGTCTAGTTCTGAAGTTAGAAGCCTTAATTAAGTTGAGAGCTCCTACAGTCAAATTTTGACCCTTCCTTAGATTTTTCCTTTTAAAGTGTTTATTGTGGATGTGTAAACCTTGATCGCTAAGACCATGCTCTGGTATTAGTCAGGATAAAATAAGAGAAGTATAGTTAGCTATAAATTAATGAGTTAAACTGAGTCTAAATCAGTATCTTACTTTGAAGTATGTATAGAACGGATTCTATCAAATCTTCCCATTTAATCTTCTCTAGGTATTATATTATGAACTCCTAGCAATTCGAGAAGCCTGCATCAGTTTGGAGAAAGACTATCAACCTGGAATAACCTACATTGTAGTTCAGAAGAGACACCACACTCGACTGTTTTGTGCTGATAGAACTGAAAGGGTAATCTTGCATCTGTTGTAACACTTATTGTCCCAAGCAAAGGTTATATCATATGGTTCATAGAGCACTTAACAAAGGCTCTCTGCCAACAGCAGGATTTCTAACATATGGTAGTAGGTTACAACAAAACAGCTTGATTATGAGTATAGAGGCATCAAAACAAGATAATTTTTTTAACCTCCTAGAATTTCTGGGAGCACTCCAAATGTTCAGAATCCCATTATACTTTTTTGTTGTTGTGAAGAAATTTAGAGTTTTTAAATTATTCTTTTCATTCATATTTTCCTTCAGTGTTCAGAAGAAAAAAGTTACATCCTAGTTTCAAAATCTCTTATAAAAATTAATTTTACAAATGAGGGACATTCTAGAGTGATTAGTGAAAATTCATGCAAGCTAACTCATTTCCAGTGTTTTGCCTCCATCTTGCGAACCTTAGAGCAGAGAAATCTGAGGATTGCAAGGGTTAGTGTCCTCTTGGGAAGGGGGATCATTAGAAAAGACTGAGAAAGAGAGGAGTGTGTCTTGTCTTTGGTATATATTTTGATACCTGGTCTTTGATTGCACTTGTTGTATAACTTCAGGCAAATAACTTAAAATCTCTGTGCCTGTTTTTTTTTTCCTAAACAAGGTTTGGATAGCATTAATATTTGCATTATTTTGGGTTTTTGAAAGAATTTTTTTTAATTAAAACATGTTAATATACTTAGAATGGTGCTTAGCACATGCTGAGCACTCGGTGGAAGTTAACTAGTTGTAGGATGGTGGTAACGGTTGTTGTGATAGAGAAAGAGGGCATGATGACAGGCACTGTTCTGGGTCTTCTTTATAAGTTTAACTCATTTAGTCCTCACAAACAACACTATGAGGAACTTTATTATTATTATCCCCAATTTTCACAGGAGGAAAGTGTGCCACATGGAGGTTAAATAACCTCCCAAGGTTACAAAGCTAGTACTGGGCAGAGCTGGGACTCAAATTAGGCAAGCTTATTAGGCAGTCTGGCTCCAGGGTGCTTTTAATACTGTCCTTTACCACACCTCTCATAGCAGTAATGGTAGTTTTATTCTGGCCTCCGTGTTGTTAAAGTCCTTTGCCCCAAATTACTAGCTACATTTCTATACCTAGGAAACCAAAGCTTTCTTCAGAAGTTGGATTAGGAAAATCTAAGTTAGATTTAATGATTTCTTGCAACTGGTGTTTAATTGTGCCTTTCCTTCATTTATTTGCTTCTCTTTCACCTTTGCTCTCAATACCTCCTAATCATAATAGATGAGAGATCATTATAAATGAGGAAATAGGCACAGCAAGGAAAGCACTGTGTCCTAGATCTCATGACTAGAAACTCGGTGGTGCTGTGATATGATCCCAGGCATTCTGCTGCCCCTGTAAACAGAGTGAAACTGTTTATATGTGTTAATAAGGAGATCTGGGTGTTAAGAATAGGCGTAATTTAGTAAGACTGTGAACTATTTTCTTTGTTTTGTGACTTGGGGAAGGCTAGCTGGCTGCCCTGCAAGGCTGTAACTGAAGCCCGCACCTGGTGGTGGGCCCTCACATGGCAGAAAGAATATCTGAGTCAGTAGAAGATAGTTTCTGATTTGTTAGCCTTGTAAACCTCGACTTATAATTAATGATTTTAAATGTGTTAGGGATAAGGAGCTAGAGGTAAGTATATATATGCATTTTAAATTGTTTTGTTAGGAGCCTTTCATTATCAGGAACTTCTACCTGTTTGGTTCACATCATGTATTACTTAGAGACAATCATGGTGTCTATTTCCTTATAAGATGTTGAACCTGCTAATATGAAATAAAAGAAATAAGGCCTTTGTAGTCATTTCCATGTTTGACTGTCCTGGCCTTTACTGTATGCTACTGGGCAAGTTATTTTATATTCCTGAGCCATAGTTTGCCCCAAAATGGGAATGTTTAACTTGCAGGATTATCAGAATTAGAAATAATGTATGTAAAATCCTGACATATAAATAGCTACCAAATGGTGACTCTAGCTTACTTATGTTGTTGTCAGCATCCTTTCACTCTAAAAATATAGGATTCTCTGAGAAAAATGCTAATTTTCATAAGAATTACAGATTCAGAGAACCTGCCATGCACGGATGTTATAAATTGGAGCACTTAAAGTTACTTCCTAAAACAATTTTTTTAAGTGTTCAGCCCATATTGGGATCAACTACCAGCTAAGCATCCATGGAGATGAATAACACTTTGTTGATCAGCTCTCACTTTTAGCAACTTTTAAGAATAGGAACTAGGACTAGAATGAGGTCTGCTCTTAATACCTTCTCAAGTATTATTTCAGGCTGGAAGTAGTGAAGCATGGGATCAGCCTGTGTATTTATATCTTTTTACAAGTGCTTTCAGATACATTCTTTACCTTTGACTTGTTTGTTTAAATTTTGACCAAATGAATCTAGGTCGGAAGAAGTGGCAACATCCCAGCTGGAACGACGGTGGACACAGACATTACCCACCCGTATGAGTTTGATTTTTACCTCTGTAGTCATGCTGGGATACAGGTAAGCCCAGACTTTGGGTGAAGTAATTCAAGAACTTCCATTCTTCTGCATCTCAGAAAAAGGAGAAAGAAATATTCTTTTCCACACTTCAGATTGTTTCCGTCTGAAGTTAGATGAAACTCTCAGTAACTAAATCGTATCCCCTTTTTCACATTGAGAAGGACTTATTTCTATGAAAATACCAGAATATAAGTAGTTTAATGGAAGTCATCTCCCGAAACTGGGTCTTCAATTTAATGTAACCTGACTGTTCCTTTGATATATTCTTTTTGATAATAATACTTCATAGAACACTTCGTCATTTATTGGCAGATATTGAGCATGTGAGAGAGTTTAGTTGTAGAATTACAAACTTTAAGTTTCTGTTACATAACTTTTTAAGTCTTTTATTTTCAGAAAAGCTTTTTGTCAGTTTGTTAGCTATACTTAGTAGCACATAAGCTGTAATTCAGTGCTTCTCAAACTGCCCAGCAACAGAGAGTGAATCCACATTCCCGTGATGTCCGAGAGGCATCTGTAGCCCTAAACTATGTTAGTTTACTTGCTATTGATTAAAATAGAAACTTCAGGAAGGTGCACCTAACTGTATATCTTAAAGTTTTATATGTTCCACATACACTAACCCCGGTTTCACTCTTAGGGCTTTAAAATTATTGTCCCATTCATTTATATATGTTCTTACATCTGCTCCTCTTTACAATCAGTGTGGTACATTTTTATGGTGGGTGGTAACAATCAACAAAACAAAGTTAAAAGTACCTTCTGAGTTAAAATCTGTATCATTTGAGTACATATTTTAACCTTATGTTTCCCTCCATGTATCTGAACACTACTGCTATAACTTCTTAATAAATATAACAGAGGGGAGAAAAAGATTCTCTGTTCATGTAAATTTTAGAAATGCTGATTAAACAGGTGGGGGTTTTTTTGTTTGTTTTTTTACTTTAGAACTTTTGGATGCTATTCACATGCAAATGGTTATTATAAATTTTCAAGACAGGACTATTTCTCCAATGTATTTAACCAGAAACTTTAGGGACCAGTATTTTGGGGGTACACCAAATTGAAAATTAACTCTAGTCAGCAAATAACCAGGAATATTTCACAGGGACCAAAGGCCATTCTTTACATGTCTTCCCAGATTTATTATAATTTCAAACTTCTCTGAAATCAAAAAGAGCAGTCTTGGGACTTCCTTGGCAGTCCAGTGGTTAAGACTCCATGCTTCCACTGCAGTGGGTACAGATCTGATCCCTGGTTGGGGAACTAAGGCCCCCCATGCTGCAAAGCATGTCCATGAAAAAAAGGAAGTATGTTCCCTCCATACCCACATTGTTGAGAGTTTTCATTATAAATGGGTGTTGAATTTTGTCAAATGTATTTTCTGCCTCTATTGAAATGATCATATGATTTTTATCCTTAATTTTGTTAATGTGGTCAAATCACATTGACTGATTTGCAGATATTGACCCATCCTCACAACCTAGAATAAATCTGGGCTTCCCTGGTGACTCAGACTGTAAAAAATCTGCCCACAATGTAGGAGACCTAGGTTCAATCCCTGGGCTGGGGAGATCCCCTGGAGAAGCGAACAGCTACCCACTTCAGTATTCTTGCCTGGAGAATTCCATGGACAGAGGAGCTTGGCAGGCTACAGTCCATAGGGTAGCAAAGAGTTGAACACAACTGAGTGACTTTCACTTTCAGTCATGGTTTATGATCCTTTTAATGTACTGTTGAATTTGATTTGCTAATATTTTGTTGAGGATTTTTGTGTCTGTGTTCATCAGGGATATTGACTTGTAATTCTTTTCTTGAGACGTCCTTGTCTGGTTTTGGTAGAAGGGTGATGCTAGCTAACCCTGTAAAATGAGTTTAGAAGAGTTTCCTCCTCTTTTATTTTTTGGAAGTTTGAGGAGGATTGGTGTTAATTCTTCCTTGAATGTTTAGTAAAATTCACCAGGAAAACTATCTGGTCCTGGACTTTTATTTGTTGAGAGATTTTTGATTACTCATCATCAAAATCAATTTGATTCAATCACTAGTAATCAGTCTATTCAGATTTTCTATTTTCTGCTCCATCATGATGCTGTTTCTAACCCATCCTCCATATTACTACTGACATTATTGATACTTTATTAACCCCCATTCTTATCACACCTAAAATCTTTACTGTTAAACAAAGCTGTGCAGTGCTTTCCCTGCTGCCTACAGATAAAAGTTCAAATTCCTAAACATATCATTCAGTCTCATTCCATATGTTCATTTCAATTTCATTTTTTTCTCCATAGGCTCCATATTCTCTTCATCTTAGTCGATTAACTGTTCCCTAAATCTGCCATGGAGTTTTATGCCCCCTGTGTTTTGTTAAGGCCATTCACTCTCTCTAGTGTCTGCTCTCCCCACCCACCCCCAAAAGGCCAAATATCCCTCATTCCTCTCTTGGTGAAGAACCCTCAGGGCTCACTCTCATAGTTACTTCCTTTGGTATTCTTATACAGGACTAAGTACCAGTAATACTGTAACCACTTATTGGTTGTTCTATAATTGTAGATGCTCTGTTTCCTTTACTCTTCTACTGAATTATGTTTTCCAAGAGAGGACAAACTTTTGACTTTGCTTTGTTTTTCTTTGCAGTTCACAGTCTGTAGCATAGTAACTAATATATAGGCACTCAGTTAAATGTTCTGGGTTTTAAAAAACACATAACATACAATGTACTGTTGTGCTGTTTTTCAAGTGTATAGTTCTGTGGCATTAAGTAATTCACATTATTGTCCAGCCATACCACCTTCTCTCTCGGGAACTTTTTCATCTTTCCAGACACTCTGTTCTCATTAAATACTAACTCCCTGTAGCTCAGCTGGTAAAGAATCCACCTGCAATGTAGGACACCCTGGTTCGATTCCTGAGTCGGGAACATCCACTGGAGAAGGGATAGGCTACCCACTCCAGTATTCTTGGGCTTCTCTGGTGGCTCAGCTGGTAAAGAATCCGCCTGCAATGTGGGAGATGTGGCTTCAATCCCTGGGTTGGAAAAATCCCCGAGAACGGAAAGGCTACCCACTCCATAGTGGAATTCTACTGGAGAATTCCATGGACTGTATGGTCCACTGGGTTGCAAAGAGTCAGACAGGACTGAGCAACTTTCACTTTCACTTTTCCCCATTCCCGCCTCCCTCCAACCCATGGCGATCACCATTCTACTTTCTGCCTCCTGTGAATTTCACTATTTCAGTTACCTCATATAAATGAATTGTACAATATTTGTACTTTTGTGACTGGTTTTAGCATAACATCATGAAAGTTTAAGGCTTCCCAGGTGGCACAGTGGTTAATAATTCGCCTACCAGTGCAGGAGACACAAGAGATGCTGGTTCAATCCCTGGATCAGGAAGATTCCCCTGGAGAAGGAAATGGCAACCCATTCCAGTATTCTTGCCTGGAAAATCCCATGGGCAGAAGAGTCTGGCGCATCATTGGGGTCACAAAGAATGGGACAGGACTGAGCATACATACACGCATGTTAAGAACATCAGCTTTAGAAACAGAAAAGTTGACCTTTATCACAAATATAAAGGACTGTGCCTTGGAAACGTCAGGTTTCATCCATGTTACAGTATGTGGCAGATTTTTCTTCCTTTTTCAGACTGAATAGTATTCCATTATATACACACACACACACACATACACAGTCATACACACACACACTACCCTTTATTATACATTCAGCCATCAGTGGATACTTGAATTGTGTCCACCTCCTGCTATTGAGAATTATGCTGCTTTGAACCCAGGTGTGCAAACATCTGTTCAAGTCCCTGTTTTTACTTCTTTTGGATATATACCCAGAATCAGCTAAATTTTGTGGTTTTTTCCCCCCCACTGGATTATTAAACTAAGATGTATTTTGTTAATGTACAAAGCTGTGGTAAATATTTATTTAGAAGTTTAGAAATCAGCAGAATATTCCGTTGCCTCCTTAGGGTACCAGCCGACCTTCACACTATCATGTTTTATGGGATGATAACTGCTTTACTGCAGATGAACTTCAGCTGCTAACTTACCAGCTCTGCCACACTTACGTGCGCTGTACACGCTCTGTTTCTATACCTGCACCAGCGTATTATGCTCACCTGGTGGCGTTTAGAGCCAGATATCATCTCGTGGACAAAGAACATGACAGGTAATATAGACGCGTAACAAGCACAGATTCTCACCAAAATCCAAATACGCTGTGTGTTAGGATTTTCTTGGGAAATGTCTTTTTAAGTGTTTATGTGTAAGTGAGCATATATGTGCCTCTCTATTTGCCATAAAGTACTGCCACTGAGAATTAACATTCCACAGGCTATTAAAAGAGTCAGTGAGCCAAATAAAAAGCACTGATAGAACTAATTGTCCAAGGTGAGGGTTCCTATTAAGATGTACAGTCTAGGCTTATTACTAATAGTGTGATGTAGTGATTTTGTTGCTTTACCATTAGTTCAGGGGAGAGATTATCAGTAATAAAAGTGATATATTCAGACAGAATTGTAGGATGTCTTGGATTTGCTTCTAAATAATCCTGGGGAGGTGAGAAAAGTAAAACAGAATTGGCGTTGAGTTCATAATTATTGAAACTAGATGACAGACATGTCAGGGTTCATTACACTGGCCTCTTTGTTTTTAATTTTAAAAATTTTTCTACAAATAATATTCTTCAGAATTATTACATCAGAATAGGGTTTGGTTTTGTGCTCATTGCCACTTTTCTTACAGTGCTGAAGGAAGTCACGTTTCAGGACAGAGCAATGGACGAGATCCACAAGCTCTTGCCAAGGCTGTACAGATTCACCAAGATACCTTACGCACAATGTACTTTGCTTAAAAAGTCTAAGAATATTCTCTGAGAGGAAGAACTGGAAGATGAATCGACATACAACTTATGTTTCCAGTGGAGTCAGCTGGGTGAGGATGCCTCCAGCCATACAGAAACCAACACTGTGTGGGGGCCAGGGTCTGATTTTATGTTGATACAGGAAGATTGTTTACTTCATCAAGGAACACAGCACCATTATGCAATATGAAACCAGCCAACTGCTTTTTTGTGCGGTCTCCTGTAGGAAGTATCGCGGTTGTTTTGTTTTCACTTTCTTGTAGTCTAACCCTTTTAATGCCTTTACCTCAAGTTGCTTGGCAGCACAACTCTTTGCAAAAAAAAAAAAAAAAGTAAAGAAAAAGTAAATGAAGGTTTTTTTTTTAAAAAACTACACCTATATGAATAATCAAAGTGATTGTTCACAATGATGTGTGCAAAAAAATTAATGTGCATTCATGTATTCTTGTAAAAGTTATCTGTATATTTTACATATATACATGCATACTGCATATGCATATATATCTGGATCTACACTGATAGTAGATATATATGTATCCCTGTATATATTTTATAGTTCATTCCGTGGGGGATCCGTCTTTCCCTTTTATTATTCTCCCACTGCCACTTTCATTTTTCTCTCTACCTCCCTCGCTTCATCACCTACATTTTTTTTCCCTGATGCTACCAGTGACATTCAAATATTCATGTATCTGGTTCATTTGAATATGAAGCATGGCCAATTAGATTTTTATTTTGCACACCCTACTCCTATCTCTTGTCTCATACACAATTTTGAGTCCTCAACTCTTGGTATTGCTTTCCTAAGAAACAAAATTATTTTATATATACATATATATATAAAATATGGTTTTGTGAGAGTGAATGTCTGCCCCCTCCAGCCCTCAACTTACATTTGCCGTTTGTGCAATGTGTACATAAGCAGTAGCACCTAAACCATTCTTTTTCTTTAGTGAATTTGTTCAAGCTGCTATTAAAAAAAAAAAAAACTTGTCAAAAGTTGTAACTCTCTCTATAACTGATGCTACTATTCTAAAGTCTTCTGTTTCTATGTGTCATACATGGAAATCCCTTAAAGCTTTTATAAAGGGTAAATGTTTTACATGATTGGAATCGTGTAGGGTTGAGGTCTCTGAAATTGGGTAGAGAGAAGGGTTGTTGAGATTTCTTTTAATTTTTTTTTGCTAGTTTACTTGCTGCCTCTCATACCTTAATGTGATTTTCATATATATATTTTTATATATATGTGTTGTATATATAAACATATATGTATGTGTTTTGAAGTATAGCTTCCTTTTCTTTTATATTTATTAGAATAGTGCTTTAATAATTATAGAATCGTATTGGCAACATCTTTTATAGAAATATAATCATGTTTATTTTAAGAACTGACAATATGTTTTTGCTCTCTTTTAGTGCAATAAGCAGTTTTAAAAAGAAAGCTGTGTCTGTTTTACATCTTTACCACAAATCATGGGAGAAACAGGCACCTCTGTAATTTTAAAAGGGCAAAGTAATACAGCCTTAATTTCAGAAGGAAAGTTTTATAATTTTCAAGTTTAAATCATGTCTTATAAAAATCATTATGAAAATGAAGGAAGTTAAATTTCCTAAATGAGTCTTGACCTTGAATATTAGAAATAAAGTTGAAGAACTTTGATTTAATTAATGACAATGACTAGCTTAAGATATAGAAGACATTTAAATTTTTGAAAAGAGCTCGTGTTTATTGAAGAATCATACTGGTAAGCTGCCAGTTTTCATTTACTAAAATGTGTCAGGAAAATATAAAATGATATTTTTAAAACTTTATTTGCTAATTCATCACTAGTGTAACTTTCCTTTTAAAATTAGGGAGATGGTGACAAAGAAAGTTAGGACTTTGATCATTTGAAATGAGTTAAATCACTGAAATGTTGAAAAACTTTTTTGCAGAACTTTTGTTTTTATTAACTTCACTTTAAGATAGTAAAAAATACTATAAAGCTGTCAAAACCGAGTTTATCAGTAACCTTGGATTCAAGGGAGCTTTGCACTTTGTAACTCATGAAAATTGCATTTAAATTTTTTTTTTTTTTTGCACTGGTTCAGAGTGTAGATATTACAGATTGTTTCCAGTGGGCATTGTTGTTAACCTTTCAGAATTCCATCTGCACATGAAAACAAATGGATTAGCTCTTTAGTTTCTCTCTTACCTGTTATCCATGTAATGCCAATTTACTGTATTTTGAGCCTAAAATCTGAGCCCATGTCCTCCAACAGGTATGAAATCTTTTGTCCCCCTGCCAGAAAATTAAGAAAGTACTGTATTTTGTATGTTTATTATATTGAAGTTGCTGAGATGCAATTTACAACACTGTTTCAAAGCTCTTTACATAAGGTAATGTTTGTGTAGTATATACATTTTTCTCCCAACCGCCTCTCCTCCTCCAAAAAATGTCTATAAAGGTTGTATTTTTTTTTTTTACATTGAAGTTTCACTGAATATAATCCAGAACATAGACAGGAGAAGGAAATAGTGTATCTTAGATGGTAAAAACCTGATGGCGTATGTTTGCTCAGTATGAGTAAAGCATCTTCCTTTATCAGTGGGAGTTTCACAGATGCATGTGGGAGACTTTAGGGCCTAGGGAAGAACTGTAGATAATTTCCCCCTGTTTACCTGCTTTACCTAATTTCAGTCACCTAATCTCACATGTGCTAAAGTAAAGCCCACAATTTAAATCTATTTAGAAGGACTTTTACAGAGGAAAAAAAAATTTTTTTAACATAAAGCTTTACCTTTGAAATGAGTTCTTTATAAAGGGTGCTTTTAGAGTTTCAACATTGCTAGTTTAAAGTTGGTTAACTTGAAAGAATATGTATAGTATATTTCTATTTTGCTTACTAACAAATTGGTGTATCAAACTTAATTATAAGAAACTTTGTGCTTAGAATTTTAAGATAAAAGACTAAATGGCACATATTTTTTGAAATTTGTTTTAATTGTTATTGTACTTTCGGTGTAGAATCACTGATCTTTTTTATTTAAAAAAAGGAGGAAAAAAAGATTGTTTTGAGTTTAAATGGTCATGAAACTCAACAGTGACCTTTCTGTTCCTGCCCTTGCTCACTAACTATACATACAGTGAATGCTAAATTTCTCTGCTGTTTTCTGTGATATAGGAGTGACTTTAAAATGTCAGTCCCAGCAATTGGTATAATAGATTTTCATGTGAAGAAGAATTGGGAGCTTAATGTATATTCTGGATGGCAAATATGTAAAGTGCTGATACATGTTTTATATTACAGTATCAAGTTAATGGCATTGAGGACCATGCATTTATAATACTGTAGCTGCTATATTTATTTAATGAAGTAGAGTCTGACAGTTACTGCACTAAACAGTAAGGAGATGAGCAGGATTCAAGGCTGGTGTTAAACTTTTTTTTTTTTTTTTCCTAAATAAGATTTAAGAACATGAAATATCAAGATAACAAAGGGTGCTGCCAATTTAGGTTCAATTTAATGTCAGGATACTCTTTCTTTGTTTTAGAAATGTGGATTTTTACTTTTAAGAGTTTTGAAAAAGGGTACCTCAGCCTCCTTAGTACTGGTTTTTGGCTTATTTTCACAGACATACAGATGCCCTTTATTTTTTTCTTAATATTTACCTTTTAACACATTTCTCAGAAAAAGTATTTGTCTATGAAAATCTTCCTGGTTATAACCTATTAATTTATTTATCTTCCTTGAAAAGGGTCTAGGTGGGATTCTAGTAGGAGTATACTGGGTGTTTTAGAAGGCACTTGATAAAGATTCATCTCTTCCTTCTAGCATGGAGACTCCTAGCCTTCTAAACACCTATATTAGTTTTCCAAACTATAATAGTATAATAGGTTCTCTAATGACCCACCACTGCCTAAAGTTTACTTACATATTCTCTAATGGATTTTAGTATGACAGACCTCATGACAGGCTTAGTCATGACAGACTTAAGCTATGTCTAGGAGAATAAAAGCTGAGTTGCCGTTCCTTAGAAATGATTGGCAGAGGATCTCAATGTTTAAGGAAAAGGTGAACACTCAGAATGCCAGTAATAAATCTGAAGGATCTATTTCTGATGAATTATAGACTAGGAATTAGAGACTCTTATCCAAGAAATTTTGTGGGTATTTGATTCAGAGGCCAATATGAATTTACCACAGGTAGTGATTTTTATGAAATTCATGAAGCTAGCCACTCGGATGCAGCTAGAATATTTTGTAGTCTTGCTATTAAAATTTGATAGTGATGTTTTTCCAAGAGGCTTAACTGACAGGTCTGCGTAAATTTTATTCAGTATCATTTAACCTGGTTTAAATAGTTATTTTAATTCATCCTCTTAGATGTTTTCCTGTTGAATACTTTTTAAAGACAAGTTGCCACTAACAGTAACTTGCTACTTAAATTCTTTTGTGAGTTATCCAGTCAAGCTGTAAAAAGACACCATTGGACTGGTATCTTTATTTTGGCTTTTTTAATCCTTTTCATTCTTTTTGAGAATTCATGGATATCCTAAAGCTTCAATAACAATACTTGCGAGACTTTATACCAAGTGAGACCTTTGTGAGTGGCAGTATAACCCTGACTCTAGAGTCTGTCTGTATTTTCCTTTTCTCCTCTCATTTGATCATATAAAGCACTTTGTGATTCTATAGGAGTCGAAAAGCAAAGAATAATGTGTAAAATCAGTACATAGATGGGAAAGTGAGAATTTTCTCCAAAAAAATCATTAAAAAAAATTCCTACATATACTAAGAACATTTGTGATCAGTGGCAATACTAGAAATTATACTGTGATTAGTGAAACCTAAGCTGACTCACAGGAAGAAAAATTCAGTCTCTCTCTCTCTCTATATATATATATATAGCCTCAAAGGGAAAAATATTTTTTACTTTTTCCTGCTTTTAAAAGTGGTACATTTCAGTTTATAGCTTTCCATGTTGATCAAAATAATTTCTTTTAACTGAGATACAGTGGTCAAAGCTTGTGCTAATATTATCCACTACTAGTTGAATTTTATTCTTCTTTACCCATCAAAGATAGTGTGCTATATTTTTACATTGTTGTAAGAATATTTTGCTCTTGAAGTATAGAAAGTAAAGATTTTAATTTGAATTAAAGATAGAAGGTTAATAAATTTCATATTGAGGGTTGAGATTTACCAATGAGAAGCCCTCTTGAAGTATCAGGTAGCCAACAGAATGACAAAATTAAGATGCTATCGAATCATCCATCCAGCCATTGGTCTCACTTCCTTTCTGAAATCAATATCTGAGGTAACCAAACTCTAATGCTGTATCTATGTTAGGGTATCATTAAAGCAAAGATGTTCTTCAGGGTAGATGCTGAATTAAATTTTTAAATCATTTTTTAAAGCAAGGCGGTTCTTAGAAAGTGCCTTTTCAGAAGATGGTGCTGTAGACTTTTATTTTTCAAATAGCATGAGGCTAAAAATTTAAAAGATAAATTATTTTAGAACTCCAAGAGTATGACCGTTTCATATAAATAATGTTACTTGTTGTCCTGAATCTGGTCCAAGGGAACCAAATATAGCTTTTATTCAAGTTAAGTATCTAAGTAAATGCTCACCAAATGTATTTTGTAGGTTTAAAAACACAGTTTTTAACAGAAGTAACCCTTTCAGTTCTCAGCTGTGTTGAAGGTAATATGGCACATAAAACAGCGAGTTTGCTGAACTTTTTAGCAAGGGTACGAGTATGGTAGTAAACCCCCAAAGTCAATGGTAACTTGCCAGAAATTATGTGATAGGCTACCCTCTCCCCCTCCAGCATATTGACCCTTTTGTAAATATCTATTGGTGGCCTTTTCTAATTACTCTTTACTAAAGAAGACTGCATAGAAAGATAGAGCCAACTCACCAAGGAAATAGGAAAAGTAAAATGGTTATTTCTCTGTCTTTAGGGAATCTTTTCTCTTTCAGGCAGCAAGATATATTCTAAATGTCTCCCTCTTTTTTTCTAGCATAGATGAAAAAGGATGACAGTGCATCTGTACGATTGGTTAATTAGAAATAGAAATAGAACATGTCAAAATTAGGCTTTGGAGGAAATAAGTAAAAGGAAGGATAATAGTAGAATTATTCCTACTGGTTGGAAATTTAGTAATCTATCAGGAAGCAACTTTCCCCTGAACTAGAAGTAGTAAACAGCAGTAAATGATCACCTAACCAGTTCTTGCTTGTGAACTTGGTGAGCACTCTTCCAGAAAAGAATAAACTTAAAAAACAGACAAAAGAACACCACACCTCAGTAACCTTGTATGCTGCATTATGTAATAATGATAGTGAAATTATATTGATTGTTTGGAGTGTACTATGTCTGTCTGCAAATACACATGCACAGTAAACTTTTTCATTTTTATAATGTCATAATAGCAATTATGGGTTTATTTTTTTAATATTAATTTTTCTATTGTGATGTTTGTATTTATTGACAATTTGTGTGCAACTTTTATATTTTGCTTAGATATTGGTTTTAAGGTATTTTATTTTTATAGATATTTCTAGCTTTTCCTCTTTCTTTGTAATATCAGCTAAGATAAGATGGAATGTTAACATACCAACCAAACTACTAATTCCATAAACTCTAGAGTTTGGATTTTTACCAATAAACCATTAACACTATTTTCTAACTTAGAATATTTAATGTTGTTTATATAGTGGGCATTAAAAAAGACAGTCTTTAGACAGATTTCTAAATGTGGAGGGGAAGTGGAACTTTCCTATAAGTTAGATTTCCTCCCCTTAAGTATCTAACTAACAGACTGGATTGATTTCACCTGATCTGCGGATTGGTGCCAGCTTGTTACACTTCTTTTTCTAACTTCAGCTACAGTTGAAACTGCTTAAATGGTTACATCATTCAGCATTAGGATTATGATACCATTTTTATAGACCTGGAAAACAGCAAATGATCCAGAAGTCAGTGACAATTGACTTTGAAATGGGGTGCCCCTCCCCTGCCATAATTATATGGAAGACTTGCTACCCTGAATTTTTTCCTACTGTGCTTTTAAAATTGTTTTAACCCTACCATACTTTTAAAGTTGTTTCACAGAGTTTAAGTAGCTAAACTTAAGATAAAGACTGATTAATACTGTATTTCAGCTAATTAAACATTTAAGTAATAATTATGAATTTGAATTAATTGGAGGACAGTTAAAAGTATCATTATATAATATTAATTTCAAGTGTAATATAGTCACTTTAGTTTCCTAGTGAATCAGTTCAGTTCAGTCGCTCAGTCGTGTCCAACTCTTGGTGACCCCATGGACGAAGAGATCAAGATTATTTGTATTGACATTAACTTTTTATAAAAGTACATGAAAAAAGTGAATTCTCTTAAACAGGTAAAACATTTCCATTGTATTTTTACACAGTGAATTTTCATGGTAAGCCAATTTTTTTCTGTAAGAGATTAAAAGATAAACTTGATCCCACCCTCTGAGCTTTAAATTCTAATTTATCAGGGTTTAATGTATGACATTTTGCCATACTATATTCTTTCACTGAGAGGGGTAAATGAGAAAGTTTCAAGTAATTATAATCGGAAAAATATTATTTTTATATTGTGTGAAACAACAGTTTAAAATGAATCAGCGTGTGATTTCATATAGATATTAGTTATATCACTTTTCCCCCACATTTTTGCCAGTTTCAGTGGGTTTTTAAATATTCATAATACACTAAGCTACTTCCTTTACCCTGATATCAAGTAGTAATTGAAGGTTGGTATCCGGGAGTTGGTGATGGGCAGGGAGGCCTGGCGTGCTGCGGTTCATGGGGTCGCAAAGAGTCGCACACGACAGAGCGACTGAACTGATTCTGATTATAGGAATTTGTTGATACTAAAAAACTAAATATATTTTGAGCAGTCAGATACATTTTTGTTGCAAGTATACGCTCTCCTCTTAAGGATATTTATTGTCATAATTTTAATAGTTTTATTCATTATGCTTCAACATTGCCCTAGACTGTCAGGCATATAATTCTTGTAGGCCAATATTTTTAAGGCAGCTTTAAGCAGAAGTCCTCCTTTGTTTTCTTTTTTTCCTTCCAAAAGCTCTTAGGAACCTGACATGTAGAGCTTATTTCGCTCTTTATGGTTGGCTCCATAAATCAGGGTACCCAGAGTCAGTGCTGAATTACCATGCTGAAGTACTGGGTGACGGGCTCAAGCTTACAGTCACCTCTTAGAGCTGTCATGAATAGTCTTATGTGAGTAGGAAACAGATAGGAATATTGATCATTAGAATTTTGCTTTTTTGTGTGATGTTTTATTTCTAAAAATTGATTATCTGCAAATCTACAATGTTATGTTTTAAGTTTAAAAGGCTGTGCCAGAGACTAGAGAGGGAGATTACTCTGGTATTTAGTGCCTAAAACTTTCCAGCTTTATTTACTTCATGGCTTTAGTTGGAAGGACAAACAAAAATCCTTTAATTTGGCCCTTTATTTTTAGAACCAAAGAAGGGAGAACTTTTCTACAAAAAATGTTGCAGGTGTGATAGGAGATCTTTGTAAAGAAATGGACTAGTGGGTTTGTAAGAGTATGTAGTAAGGGGGGAAATGAGGAAAAAGAAAAGGTTTCTTTGCTGGAATCCTTTTGGACAGAAACCTTAAATTGTTTGATACTTACCTATTTCTCATAGTCACATTGTAAAAGAGGAACTCTTGTGATTTGAACCTAAGAAAGTGTCACTGTAAACTAACTGTATTTTAAGTTGTTTGTTGTCCCAGATCTAAAGGTACATCTGTCTTCATTAGAGACGTTGCTTCTGAATTGTAATTTTAAAATGAAGTATTTTTCTTAAATAGAGCCACGACATTGCTATCAACAAAGCTTCTCCAGCTTTTCCCTTTATATAGAAAACACAAAACAGAACCTTCCCAGACAAGGTTGTCTTTCCTGTTAAAAAAAAATATTTTTTGATAAAAGATTTGGGGAAAACACTGGTAGGCTGTGATGAAGAAGGAATTTTGCCTAACATAGACAGTCCAGCCAGGTTAATGGATACAGTTTGATCCCAGGGAGTTTAACAAGAGGAACCTTTGGTAGCAAGTAAACATTTGGTTTTGGTAGCAACAGGCTTGGATCTCTGGTGGTAATTAACTGCGAATATCTCCCTGTTTCATAGAAAGGGAATGATCTCATAGTGTTGATGATGATCCTGCATGTGCTGTTTTTCTAATTCAGAAATCAGGTCTAGCAAGCACTAACCAAAATCTAATACTTTGTTCCCATAAGATTCTTAAAAAGTTTCCCAGGAGCTTTCTCATTTCTTAGCCCAGAGTACAGCCATTCTCCTCTTTAAAAAAGAAAGAGTAAGGATTTAGAGGCAGTTTATATAGAATTCTGCCTTGAGTAAGTGTCTTTAAAATACTTTGGAAAGAAAGATCACATACCACAAGTTATGGTTTGATTGAGAGACTCTCTGAATGCTGTGTTCATGTTTGGGTTCTGAAGTTTTTTCTTTGACACGCCATTCTTTGATCTGCTTGAGTGCCATCATTCTGTTCTGGGGTGCTGTCAGTGTTGTATGCCATTTATGAAGCGTGCGGTTCTTCTCCTCCTCCCCCCTTACAGACGCACACACACACACACACACACACAATTAAAAGGGGGAGGGATACAAGAAAAAAGATAGTAAGAATCATTAGAATGTAACTTTAGTTAATAATGATAGAGAGAAATCCTAACTTGGTTAAATGAGAAATAAGATTGAAAGTGTTAGTCCTGCAGCTATTCTCTGTCCATAAAGGTTTTTGCTACCTGTAGAGTGATAATGTGTACAGAATATGTATCTGAAATAGGATGTTATAGCAAAGTAATAGAGAAAATTATTCTTGAAAGTAACAATTCAGTTTTTTGCAACAGTGATGCCCATATTCTTAAGGAAAATTAATGTAGCTTCTAGTTTTAATGAATCAGACTCTGATTTAAACATCAGAAGATTTGTAACTGATTCTGATATGTCACCTTAAGTATATAAAAATTATATTAAATGAATACTTAAGACTATTATGTCCTTAATTTACATATTATTTCAGACCTTAGTTCTGTAGATATATCTCTCACCTGTACGCCTCTTAGTGTGTGCAAAGTTCCATATTAAAATTTTTTTTAATTCATTTTGTAGTCAAACCTGAACTATAAAGGAGCAAGCAAAATCAGTTTCAAACACCAGAACTTTTAGAAGATTGCAGCTGGAAAAGGCGATTGGGAGCTTGTTGCCTTTGAGGGTGGTCAAAGTGTTGGTCGCTCAGTCAGGTCCGACTCTGCAGCCCCATGGACTGTAGCCCCCCAGCCTCCTCTGTCCATGGAATTCTCCAGGCGAGAATACTGGAGTGGGTAGCCATTCCCTTCCCCAGGGGATCTTAAAGGCCTCTAAAACTTGAGCTAAGACCTGGAGTTTAGTCAGCTCTACCACTAATTTGCTCTGTGTCCTTAAGGCAGCTTCCTTCATCTCTTCGTGTCTAGGCTCTTGTAAAATGGTATTATAACACCTGCCCTCTTCTAAGACCAGGATGGTTGTGACAGTGCTCGAGTTCTCCAGAAGAAAAGCGACTCAGAGGCTCAGGATGAAAGAATACTGTTGCATGAAGTGTTCATTTCCAGTTTGCCCCTGTGAAAGTATCTTTAGTTACCACCCTGGATCATTTTATCAAGCAAATGTAAGAGAAACGGAGGCTTTATCATGGTATGGCGTTCGCCTACAAACGTATCCTGTTCCATTTCTCCCTTGCTAGCTATCACACAGGTTGAATTTTTCTTTATAATCATTTTTGGAAAAAGTGCAACTCCAAAAACCAAACTCCTTTTAGTGGTGCTATGGCAGCTGTGATTGTATTTCAAGTTAGATTAATGTGATGAAACCATCAGATAATCAAAACTTAACTAACTTTGCCTTTTGCCTTCAGGCATTTTTGCTGTGGATTGGCATCAGAGGCTGTTGCACAACCAGATAATTATCCATTTGTTATCCCTTTGTTTCTTGCAGATCTTTTTGTACCTTTTTTTGGAGTACGGGGTTAGGTTTTAAGAAGGAAAGTGTGCTTCTTTCACTTAACACTTCACAGAGTTGACCTTGCTTTCCAATCACCATGCACCTGTAAAAAATCATATTAAAAGGGTTTTTTTCTTCATTTAAATTCAGTTCGGAGCATCTGCAGGTGATTTTAGGCAGCCTGTTGGTGTCTGACCCAGTTATCTTTATGGATTGTGGGCAGAACCTTACATTTTTACAGACTTACCCACTCTCCTGGGGGTAAGGGGCTCCTGTTTCTAGGAAAAAAACAAAGGGCACATCACCACAGGTTGTATAAGCAATTCCTTTGCTTGTTTGTTTTGTTAAGAAATAAAGGATGCATTTGAGGTACACAGGGTATGAATGCATTCAACATTTATTTTTTATTTCTATAGATGATCTCCCCTTCTTGCAGGCAGTTTGAGCTTTTAGCTCATCACTAACGTGGGTGATATCTGCCTTAGTTTTATAGGATAAAGTTGGGGAGGTTCATGCTTGGAAAATGAACAAAAAAAACTCCACCTTGCTGGGTGAGATAGCTGAGAACATTGGATATTTCAGGAATACTTTTAAACAGTTTTTGCTATAATGTGTAGCTTTAATATCTGTCTTCAGTTATAAACCCATGAAAGTATTACTGTATCTTGTGAATAAAGATCATTCTTGTGGACTATATGGATGCATTCATAGGCTGTGGGAAGCAGTGGCGTGTGTGTGTCCGTGTGTGTGTAAATATTCTGTGTTTATAACACTGTGTATTACATAAGTTTATATAGAAAAAATGTGTTTCTTTAATGTTTTGGGGGACTAAAATTGTAATATAACCATTCCAGTGTAATCTGACCACTCACTCTAGAGAACATTTATACTACACACAGATACACACCCCTAAAGCGTGGCTAACTGCTCCCACTTTAGATAATTGCTGCTTTTTTTAAAACCCAAAATAATGGAGGAGGAAATAGCACTCTTTTTAAAGGGGCTTTTCTGAAAAGTAAAATGTAAATATAGGACATGTGGGGAGGGTGGGGCCTTCTGCAGATGTCCTGCAGGTGGACAAATAGCCTTTTAAATTTTACTTTTTAACCATCTTAACCGTGTGTGCCTATTTGTACTGCAGATGTGAAATATTTGGGGGGGTTAATATCAGTATGTTTTGAAACTGAATTATTACATAAAATCAGAGTAACCTCTTTCTCCATCCTCCTTTTCCACACTGACTATTCTTGCCAAATATTTCTACCGAAACCAATTTTCAGCATGGTAAAACGATGGACACTCAAACCTCCTTCTTCATCTTCCCTATCCTGTCTTACACCTGGTCTGGCCTTATATTTTTTTGTTGGCTTTTCATAAGTAAGAACAATTTACTGTAGTTTAGAGACTGCAGAATTTCAAAATGTTTATCTATAAGCCTTCCTTTGTTAATGTTCGGTTACAGTCATATTAGTTAAAACAGTGGAGTCAGTGGAGTGAGTCTGAGTTCTTAATATGCTGTAAGGTAAAATTTTGACTGATATTAAACTTGACGGCTGCATACTATTAAGAGGAAATTGGATTACATGGTGGGTGGGAGCTAATCTATGGTATATATGTAATCACTGTATAATTAGAAACACCAAATGTTGAGTCCTATCACTGTGTACTTGGGGGCCAGGCTTTGGATATGGTTTTCATTTTAATTCCTTGAAGACTGTATGTCATTAAGACGAGCAGAAGGCAAATAAAGTTTTTAAGCAAAAATGCTTTGGGGGGGTATTTAAATTATGTTCCCCCAAAAAATCTTTACTACAAAAAACCTAGGGTTGAGATTGAGACGCTTCAAGCCGCTTTTTAAGCAGTTCAGTCACTTACAATATTTTATGTTAAAGAAATTGTCATAATTCTTTCTGAGCCAAACTGTCACTAAAGTGTCCTGTGACAGAACCACTCCTTTTTTCTGCCATTCTGTGTATTGGAAGAGTTCTATGTTGTATTTGTTTTTAATCCTTGATTTTAAAATATTAATGGTTTTAGTGTTGCTTAGCATCAGTTTGAAGTGTAACTTTCACTAATAACTGCAATAAAAAGAAAAGCTTTGCTCCAAACTTTCTGTTGGTGTGTGTTCATCATTACTGCACTTCAGACTTAGGTAAAGGGAGTTAGTGTGAAAGAGTAGAAAGAATTTAGGCTTTAAGAATCATAAAGTCCTGGATTCTAGACAAGTTCCTTGATGCTTCTAAATAATAGGGCTGTTGGGATATTCAATGAGTTAATAGTTGGAAAGTACTTAACAGTGCTGGGCATGCAGATGGAACTCAGGGTTTAAAGAGGTTCTCCCTGGGGACTTTCCCAGTGGTCCAGTGGCTAAGACTGTGCTTCCACTGCAGGGGGCACTCAGGTTTGACCCCTGGCCAGGGAAGTTATGCATGTCAAAAAAAACCCAACTCTGATGGGTCTGGAGCTCCATAGGGGGGAAATAAAGCGATGTAAAATACAATTAAAAAACTTTCTCCCCCATCTAAATAAGACATTGGGTCTCTTAGACTCTCCTTCCTTTATTTAAATAACAGACACTGGGTGGGGTGGACAGAGGAGTAAGCAAGAAGTCAGGCTTGCAAACTGCCAAGCGGTGAGAGGACTTACTAGGTAGGAGAAGCAGAAACAGAAATGAGTTGGAGAATCTGCACAGACCCAGAGGTGGGTGCACGGCCCGGGTACGATACGCAAGACAACCTGGACTGCACGACTGCATGGCCTCAGCTATATCACTTCTCATTTCATGATTGAACTTAATAGACTAAACTCAGAGGTCTCAAGTTGGCCGCCAGTTTCAGTCTGCAAATAATTTTTGTTCCGTGTTGAAAATATTTTTATTGGTTGCTAACATTTAAAAGTTGGCGATGGACAGTGAAGCCTGGTGTGCTGCAGTCCATGGGGTCGCAAAGAGTCAGACACTACTAAGCTACTGAACTGAACTGACTGAACATTTAAAAAATCAGAAGATCTCACATAAAAATCCCTTCAAACGTAAAGCGATTCATCGGTTTCACTATTGCTTCAGAGCCCTTTCACAGCTGCCGCAAGGGGAAGCCCAGGAGTGGCTGTCCCCCTCGGATGGAGCTGACTCCACAGCCCCCATCGCTCTTTGCCCAGTCTGCAAATGTTTGACTCAAAGGAGCCCTAGCAGGACCTGAGGCCTCCAACCAAGCAGGAATCCCCATAAGAATGAGCTCCTTACCTGGGAGGAACTCAACTACTTTGAAGGATTCCAACCTAAATATTAAAAACTTGTCCTTTCTTTATATGTTTACCCTATTTATGTTCTCCAGGACATCAGAGAATTCAGTCTGATGCCATCTTGCTATTATGTATCCTGCACCCCAGGCTTCCCCCACCTCCATGTCCCCAGACTCTGTGCAACCCTAATGGCACAGTTGTGTTCTTGAAGGATCTTGTTACTGATGCTGAAGAAGCACTGGTTACCTTAACTAACAAATGCTGATGGGTTGAGTTTCTTTAACTATGTGTGTCAGCTGTTAAGTTTGACAAATAGAAGAAAATCACTCTAATGTCAATCTTGCCCTAAAACCACTGATATAAGTTCAGAAAACATCAATAACTATACCCAGACTCATACACTTAAATGGGGGAAATATGTGTAACAGTGATGCTAAGACATGCTTGATAAGTCAGTCTGTAGTAAACATAGTGAAAAAGTGAAAGTGTCGTCACTCAGTTGTGTCCAACTCTTTGCAACCTCATGGACTGTAGCCCTCCAGGCTCCTCTGTCCATGGAATTCTCCAGGCAAGAATACTGGAGTGGGTATCCTTCCCCTTCTCCAGGGCATCTTCCTGACCCAGGGATTGAACCCGAGTCTCCTGCCTTGCAGGCAGATGCAGATTCTTTACCATCCGAGCCACCAGAGAAGCCTGGTAGCATACACAAGTGTACCAGAAAATCATGACGTTTATCTCAGCAGACAGTAATCAACCAATTGCTCTGACTGATTAATAAGACAGGCTGAACTGGACAGAACAAGTCACCAATTCTATTAAAATCCAGCTGCTTGAAACTTTCTTCAGAGAAAAGGGTGCTCAGAGCACTACAGTAAGACATACAGAAGCGAGGTGGTCGTTCTAAGGAAAATTCCAAGGCGGTTTTTCATTTTAGGAGGGGGGCCATACATCTTGAACTCTTAAGTTCTCATAGTTTCCATGTTTCAGTCCTTTGATCATTTGACAAATTGTTTGGCTGCTGAAACTTGCACAGCTTGCAGCTGCTTTAAGGAAATTAATTAGGTTAATCTGTCAGTGCCAAGAGGACAGGATCATTTTTACAATGTTTGATATGTTTCTATCATAAAGGACAGGAATCTAGTTTTTATCTGTTGAAAAAAAGATGGCTATTTTCCTACCTTGTCACTTTTGTTACTTCTATAATTTCTACAATCTATAGATCTTTGCAGTGCCTTTATAGAGCAGCACTTTTCTCATACTATTCTCCATTAAAATATTTTCCTTTAAGAATAATGCTTGAAAAAAAATAATAATGCTTGGGTTCACATTTAAAAAGAAAAGCAGACATATTCATGGCTTATGAATTATGAAACTTTATATGATGTCTGATTCTCAGCTGAAACAAATTATAAATAGACTTTTTCGCTAACTGACCTCAGAAACAGCCCAGTTCAAAGATACTTGCAACTGCTAACTGTACAGTATTACTCTTAACTGCAGCATAAAGTACTCTTTACTGCTAGATGGAATTTGCACATTATGTTGCAAAAACCGAAACCAAAAACATCGGAATAGTGTCGATGCTTTACTAAACAGGATTTCAGTCACAACCGTCATTCGGATGGTTTTCATTTGTAATTTTGTTTTGGCTGTGCTGGGTCTTTGTTGCTGCATAGGCTTTTCTCTAGTTGCTTTGCGAGAGCTTCTCACTGAGGAGGCTTCTCTTATTGTGGCACACAGGCTCTAGGGTGTGTGGGCTTCAATAGTTCAGTAGCACATAGGTTCAGTAGTTATGGCTCCCTGGCTCTAGAATACAGGCTCAGCGGTTGTGGCGCAGGTACTTGCTCTGTGGCATGTGGGATCTTCCCAGACCAGGGGTCAAACCCATGTCTCCTGCATTGGCAGGTGGATTCTTTACCACTGAGCCACCAGGGAAGCCCCACTTGTAATATTTTTATACAAATGTAAAATTAAGGTTGCTGAATCATTTTATTAGTTTAATTTTTCTAATTTGTTTTTGCCCTCTTACAAAGATTTTAGGTTATAAAAATTTGCCATTTGTGGTATTCCCTTGAATAGTATCTTTTTTTACTATATTGGAAGATGGTTTTAAATCTTTAATTAAAAAGTATTACTAGTATCTATGTTAAGACCCTTTAAGGGAGCGACAGAGCAACTCTGGTGGCCGAGTGTCCTCTATGGTGCCTGAGGAGTACAGGCTCTGTTCCTCCAAACACCAGTGGTCAGACCCAGGCATATCTCAGTGTTTCTCCAGGACTGACCACCTCTGGGTTGGTGTGTGGGATACAGGCTGTTCACCCAACATGCAGCCACCATTCTGGATTTCAAGGTTGCAGCTCTCCACTAGACTGGTGAGGGGGTTGTCAGTGTTTTGCCCGGAGGCCTACTTCCAGCAGCATGTTCGAATCCTTGCTCTGGGATGGACTGGCTGCAGCCCTCCCTCTTCACAGTCACTGGGGCACTGGACAAGTTGTGACTACGTTCCAGCAGAGGCATCACAGAGCTGCCACAGCAGGCTTTTTGGCTCTCAACTTTCACGTTTGCGGGGCTTTGTTATTTCAGCCATCATGATGTGGGCATCTATAAAGTCATGGCTATGCTATGGAACCACTGACCTTTTAGACTTAATACCTTGAGAACTGATTGTACACCTCCTTGCCTCTGCTCTGTCATGCTCTTCAACTCACAATAAGAAGGCAATAACAGATAAAAGTCCATTGGTGAAACAAATCTCTTAATCACTTGATTTCTTTTTCAACCTGGTTATTTTGTAACTTTTAAAAACGTATTATTTATTTATTGGCAGCACTGGGTCTTTGTTGCTGTGATCAGGCTTTCTCTAGTTACACTGCATGAGCTTCTGATTCCAGTGGCTTCTCTTGTGGAGTGTGGGCTCAGCAGTGGCACATGGGCTTAGTTACTCTGAGGCATGTGGGATCTACCCGGACCAGGAATTGAACCTGTGTCCCCTGCTTTGGCAGGCAGATTATTAACCACTGGACCAAAACCTGGTGATTTTTTTTTTAAGTATCTCTTTTTGGGGAAAAAATAAAAAATTTATTTGGCCACATCGGGTCTTAGTTGCAGAACACAGAATCTTCGTTGCCTCACGCGGAATCTTTTGTTGTGGTGCGTGGTCTCTCTAGTTATGGCACATGGGCTCAGCAACCGTGGTGTGTGGGCTCAGTTGCCTGAGGCCTGTAGGGTCTTACTTCCCCAATCAGGGATTGAACCCGTATCCCCTGCATTGCAAGGCAAATTCTTTACCACTGGACCATCACAGAGGTCCTCCTGCTTGTTTTTAGAATATAATCTTTGAAGAAAGATTTGAGAGCAATTGTAACCAAGAAATTGTCAGACTGAGTTCTGTATGCTGGGGAGTTATTGGGGTATCTCTCAGCTTCTCTTAAGACTCACAGTATAATTAAAGGTTACATATGAGCCTTTGCCTTTTAATTTATCCAACTTTTAAAGGGAATTCAGCTTTATTATTCTCAGTATCTGATCAGACTTCAATACTTGTCCTAGGATGGCAGAGAAAGGGAAAGACTGTTAATTCAAAAGTAAAGACTTTGCAAAAAGTTAGGCAGTGTTTAGTTTCTGCAAACTTCCCAGCGCTGTTCAGTTGATACTAGTTACTGATGGTTACATGTCTGAGGAAAATTTTAAAATTAGAAATGATGATATTTCACATTACTGATTTCTAAATCCTAGGAAGAAGAGCCTGGAGATTTTCTGAATACTCTGAACATACAGAAGTTTCATGTAGGGAAGAGGTCCCTTTAGATATGTTTCAAAATGTTACAGATGCTAAACTAAGACTTAATCCTCAAATGTGTTTACTTGCCCTAAAATAATCTGTCCACAAATATAAAATTATGAGTAATAAGTTGTTCCCTCACTGTGGGAATCTCTAATGTGAAGATGAATTCTATGACAAAGTCTCTTTTAAAAAAATTGCTGTATAATAAAAATTTATTGTACTCCCAAAAAAGACCCTTTTGGAATTAATTTGAAAATCTGCAGAAATCTTCTCATGTAACACTAAATTGTTGTTGCTTGAAAAACATTTTCACAAAGTTTTAACTTTTCTAAAATAGAAACTTCCAGAGGGATGATGAGAGTTTAATAGTAAAATACAACCTTGCTGTCATTTGCCAAGATTAATAAACTATTTAGGACTTAACTTTGATTATCTATATAAAATAGAAGAATGGTAAACGGTTAAACAGTCGGGGAGGGGGAGCTCCAAATTTGTACTTTGATTTTCCACTTAAAAGGGTAAAAAGGCTGAAATAGAACCACTTTTAAGATGTTCCATTTTACATTTCTGCATATTGGAAATAACCTGATATTTTAGCATGCCTCCAAACAGAAAAGGATGAATAAAATCATCATTCATCCTCTGAATTGTCTTTATTTTCCCCTTGGATTTAAATTTAATTGAAAACAACCTCACAGCAAGACCAAAATAGGAACTACTATTTTGTTAGAAATTGTCCTCTTGAAAGAAAAATTTAAAAAATTTATCTGAACCCTTTCCAGTTAAAAAGTAATTAATAATCATGGAGAAATAATCCAGTATTTAATTAGTTTGTAATATCTACAACCATCAAGAAGCACAAAAACGTATTTCAGCAGGAAAGACTTGGAAGATGGAGCACCAAGGATACTCTATCTGCCTCTAGACACTGAAAGTGCACTCTAAAGAAAGAGAAGGCTCCGGGAGCAGCACACTTAGTAAGCTGTGCAAATACACACCTCCAAGAAAGGCACTACAGGCATAACTTGGATGAACACCTTATCAAGACATTTTTCATATTAGAATAAGATCAGCTGACAAAACATTAATCAAGGGACTTTCAAACATGGTCCTCTTTTGAGAAAAAGTATATACTCTGAGGGTCTTAGTCATTGGAATTCACTAAGTAAGGTAATATATGACATTTACTGGGAGGAGAAAATTGAGAAGAACAGAGAAGATACATACCATAACAGATTTTGAGGGAAAAAAAACAGCTTGTTATTACCAAAGCACCACATGTCTCCTTTGGCTAAATCTCAATCACTTAAAGAAGTTATGAGTTCATATTCTTCCCCTTCATGTTTTTGTCTCCACATTAAAAAAAAAAAAAGTTTCTTGCTTCCTTGTTTAACATCTCTAGGATCCTTTTTAATTCATGAGAATTCTGAATGGATAGACATGATATTTAAGTCTGACGAGAGAAAGCAGCCAGCTGAAGAAGGTGACAAGCAGACACATACCAGTCACGGACATTATCTTCCTGCTTATAACGTTCATATGAGAGGTGGCAGCCGTACTTAACAGCACCATTCCCAGGGTAATGCACATATAAAGCAGAGAGATGATGTACATTTCTGCTACATACTGAAAGAAATACGTGTCTTGAATATAATGTGTCTGTCCTGTGTGAGTTTTGCTTTCAGCAAACGGGGCTCCTCGTATATGAATCCACATTCGACCAGATGACATCAAGATTACAAAACACAGAGCTAAAACCGCCCAAAAATTTTTGCTAAAAATAAATGTCCTCTTCCATTTCAATACATACACAAGTCCACCTATGAGAGCCAAAGATATCCCTAACTTGAAGGGATAGTGAAAATGTATAGGCTGTCTGGTTGTGAAATTGCCCATCCATCTCCCAGTTCTGTCGTCTACCCATGTGAACATATGCTGCGCAGAGATATCCCTTACTTGGAAATTATAAACGTCATCTGCTGTGAATTTACTTTTAGCAGGAAGATGGAGGACAACTGGACCTCCCTTCACCTGGAGCGTTTTAAAGACCTCAGGGCTTTCATCAAAATCCAGCATAGCAAAAAATACCTTGTTGCTGAATGCACTGGAGAATTGCCAGGAACCTGCCAAGACCTGAAATTCTTCAACAGCAAGTTTGCACGGTGCACATGATCTAAACCTCTGGAGAGCAGTAAACATTGCAATAACGGAATAGTTTCTGGGCTTTTCTAATACAAAATGGTTGAACGCAGCAGTATTCATTCTCATCACTCTGTCTCTCTTAGTCCAGTCCATCAGCTGTCTGACCTTTTCTTCTAACACCTTCTGTCCCTGGTCAGGATGTGCCGAAGCCTCAGGAGTCATGAACATCAAGGCCACCACAGTCAGAGATACGTGCCGAAGCCACCAGCGTTCTTCCATATTTGTGTACTTCTTCTGGTTACGTTTCCAAATATCTATGCCAAAATCCGATCATTTTTTCTAACAATTTGTCCAGGGGTTTATATTTTTCTGTCTTCGTTAATCCTAGCATAAAGAGCTATATCACAAATTTCCTTGCATGTCTGGCTTATGAGCCACGTATTAGAGTTTAGAAAATACTCTGTGGAAAAAAAATTTTGTGATTAAAGAAGTCTTGGAAATGGTTCCAACCTCAGTCTCTCTGCAGAGTTCCAGACTCACATTTCTGTCGGCTAGACTGCAGTACCGGATCCACGACAATCACCTCAAACTACTCAAAAACCAACCTCATCATCCCCTTGCCTACCAAGCCCTAGGTTCTCTAACCTCTCTTCTCTCCGTGACGCGCTCCCCTCCACCCGCCCCCCACCCCCCACCCCCCACCCCCCGCACTCACTGCTGTTTTAAAACTGAAGAGTCCCTATTGGACTCCTCTTATCCTCCATCTATCAAACCTGAACTTAGCCTCTGGAGCAGACAGCCTGCGTTTGGATCCAGGCTCTACCACTTAGTCATGTGACCCTGGGCACAGGGTTCCTCACTTCTCTGAGCCTGTTTTCTCGCCGGTAAGACGGTGGTGGTCAGAGCATCCACCTCCTAGGATCTTTCTGCGCAGCCCTCCGAAGAGCAGCTGGCCGGCAAGCTGAGGCTGGCATCCCTGCCACCCTCTTGCCCAGCTCCACCACTAGAGGCAGTGTGGAGTCGTAACTGAGAGAAGATAGACCTAGGGACCAAACTTTCCATCCTCGCCAGGCTCTTTAGTTGCTGGCGAAAATGGGGGTCATGCTTGCCTCACCTATTAGTTATGTACATTAACGATCAACATTTTCCAATGCCTAAAACGGTCCTGGCACGGTTGAATTCCACCCCCCCTTCTCCTTTTTAAAGAAATGGTCGAATTGTGAGCATTACTACTTCCAAAACCTCAGTGACCTCTCCCAGGGACGTGCTCTCTCCAAATACGATGATCATTCCTTTTATGACGTCAAGCAGATGATGAAATTGTTGGGAAATATAGGATCAAAAGAACGTGTGTAAACAGTGTTAAATATATACACATTCTGGAAGGATACCTACTGGGGAGTGAGCCTGAGGATGACTTTGGTATCTTTTTTTTTTTTTGCTATGTTGGTGGGTGACCTTTATCAAAATAAAAATGGTTAACTTGTCAACGAAGTGAGCGCCGTATCCTGACGCCCTCCCCCTCCTCGCTGCACCACCCGCAGCACCAGCCCAGCCGCCGGCCCTTTCCTACCTGGAAGGCCTCTGGGCCCCCAAAGCCGCCGCCGCCGCCCGGCGGTGGCCAAGCTAAACAGGCGGGCGGAGGTGAACGGCGCGCCGAGAGCGGGGCGCCTAGCAACCGGGGTGCCTAGCAACCGGGATGCCTAGCAACCGGGGGCGCTTAACAGAGGAGCTGGCCAAGGGAGGCGGAAGTGCGAGCGCGGAAGGAGGTGAGAGACCGAGGGGACCGGGCTGGCGGGGGCGGGGTGCTTACACCCAGGGCCGATCTCCCTCCCGCTCCTTTCTTCGTGCCGGGGTAGTAATATAAACTAAAGATGACTATCCTGGGAGAGGACGGGAGGGGCTGGGCTGGGAACCAGACAAAGCCCGGCTCCTCCCAGTGGGGATTCCTCACTGCCCCCCTCTCCTCCTCCTCCTCCAGTAGAGGGCGGAGAGAGGGAACGTGACGGCCAGGTGGGGAGGGGACCAGCGCCCCCACCCTCAATTCCCTAGAGCCAACTTGTAGCCCCCGGCAAGACTAGCCTGTCTTTTCCAAACGGAGAACAGGGCTCCTTCTCTTCGATCCCTCCGGATCTTGTCCCAAAGCTAGGGCAGGGAAAGAAAAGAAAACCCACAGGACTTTAGTTGCTGCAAGTAGGGATGGAAATTGGATTAAGGTCTATTTTTCCTGCTACCCAGGGCTTCCCTGGGCTTCCCCGGGTGGCTCAGACGGTAAAGAATCCGCCTGCAGTGCAGGAGACCCGGGTTCGGCGCCTGGGTGGGGAAGATCCCCTGGAGAGGGAATGGCTACCCACTCCAGTATCTTTGTCTGGAGAATTCCATGGACAGAACATCCTGGCGGGCTACAGTCCATGGGGTTGCAAGGAGTCGGACATGACTGAGCGACTAACACTAGGGCTTCCCTGGTGGTTCAGCCATAAAGAATCAGCCTTCCAGTGCAGGAGAGGCAAGTTCAACTCCTGGGTCGGGAAGATCCCCTGGAGAAGGAAATGGCAACCCACTCCAGTATTCTTGTCTGGGAAACCCCATGGACAGAGGGCTACAGTCCATGGAGTTGCAAAGAGTCGGACCAGACTTAGTGACTAAACAGCAACAATTCCTGCTAAACAACAACGATTCCTGCTACCCACCCACTCAGCCAGCCCTAATAAGCACCTGGTCTAACACACACACCCAGAGGGACCCCATTATCCCCTTTCACCTGCTCCAGGGTGAAGGTGCCACAGTAAGGTAAGGGTGCCACAGTTTGTGTCTGTGGATAGTTGGGTGGGAGGAAACTTAGTTAATGCCTCAAACAGTTGAATGTAGGGAGAGCTGTTCCCAAGCAGGCTTCCAGAAGGAAGGGAATTGAAGCAAAGTGGACAGGAGCATGTCCTTTAGAGGGGCTGCAGTCCAGGAGAGGCTCTCCTGCGTGGTCTCCTGCCACCTGTTTGCCCCCGCCTGCAGAGTTAGGGGTCCTGGAACAGGCCTGGGGGCCTGACCCTTCAGGACCTGCGCCATGGCCACGCTGAGCGTCAAGCCCAGTCCACGCTTCCGGTTGCCGGACTGGCAGACCAACAGCTACCTGTTGTCCACCAACGCCGAGCGCCAGCGAGATGCCTCACACCAGATCCGCCAGGAGGCCCGGGTCCTCCGCAACGAGACCAACAACCAGGTTGGGGGTCCGGAGCACAGCTGGGTGGTGAAGGGATAGCTCCCAGCCCCCGACAGCCTCTTTATCTGTGTCTGTCTCTTCCAGACCATTTGGGATGAACATGACAATAGGACGCGGCTGGCAGAGAGGATTGATACTGTCAGCCGATGGAAGGAGATGCTGGACAAGTGTTTGACGGATTTAGATGCTGAGATCGACGCCCTGGCACAGGCAGGGAGCCGGGGCAGGGTGCCAGGAGATCCTGCCCAAGGACGACCTCCTCTCCTTCCCCTCTTTTGGGTCTGGGTATTTGGTGGCTTGTCCATTTGAGTCACTCACTGTCCCCTTGGCTAAAGTGGTGATGAGAGCTGCTTCCCAGTAGGATGGCCCCACCAGCCCCCTGTGCCCTCTCTCTTCTAGATGAAAGAGTCAGCGGAGCAAAACCTGCAGGCCAAGAACCTGCCTCTGGATGTGGCAATTGAATGCCTGACCCTGCGGGAGAGTCGGCGTGACATTGATGTGGTGAAGGACCCCGTGGAGGAGGAGCTGCACAAAGAGGTGGAGGTCATTGAGGCCACCAAGAAGGCCTTGCAACAGAAGATCAGCCAGGCCTTTGAGAAGCTCTTGTAAGAGAAAGACATGGCATTCTCATGTTCCCCTGCCCTGGGAGGCTGTGTTTTCAACCCAGAACCTGTGTATCATGGGTAACTAGTCACTGCTTCTCAGGCTGCCTTCTGCCCCCGCTGTGCCCATGGCAGAAACCACTCACTCACTGATCGTAGCGCTTTTTGCACCACCTGGACATGGTCTCAGAATTCTTCCCGTGACACTGCTCTCAGCAGCCATTGTCTATTGTTGGAAACATGAGGGATGAGTCCATTTGCCATCATCCCTGACTTTCTGGGCACGTGAGCCATGTGGGTGTAGCTATTTGAGTGTGCCCTGTGGGTGTGTACAAGCATTTGGGTGCCCTAATTTTGTCTGTAGGGGGCTCATCCAGCTGTGCCCATCTTTGTCTCAACTGCAGCGGCAGCTCCTCTGTCAGCTCAGCTTTCCCATCCCTCCCTGTCCCTTCAGTACCAGGGTGGGGGACTGTGTTCCGGAGCTGCCTTGGAGGGATGGTTCACTGATCCAGTCTCTTCCGCCGCCCCAGCCTCCTGCAGGAAGCCCGACAGCGGCTCAACTCTGACCATCGTGGCAAAATGGAGACACTGGACATTGACAGAGGCTGCCTCTCTCTCAAACTCACGTCCCCGAACATCTCTCTGAAGATCAATCCCACACGTGTGCCCAATGGGTAAGAAGGACATTTCACTCCCTCTCCCTCCATCTCCGCAGAGGCCATGCTCTTACTGTTTCCTGCCGCCTGCAGCTCCACCTCACTCCAGCAGTGGGATGACTTCAGTCGGTTCAACAAGGACCAGGGAGAGGCTGAGATGAAAAAGGCCACTGAGCTGAGGGAGGCCATCGCCCTCACCATTGCTGAGGTGAGTCCCCCACCGCCACCTCCTCGATCCTCCAAGGCTAAGGGCTGGCCCCAGCGGGCACTCACACGCCCTTGTCTTTCGGTCTCTGTCTTATGGCATCCCTCCGTGCACCTGAGCGACACCCTCAGGTGGCCAGAGCTTATTCCCTCCCTTTGCCCGGCCTACTTCCTGTCCTCAGACCAACAACGAGCTGGAAGCCCAGAGGGTTGCCACAGAATTTGCCTTCAGGAAGCGGCTGCGGGAGATGGAGAAACTGTACAGTGAGCTCAAGTGGCAAGAGAAGAATGTGAGCCTTCTCCACGTGGTCTCCTGGGGCATGGACTTCCGGCTGTGAGATGAGCCCTGCCAGGAAGCCCTGGACTGGGTAACCAGTGGAGACTGGGCGCTCTGTCCCCGCAGACCTTGGAGGAGATTGCCGAGCTGCATGAGGACATCCGGCACCTGGAGGAGGACCTGCGCAGAAAGTTACAGAACCTGAAGCTGTGCCACACACGGCTAGAGGCCAGGACCTACCGGCCCAACGTGGAACTCTGCAGGGACCAGGTGCGAGGGCACCCCAGCGGGCCACAGGTCCCCTGCTAAGATTCCTCAGGATGACTCACTTTCTGGTGGGGCAGGGGTGCTGGCGCAGGGCAACCACCCCCCAGGCCTGTGGGCAGAAGACCAGGATGGCTGACCTGAGACTCCCAACCTGCCCCTCTGCCTCCAGGCACAGTACGGCCTCACCGACGAGGTTCACCAGTTAGAGGCAACCATTGCCGCCCTGAAGCAGAAGCTGGCTCAGGCACAGTAGGTCTAGGGAGCGGGCAGGAGGGGCGGGGAGATACGTCCCACCACTGGGGTCCCTGGCTGCCTGCGGGCTTCCCTGCTGGCTTCCTGGCTCAAGGCTGGTGAGCTCAGTCAGCCCTGAGTTCTCAGTCTCATGCTGGGGGCAGTGGGCTGTTAATGCCTGCTCCCCAGGGACACTCTGGATGCCCTGTACAAGCATCTGGCCCGGCTGCAGGCTGACATCGCTTGCAAGGCCAACTCCATGCTGTTGGACACCAAGTGCATGGACACCCGTCGGAAGCTGACCGTGCCTGCTGAGAAGTTTGTGCCTGAGGTGGACACCTTCAACCGCACCACAAACCGCACCCTGAGTCCTCTCAAAACCTGCCAGCTGGAGCTGGCCTAGGCAGGGGGCTGAGGGAGGAGAGGAAGGCTGGTTGAAAATGGAAGGGATGGGGGGAGCGGAGAGAATGAATCTAATAAAGGTCGGGGTTCTCAGTCCAGAGGGTTCTCAGTCCAGAGGGTTCTCTGCTCCCCCTGCATGTAGCCAGCGGGAGAGAGGGCTCTTGACCCTCCTGTGCGTGGAGGTGCAAAGATGGGAAACACCATCTCTAAAGCCAGCACCCTTGGACTCCAGCGGTGTGACCTCTAACCAGCTCTGCCCCAGAGCCATACCTAGAGGAGACCCAGAGGGGGCTAGGGTGATGGGGAGAGCTGGGAGGTGGGCACCCAGGCCTGAATAGTGGCCACCAGCGGACAGCTGGCCAACCATGCGGGGGAGGGGGGACAGTGACCCAAAGGTCTGGCTCAGTGCCCAGCTCTCCAGGACCCTTCAATGGCCGACCAGCCGGCTGGAACCCCCTTTACAACTCTGGGGAAAAGTGAAAGTGTCAGTTGCTCAGTCCTGTCCGACTCTGCAACCACATGAATTGTAGTCCACCAGGCTCCTCTGTTAAATTGTTCCCCATAAGCGCCTTCTCTGGAGAAGGGAATGGCAATCCACTTCAGTATTCTTGCCTGGAGAATCCCTTGGACAGAGGAGCCTGGTGGGCTACAGTTCATGGGGTCGCAAAGAGTCGGACACGACTGAGCGACTAACACACACACACACACACACACACTCCTCTGTCCATAGAATTCTCCAGGCAAGGATACTGGCGTGGGTTGCCATTTCCTTCTCCAGGGGATCTTCCCGATCAGATGGTAAAGAATGCAGGTGGATTCTTTATCATCTGAGGCTGGTGCCTCAGTAGGGGAAATGCGGGCTAAAGACAGAGGCCGGACCCTATCTGACCAGGGCTTGGGGACCGCCCCTGGTCTCCCGCGGAGGCGCTGCGACTCCGGGCCGCGGGGCGGCGCTGTGGGGCCGGGGACGAGCGCAGAGGGGGCGCGCGCCCGCCACGCCGGAAGTGGCGGCGAGTCCGCGCGGATGGCGGCGACGGCGGCAGCGATGACGGCGGCGGGCTGCGGAGGGGCTGGGGCAGCACGCTCTCTCTCCCGCTTCCGAGGCTGCCTGGCGGGCGCGCTGCTCGGGGACTGCGTGGGCGCCGTCTACGAGGCGCGCGACACCGTCGACCTGACGTCAGTCCTGCGTCAGGTCCAGGATTTGGAGCCGGACCCCGGCTCGCCCGGGAGCGCGCGGACAGGTGGGCGGGGCCGGGCGCCGCGGGCACCCGGGGCTCGGCGAGGGACGCGGGCAGGGAGGGAACCGCGGCGGCCGGAGGGGCCCGGCCTGCACGACGCGGGGATACCTCGGACTCAGCGTGTCCAGGATCCGAGCCCCGTGTTCACATATCTCGCCCCGAACGTTCGCCGTCTCGGGGCACGCTACGCTTAGATTGAGCCTACTCCAGTACTTAACACCTCCGCCCAGTTTCATCCGTTTTACCCTGGTCTCTCAGAACCTTGCGCCAACCAGTCCATCTCCACGCAGCTGGAGTGCACTTCTGAGAACAGATCTTATGGAGGCCTCCCCGCGCCTGAATCTCTGCAGTAGTTGTCCATTACCCTTAGGACAGAGCCACACTCCTTAAAGTACCCTACTTTGCCTGCCCTCGCCTGCGGTTTCATTTCCATCTTCTAGCACCCTTGGCTTTGCTTTCTGTGCTGCGCTTCCTGGCACTTCGTGCCTCCTCTAGCTCCTTTGCATGTACTGCGGTCCCTTTGCCTGTAAAGCTCTATTCCCTCAGCCTCTCCCTCCCCTGTGCGGTGAACTCATCACTCAGAACTCAGTGCAGTGTCAGGCTGAGGACGATTCTTCTGGGAGATCACGTAGAATAGTAAGAAAAAGGAGCCACACCCAGAAACCTGTAGAAAGAAAAGGAGCTAGAGAAGGAAAAAGGGTTTTGGAGGAGAAGCAGGGGAAGTGTGTAACAATAAACTCAGGAATTTCAAGATGAAGACACTGGTTACTGATGTGAGGCCACAGAGAAGTTAAGTAGGGGGAAGTCTAGATTTAGGAAAGCATTGTCAGTAGAAGGTTGAACCCTGAAAGTTGTATTTCATTAGGTTCAGGAGGGAATGAAAAAGGGAACTCAAGACTCAGTTCCTCTCCTGATTCAGATCTGTGTTCTTTTGGGTGGGCTTCAGCCTGGCAGACCCTTCCCATGGGGTAGCCCTCAGCAGCTCCTAGCTCAGCATCTCCAGCAGAGGAAGTTTCTCTTTACAGAAGCCCCAGCAGAAGTCTCTGATGGTCTCACTGGCCTGACTTAGGTCACCCATTCATCCCTGAACCAGGGCACGGGATGTGCTTTTGGCTGGGCTGGAGGTGGCATTGGCTCCATCTCTGATCATCTGGGCTGGGAGTGGAAGAGACGTGGTTCCCTGGGGGGAAACTGGGTGCCAGGGACCAGTTGAATGGAGACTGGGTTCTGCTGCATCACAGAGGGAGAAGCTGAGGAGACAAAGGAAAGGCAAGGTCCCCCGGGAACTAGGCTGGGGCTAGACTGCAGGAGAGACAGTCCCTCTGAGGGGAGACTAGAGCGTGTGGCTGCGGGTAGGAGCCTGTAGGCCTCTCCTGCTGGTAAAGTAGAGAGTGGGGGCCTCCTGAGAGTGAAAGGGAAAGAGAGGGCAGGGTTGGGGCTTGGGATACACAGAGCAGGTGGGGCTGGGGGCTGAGGGCAGATGTCAGATGTGAGGAATAAGAAGGGGTTCATTAGGGAGTGTGCTTTGCTCGCTACAGCTGTGTCTTCTTCAGGTAAAAGCAAGTCCTTGTCCCTAACTGGCTTATAGCCTGAGAAGCTACCAAAACCAGTGATGTGCGTTACAAGTGCCAGGGCAGAAGACCCGGGCACCTAGAGGAAGGAGAGGAGGTGGGTGGAGGGAGACGAGCAGCCCCAGCTAGGAAGGATGTGACCCAGGCTCCAGGATTGGTTCTGAGGAGGTGGAGGGGAACAGTGGAACATAAGATGGATAAGGAAGGAAGGGCTTCAAATGGCCATAGCAGTGAATTTGGACCTCATCCTGAAGGCGAGAGCCAGCCATCTGAGCAGGAGAGTGTGATGACGAAAGTAATGCTCTACTCTTAGGAAGAATTTTCTGGCAGCACATATAGGCCAGGTTGGAGGGTGGGGAAGACACGGGAGATCTGAAATCAACAGGACGTATGACCAATTCAGCGTACGGAACTGTCGAAAATCCCATGGCTGAGAGCCCGGGAAACTGGATGGGAGTGAGAGGCTGGCTTGAGGCCTTCTGGAAGTAGTAGATAAAAAGCGTGAGCAGGAGGCCGCAGCCGCCACCCTCGAGCCCTGCAGCTCCATCTCTGCCCCCTGCCCTCCCTGCAGAAGCACTGTGCTACACGGACGACACAGCCATGGCCAGGGCGCTGGTGCAGTCCCTGCTGGCCAAGGAGGCCTTCGACGAGGTGGACATGGCTCACAGGTGAGGCCAAGCGGGTGGGCGGAGTTATTTCACCCCTTGACCAGCGCAGCGACGTCCGTGCATGCTAGGACACCCTCCCCCAGGCCCCGCAGCAGGACACCGTCTCTTGGGCCGCTGCAGCCTCCCAAACTAGAAGTGACAGCTCCAGGATTCCTCTTTTCCCAAACCAGCCAGGTTTCTTCTCTCCCAGCCATGGCAGGCATCTCTTAAATTGTGATCCTGTGGCCTTTTCGCCCCTAGGTTTGCTCAGGAGTACAAGAAGGACCCTGACCGGGGTTACGGTGCTGGAGTGATTACTGTCTTCAGGAAACTCCTAAGCCCCAGATGCCGGGATGTCTTTGAGCCTGCGCGCGCCCAGTTTAATGGCAAAGGCTCCTACGGCAACGGGGGTGCCATGCGGGTGGCCGGCATCTCCCTGGCCTATAGCAGCGTCCAGGATGTGCAGAAGGTATAGTCCGGGTGGGCTGGCCTCTGGGCCCTCCCTCCTGCGCGCCTGGGTGACCACAGGTCTCCGCCTCCCTTGCCTTTGCCCTAGTTTGCCCGGCTCTCGGCCCAGCTGACACACGCCTCCTCCCTGGGTTACAATGGTGCCATCCTGCAGGCCCTGGCTGTGCACCTGGCCTTGCAGGGCGAGTCGTCCACTGAGCACTTCCTCGAGCAGCTCCTTGGCCACATGGAAGAGCTGGAGAGTGATGCCCAGTCCGTGCTGGATGCCAGGGAGTGAGTAGGCGGGCTGGGGGCGCGTCTGTTGTGCGTGTGTATGCTGGTGGGGTGGCATTGCCCCAAGCAGAAACATTCTTTTTAAAATAGATATTTATTAATTATGTATTACTACTTATTTAATACATATTACTACTTATTTTATACATATTTAATGAATACAAATGTTTCTGTTACTGTCCATGGGATTCTCCAGGCAAGAATACTGGAGTGGGTTGCCATTTCCTTCTCCAGGGGATCTTCCCGGCCCAGGGATGAAACCCAGGTCTCCCGCATTGCAGGCAGACACTTTAACCTCTGAGCCACCAGGGAAGCCCACTTAATAATATTAAGTATTATTAATTTGAATGTTAATGTTAATAATATTACACACGCCAGGTCTTAGTGGCGGCATGAGGGGCCTTCGGTCTTCCTTGCAGCGTGCGGGATCTTTAGTTGCAGCGTCTGAACTCTTAGTTAACGGCATGTGGGATCTAGTTCCCTGACCAAGGATTGAACCCAGGCCCCCTGCACTGGGAGTGTGGAGTCTTAGCCGCTGGACCACCTGGGAAGTCTCTGAAACCTTCCTTCTTTAATTGCAGGTCCTAAGGAGGGGTGGGAAGAGCCCTGTGCGTAGGCTGTGCTTCAGGGCCCTCTGGGTCCCAGAGAACAAACCAGCCACCTCCCACCCAGCCCTTCCCACTTCTTGCCCTGGCACCTGTGCCTGGGTATCAGCCTGACCACATCCCTGCCCCACCCTTCCCCACCTGCCGTCTCCACCCTGCTGGCTCCGACCTCCCTGCAATCTCGCCCCCATCCACAGGTTGGGCATGGAGGAGCGTCCGTACTCCAGCCGACTGAAGAAGATCGGGGAGCTTCTAGAGCAAGACTCAGTGACCAGAGAGGAGGTGGTGTCCGAGCTAGGTGGGTAGCCCCCTGCCCCCCACCCGTCATCCTTCAGGGTTAGTCTTGGGCTCGTAGATGGGACGGGAGGGGTGCCTCAGTCACTCCTCCACGATCACACTTCTGGGGCTGCCATAACAGGAGCACCATTCTCTGGAGGCTCCTTGGCAGGCTGGGCACAGCGCCTTCTTCTCTAGGGCAACAGTGCCCTCAACCTGCAACACCCAGAAACGGCTGCTGGCCGTCAGCTGTTTTACGGCTCATGGTGATAACTGCTGTTTATTCACACCGCATTTTTCTGTGTTTTGGGCACTCTGCAGAGTGCTTTACCTCTAGGATTTCATTTCACCCTCACACACCAGCCCTGCAAAAGTTCCTAACTTTATTTCCTCTCTGCATATGGAGCTAAAGCCAAGGTACAGGAATCACACAGGCAACAGGTGGGCAAGCCGAGATTTAAACCCAGGCTGTGATCTTAATCCCAGCCTAACTTGAAGCCTAGAGAGTTGACTTGTGACAAGTGTCAGGAAACTTGGGGACACCATGGGGCCTGGGAATAGGGGTCAAGTTCCCATATTGTGGCCTCCCCACAGGAAATGGCATTGCTGCCTTTGAATCTGTGCCCACCGCGATCTATTGCTTCCTGCGCTGCATGGAGCCCGACCCCGAGATCCCCTCTGCCTTCAACAGCCTCCAAAGGACTCTCGTCTATTCCATCTCGCTCGGTGGGGACACGGACACCATTGCCACCATGGCCGGGGCCATCGCTGGCGCCTACTATGGGATGGAACAGGTGCCAGAGAGCTGGCAGCAAAGCTGTGAAGGCTATGAGGAGACTGACGTCCTGGCCCAGAGCCTGCACCGGGTCTTCCAGAAGAGTCTCTGAGGGCCTCAGCTGCTAAGGGCCTGCCATACGCAGCAGGACCAGCTACAACTCACATTGGAAACCCTGGGCATCCTCAGGCTCGGCTCCCTGCTTTGGTCTTCCTGCCGCGTGGGCAGAGTGCACCTTGGGGCCAGCGTCTAGTCTGGGGAGGAATGGGTGCCTTCTGGTGCTGGGTTCCTGCCTTCTGCAGAGCCTTGGTGCTCCTGGCTCCTCAGTCAGACATGAGGGACCAGGGCAGGTTTTATTTTGGAGCAGTATTTGTGGCGTTTTCCTTGATTATCTAGGACATGGGATTTGGGGAGGTGGAAATGGTCTGCAGCATCATTTCTCCTTGTTGGGATTTAGCCAGTTTGCCTGAAGCCTGTCTTTGGGCCCTGAGTGCTCAGTTTATGTGGATCAGGAGGTGGGCACGTGGATCTGGCCAGTCGAGATGCACACCTGGCCCTTGGCTGTCGTGGGTCTTGTGAACAGCTTCCAGAGAAAATCGCAGAGCAATAAACAGTTTTTGGTAAGTCCCACCACTGTTTCTTGTGTTTCTCCTCCACATGGATGGATTCTTCCCTTCACCTTGACCTTCTGTGCCTAGCACCTCTCTATCTGAGCCTCACTCATAGGAGCCAGGGACCCACCTGCTGGGTGGTGGAGGCAAATTCCTCCAGTTGTCCATCCGGAAGAGAGCAGGCGTAGTTTGGTGCTTTTTCCTGTTGGAGATCCCTCAGAGTGGCCCAGGCAGTGGGCAGAAAGAAGTCAGATATTACTGCTCTTAGAGAACCTGACGACTTAATAGGTTGCCCCCCAGATAGGACCCAGGCCCCGCTGGGCCAGGAACCAGAACCCTGTGGGAGGGTGTGAAGTGAACTTTGGGTCACCAGATTGCTGACCTTTAGGGAGGGCGGGCCTCACTCTGCATCTTGGGCCTCCGTCAAGGGCCTTGGCCTGCCAAGAAGTTCTACACACCATCCATTTTGAAGAAAGGAAAATGGAGAGGGCACCCCCCCCCCTTAAACTTGAGGGCTCTTCCAGCCTCGGTGGAGATCTGTGCCCAGCCCTGCAGCTAGCCTGAGGTTTTAGGATTGTTGAGCAGGTCTGCTTTCAGTCGGGACGGGGTTCCTCCAGGATTTTTCAGGGCCTGGACTGGCCTCAGGTCTGCGGTCCAGATCCCCAGCGTGTGGCAGGCTGTGGGGCATGTGCTTTCTCCCAGGACTGCTCCCCAAGCCCTGCCTTCCGCCTTGGGCCTGGCACCAGCCTCGCCCACAGGAGCAGAGATCCCTGATTTCATTCATAATGTGTATCAGATGTTGAAACTTCGCCCTCGGGATCCTGAGCCAGCTGTCATGCTCCACTACCCCTGAGAGTTTGCAGGAATGTTCCAGGGAAGCTTGACCCATCTGCCCCAGCTCCAGCCACTGCCTTTCTTTGGTTTCTTAAAACGCTTCCTGGCATTTACTTGGTGCAGAGCCCAGGCATTTCTGACGCGGTGGTGATAGAACCCCTGGCTGGGGAGGAATGCATGCTCTTTGAGAAGGTGCGGAACAAGAGTCCCAGAGAGCTCCCCAGGTGCTTTATGAAAGCAGAGGCTCAAGACACCTCTACATCAAGGCCAGTTTCAGTACAGTGCTGTTTATACAACAGGCTTTATTGAGATTGTGTCAATACAGTCAATACCATTGTTTTTCTTTTCAAAAAGAAGTTCCATTTTCTTTGATTCCCAAGTGCATTTTTCCCGAATCTCCTATGACACAGGGCACATAATAGGTATGTAGGGAACTAAGCCTCCTATACCAGGTTAGAAATGAAATTACTAATGGAAAACATTTAAACCTTAATCTTTAAAAAAAAAATGAGGAATTAGAATACAAAAATGCACAAGGTAATGGGTAGTTTTCATTGTTAAAACCTGACACAGTTTATCAAAGCTAGTCAGTTAAGTGGACACCTGGAACTAAAGTCCCATAAATATTTTGGAAACACCACCCACCTCTCCCCAAAGGCTTCAGGAATGACACTTGGCAGAAACTCAGTTCTGTGAAACAGCTCCTTTGTTCTTTTTTTTTTTGGCTCCCCGTACCCTCAGGGCCCTGGACTTCACTGGGAGCTGGTGCCTTTTCACCCATCAGAACCCTTCCTAACAGGTCAAATGGCAGTGGCTTTGACTCAGTAAGAATGCTGAGCAGGTGGCCCCATGAGGTATGATTTAAGACTTAGTTCCCATGGTGCTGATGGATAAGAAACCCACCAGGAACCCTAGCCCAGCCTGCTCTTGAAGTGCCACTTGGGCAGATTTGGGTTTTCTTTTCTCCTTTTGAAAGTTAAAACGAGTGGTCAAAGGGTCTGCTTGATTTGGAGAAGTTGTGGGTGGGGAGGAGGTCAGCCCAGGGGCCTGAGGGAGCCACAGCCTAACACGTCAGAAGTCGGTGATCAACCTCCTTCCTCAACATGGGCAGGCGGGGTGAGGGCCAGAGCTGTAGCACGTCCACGCTGGGCCCTCATCTCAGTGGTATCCACTCAGCTTGAACTAGGGGCCAAGGGAAGGGAAGGAGGTCTTGCCTGTTTCCTGCAGAGGAGAGCTCTGATTGGGGAAAATGGCAGTAACATCCACCTCATCCCAAAGGGGCCTGTTGGCACCCTTTTTCTCAGGGCCTCAGCCTCCTGGGCCCTAATCCTGCTTTGGACAGGAAATTGGAACCAGAGAGTGGAAGGAGAGGAAGCCCCTGCAGATTAACCCCTGGAGTCGACGCACACCCACCATCTGGCTCTTACTAAGGAGAAGCGGGCGGCTGTCTTCATCAACGAGCTTGTGTGCACCTTGTTCTGTGGGTGAACAGGAAGCTCTAGGCCATGGGGCTACTGGGGGTGGGGCTGGCAAGCACCCCTTACAGTTTTGTCTGAGTAAAGCGGCTCTCCCTCAGCAGGTGAAAGGAGAGAGGAGGAATACTCAGGCTTGCTGATTGCCAGCCCTGCCTCGTGCCACCTCTGGCGGTCCGCAGGGGCCTGGGCGGCTGCCCTCACACTGAGCAAAGCCAAAGCTGGTGGGTGCAGCCTTGGGGATGGAGATGAATGTGAAGAACGGCCATCCTGCGCCAGGCCCACGCCCCTGCCCCTCACAAGCCACTGTTCTCCGTGGCTGCAGCCTGAGCAGTGAGTGGGGGTCGGCACTGCCCAGGAGCCAGGAGGAGCGGTCACGCACCCATACCCACCGGGGACAGGCCTGCATCCACAGCCCCACCGCTAGGGTTGCAGTCCTGACAGGGTGTCCACACTGGCCACCACGGTCCCCCTCTTCTCCCTTGCCCTGGAGAGAAACAAAAACTCTTCGGGAGATCCATCACCTTCAGCTGGAGGTCCCAGGGCCGCTGGAAGAGCCCCAGCCAAGAACTGAGGGAGGCCACGCCCCATCCCTTGAGCAGGTGCCCTTTGGGGGCCAGCAGGCTGGGCAGGGCTTGGGAATATGTCTCCTCAGGGGAATGGAGGGGGCTGCTCAGCCCCCTCTCACCACTGACTCACTGAGAAGCAGCCTCCTTCACCGCCCGGCAGAGCCCAGGACTCTCGAGGGGGCAGGGGTCTCCACCAGCCAGGCTGAACGTCTGGGGCCCTGCCAGGGGGCCAGGCAGGGCAGGAATGGGGGCACAACCCCCACCACTGCACAGACACGTGGGGGAGAGGAACTCAGGCCAGCTTCTTCCAGGAAGAAACCTCAGCCTGCGTGGAGAGAATCCAAGTCAGTCTCCCCAGGCCGAGGCCGCGGCTGCCTTTGTGCCCGCCTGTTTCAGTCTTTGGTTTTTTTTTCTTTAAATGGAGGTTCTTGGTAAGTGAGAAGGTCTCTCTACCGCTAAAGAGGAGGAGGCCAGGGCAGCACGGGTTATGTGGGACACAGCAAGAATCCCGAAAAGGAGGAGTGGATGTACTCGGTGGAGTAGAGGCCATTGGCCTGGTCCGAGGGCATCTGTACCCAGACCTGGTCGTTGGGCCTTAGCTGCAGCACGGCCCCGCCAGACGCCTGGTCCAGGTAGCCCTTCTTGTACTCGTCGTAGGTGTACGTGGCCGGCACGTTGTTCTTGTAGAGGGCCACCCACACGTTGGTGCCCTTGACATGCACGTGGTAGGCGAAGTAGTAGACCCCGCCCACGGGGCAGGTGAAGATGCCCGTGGCCGGGTTGTAGCCACTGTGGCCGTTGTAGAGAGTCCGGTCAAACTTGACGGGCATGCCCGAGGCAGGGAAGGGAGAGGTGAGCACAGCGGTGAAGGCGGGCGTGGCATGGGCCGACAGCTCCCCTAGCCCCAACTGTGGCTTCACCCCCTTGCCCAGCACAGCTCCCTCCACTCCACCGTTGGGCAGCTGCAAGCCGGCGATGCCAGTCTCGTCGAAGGCCCCCGGGGCTCCGGGGGGACCAGGGGGGCCAGGAGGCCCAGGAGGGCCCGTGAGTCCTGGGGAACCTGGCACCCCGGGAGGCCCTGTCGGCCCAGCCACGCCAGGTTCCCCCACTTTCCCCTCTCCAGGGGGCCCCGGTAGGCCTGGTTCGCCCTTCAGGCCTGGCAGACCCTGGGGCCCGATAGGGCCAGACGGACCCTGGAGTCCTGGGATTCCTGAAGGGCCCCTCAGGCCGGGCTGTCCAGGGAGCCCCAAGTCACCCTTCTGCCCCAGGGCTCCTGCCACCCCTGGTCCTCCAGGACGGCCTGTGAAACCAGGCTCACCTTTGGGCCCAGTCGGTCCAGGAGGTCCATGAGCCCCTGGAAGCCCCCTCTCTCCTGGGAGCCCAGGTTTCCCAGCCAGGCCACTAGGCCCTTGGTCACCCCGAATGCCAGGCACTCCTGGGGGTCCTATAGGCCCTGTCTCCCCCTTAGGCCCAGGGACCCCACGTCTGCCAGGGAGCCCTGCAGACCCTGGAAGTCCAGGGGGCCCCCCAAGGCCCTGTGGGCCCTGTTCCCCTGGCTCCCCATCCTCACCTGGCTCGCCCCTGTCCCCCAAGAGCCCTGGGACCCCAGCTGGGCCCCTGTCCCCCTTGGGACCTGGCAGGCCTGGCATCCCATAACCAGTGGGGCCTATCAGGCCAGGGGGGCCCCGGGTCCCTGGTTCCCCTTTGGCTCCTGGTGGGCCCTGTGGCCCTGGCAACCCTGCTGACCCTGGTGCCCCCACCCCGTCCACCCCAGGGGGCCCCTTTGGGCCCAGAGCCCCAGGCTCCCCCCTAGGTCCTGGCACCCCAGGAGGCCCAGTGTCACCCTTATCGCCAGGGGCCCCAGGAAGCCCATCCAAACCTGGTTTGCCTAAACCAGCCGGGCCAGGGAGACCTGGGGGCCCCGGGGCACCACCCTGCCCTGGGGCTCCAGGTAGCCCTGGCTGGCCCACTCCATTTTCACCTTTGAGGCCTCGATCACCTGGGGGCCCAGGCTCTCCCTGGGGTCCTGGCTCCCCCCCAAATCCTGGGGGCCCGGGCACCCCCTGGGGGCCTGGTTTTCCAGGGACAGCAATGCCTGAGGGCCCAGGGAGGCCAGGGGGCCCTGGGGGCCCCCGGAGGCCCTGGTCCCCTCGAATCCCTGGCTCCCCGCGAAGCCCTGGCTGCCCTGGTGGTCCAACCTTGCCTGGGAGCCCTGGGGGACCAGCCTTGCCCATCCGGGAGAAGCCAGGGGGGCCGGCGGGGCCAGGTTGCCCGTGGAGCCCAGGTTTTCCCGTGCCTGGTTTTCCTGGGAAGCCAGGAGGGCCGGGGGGACCCCGTGGCCCAGGCTTTCCAGGGGGTCCGGGCTCTCCTTTCAGGTCCATCGGCAATAGTGGTAGAGGCATTTCTGAGAGAGAAAAAGAGAAGAGGCTGTCAGGGGCCTGGCCAGTGGGGCCAGGGGACCCATCTTCCCACTCCCTAGCCAGCATGGGGTGCAACTTGAGAAGTTAGGGCTCTGTACCTGCTCATGAAGACCACCCTGGTCCTCCCTCCCTTCTCTCATGAAAGACGCAATTTAGGGGTGGTCTGGTGGCGGTCTTGGGAGCTGCAGGGTAGCCACAGCCAGGACTCCTGGTTCCCAACCTACCCAGGCTGGGCCTCCCTTCCCCAGCAGCCTCTCATCCCTGCGGAACTGTGGTGGAATGGCCACCAGGTGGCACCAGCAGCCCTCCTTAGAGCCAATCGGCGCCAACCCCTGCCTATTTCCCCACAAACCTTCCCGCCCCTCCCCTACCCAAAGACCACCTCCTCCAGCCAGCTCCACCCCTCTTCCGGGCCCTCTTGGGGTGGGAGGCCCTGGACCCGCATCAAGAAGCAAGTGGAGGTGGGAAGGTCTTTGGTGGGATGGACGGGCTGTGGCTGTGAGGGGCCTGGGAAGAGCCGGTGGAGGTCAGGAGACAGGGAGTTGGGGGTGCGGACGGGCCGAGGCGGGGCGGGGCGATGCTCACCCAGGTACTGGCCCTTGCCCTCGCGGAAGGGCGGCCCCACGGGTCCTTTGTGCATGGGCTGCACGTACTGCACCGGCGGGTAGCCCGCTGCCCCAGCGGCCCCGCCGCTGGCAGCCGCCCTCGGCCCGCACGCCAGCAGCAGCAGCAGCAGCAGAGGTGGTGGCAGCGAAGCCAGGGGTGTCAGAGCCCCCTGCATGGCGTCCGCCGGCGTGCTGCGGGGAGGAGGGAGAGAGGCCGTCAAGCCAGCTCATGGGTGGTTTGGCACCAGGCCCAGGAGCTCACAAAAAAGATGAAAATTTAGTTATTATTCACAAGCATTTCTCAAAGTCTCCGAGTCTGCAGAAGTTACTACTAAACCTCTCCTAACCCTGCCCATAGCGCTCTGTACAGGCAGGGGTGGGGATGAGGTTCCTGGACAACAGCCTCCCAAACCATTCACTTGGCAGCCAGATGCCCTTCCAGAGCACCTCTAACCTTGGCACAGCCCTGCCAGACACTGTTTGATGATTACACACCCACTACCACGTGCTGGACTGGCTCTCTGCCAGGCATGAGGCTAAGCTCTCCAGCATGGGAGCTCACTTAATCCTCCCAGCACTTTAACGAGGTATTGTTACTGTCATCTGCATTTTCCAGATGACAAAACTAAAGCAAAGGTCTCTAGGAAGCAGCACTGGGATTTGCCTAAGGTCTGTCTGACCTCACATTAAGTCCAGGCTTTTCTGGGGTTCCCCACCATCTTCTGGATCGAGTCCTTTGTGGGAATTCCCTGGCTATCCAGTGGTTAGGACTCAAGGCTCTCACGGCCAGTGGCCCAGGTTCGATCCCTGGTTGGGGAACTAAGATCCCGCAAGCCTCGAGGCCATTAATTAATTACATATATATGTATGACTTCCCATATATGTATGGGCTTCCCTTACAGCTCAGCTGGTAAAGAATCTGCCCACAATGCCGGAGACCTGGGTTCGATCCCTGGGTTGGGAAGATCCCCTAGAGAAGGGAAAGGCTACCCACTCCTATATTCTGGCCTGGAGAATTCCATGGACATGACTGACTTTCACTTCACATGCATATGTATGACTGAGTCCCCTCGCTGTTCACCTGAAACTATCACATTTTGTTAATCGACTATACACCAATACTTCCCAGGTGGTGCTAGTGGTAAAGAACCTGCCTGCCAATGCAGGAGAGATAAGAGACACAGGTTCCATCCCTGGGTCGGAAAGATCCCCTGGAGGAGGGCATGGCAACCCACTCCGCTATTCTTGCAGGGAGAATCCCATGGACAGAGGAGCCTGGTGGGCTACGGTCCACAGGGTCGCAAAGACTCAGATATGACTGAAGCGACTTACATGCACACCCCAATACAAAAGAAAAGTTTTAAAAAAGTATAAATTAAACAATAATTTTTGTAAAAGTCCTTGGTTCCCAACATGGTGTTCTAATCATTGAATCAGTATCTCTGTCTCCAACTCTACCATCTATTGCCCCTTTCTCTGCTGCTCCCCTCCACCATACCTTTGCCCCAGTCACCAGGCAGCCTCACACTTCCAGGCCTTTGCACCTGCTGTTCCTCTGCCTGCAGTGTTCTTCCCCTCACTCATCCTTCAAGACCCAGGGAAGCTGTCACTCCTTCCTCTACAGAGTTAACCCCTCACTCCAGTGTCCTGACCTAGCCCTGTCTCAGCATTCAGCTCAGCTCTGAGAACAAGGACTGAGTTAGGAAGAAAAACAGGCTCCAGATTTGGATAGCCAGCCTAAATCCTCCATTCACCAGGTAGGGGAGCCTGAGCAAGCGATGTCCACTCCGTGAACTCAGTTTCCTCGTCTGTAAAATGGAATAACATGTCCACACTGAAACGTGTACATGAATGTTCATACTGGCATTATTCATAACAGCCAGAAAGTAGAAACAATAGATGTACATCAACTAATGAATGGATGGTGTGGAATATTCAGGATATGGAATATTACTCGGCAATAAAAAGAGGTGAAGTACTGATAAACGCAGCAATACAGATGAATCTTGAAAACATCACCAACTGAAGAAGCCAGGCACAAAATCATATAATTCTATTTGTAGGATGCGTTCGCAATAGGTAAATCTATAGAGACAGAAAGTAGTTAGATGAGTGGTTGCCTAGGGCTGGGGCAGGTAGACAAAGGGAGTGATTGTTAATCACAGGGTTTCTATTGGGACCCCCGGTGGCTCAGACGGTAAAGAATTTGCCTGGAATGCAGAAGTCCCAGGTTCCATCCCTGGGTCAGAAAGATCCCCTGGAGAAGGGAATAACTATGCATTCCAGTATTCTTGCCTGGAGAATTCCATGGACAGAGGAGCCTGGCAGGCAATAGTCCATGGGGTGGCAAAGAGTCGGACATGACTGGGTGAATAACACACACACACAGGGTTTCTATTAGGGGTGATGAAAACGTTCTAAACTGATTGTGATGATGGCTGCATAATTCTGAGTACCTTAAAAAACTGTGGATTCTTATATTTTAAATAAGCCAATTGCATGCTATGTGAGCTGTATCTCAATTAAGTTCTTTTTAAAAAACTAGACTAGGACTTCCTTGGTGTCCAGTGGGTGAGATTCTGTGCTTCCACTGCAGGGGGCACAGGTTTGATCCCTGATTAGGGAAGTTCTGCATGCTGCAAAGTGTGGGGAAAAAAATAATAATAATTAAAAGCTAGGCTAGGAGATTTCCTGTTGGTCCAGTGGTTAGGACTCTGAGTTTCCAGTGCTGGGGGTCCAGTTTTGATCCCTGTTTGGGGTACTAAGATCTCGCAAGCCTGGAGATGTGGCAAAAAAAAAAAAAAAAGAATTTTCTTTTCAAGCTAGGCTAACAACCTGCTTCTCAGGATTGCTGTGATGATCAAAGTTGGTACCCCAGGGTGGGTACCCATCAATATCTACACAGGGGACTAGCCTGACATTTCACACACCCCAGGAAGGTCCCACTTGCCCTGGCATCCCTGCTCTGGGCTCCCCTCGCCCCACCCAGGGGCTCTCCACACCTGTGTGTGGCTGCAGGAAGGTGTGGCAGTGGGCTGTGCACATCCAGAGATACCTGAGGCTGTCTGGAGCTGCAGTGCAGATTCTTCCAAATTCAGTATCATGCGGGCTTTGCAGGAATGAACGTGGGGCTTTGGGGCAGGATGGTGAAGCTGCCAACCCAGCTCTGCCATCAACCTCCCTGTCACCTTGGGCAGGTCTTCAGCCTCCCTGAGCCCGAGTGTAATATTAAGACCTGCCACCTAAGGGCTCCCTGGTTTCACATCACTAACCCTCTCAACGACCCCCGACCAGCTCATAGAATTACTGTCCCCTATTTTATAGATATAGAAACTGAAGCTTAGACTAAGAATCTTGCCCAGAACACCTGCCCTCAACACAGGCCACCTGCTCTGTCTGCACCATGACTGGTTCTAGGCCTCCTACTGTGTAGGCCTGGCCCTCAGTTAACTGCTGATGAGGCTCCAGCCAGGCACTACCCCAAAGTTTGACTTTCTATCCACATTCAGCCCTGCAAGGCTCGTCAGCCCTGTTTTACAGGTGAGGCACCTGGAGTGCGGTCAGAGCCTAAACCCAGGCAGTCTGACTCTTAAGCCCCAGCCGCTAACCACCGTACCATGAGGCCTCTCGAGAGCAGGATAAAGACCCTCCTGCCCTGGCCACCTGAGCTGGGGGAATGCGGGATCCTCATATATCACAGAGCTAGAATGTTCTGCCTGGAAGGGGAGCAGGGGGTTGGGCAGAGGGGCAGACCTTGCAGTAGGAAGCAGGAGGAGGGGAGTGAGCAGTTCTGGTCTGAATGGGTCAGAGGCCGAAATCACGGCACCCCCACAGGAGGACTCAAGACAGCCCTGGCTCCAGGGAGGACTTCCCTGTAGCTCATAAGGTAAAAGATCTGCCTACAATGCAGGAGAGCTAGGTTCGATCCCTGGGTCAGGAAGATGCTCTGGAGAAGGGAATGGCAACCCACTCCAGTATTCTTGCCTGGTGAATTCACGGACAGAGAAGCCTGGGGAGATATAGTCCATGGGGTTGCAAAGAGCCAGACACGACTAAGCGACTAACACTGCTACTGTTACTACTACTGGGGAGCCTTGGTCCTCTTCCTGTGCTGGGTGAGGCCTCACGGAGGCGGGGGCTGATGCAGGCTCAGCTGGGAGGGTGTCTAGGATGGGGAGAACTGTAGAGGGGCACAGGGCATCAGAGGAAGAGCCCCCCCAGTTCAGGCAGGAGCCCAGGCAGGGCCCCCTGCCAGCTCCCCACTTCTCACTCCTCCTTGGCAAGGCGGGTCTCCAGGAAGCATCCCCGCCCTACGCCCCCGTGGCTCCCTGAACTTGCCCCATCCTGGCACCTCCTGCTCCATGGAGGTGGGGCGGGACCCCGGAGCAGGTGTTTCCTCTGGAGCGAGGCGTGCCTGAGTGAGGATGGCAGCTCACACCTTCGCTGGGGCACCGCCTAAGTGCTGCGTCACAGTTCGCGATTGATGTAATTCCCACCAGATCCCCGGGAAAGAGGAGCTATGGTGCCTCCTCTTCCTATAGACGAGGCGTCTGAAGCCGGAGACAAGCGGGAGTGAGGCGCCGCCCCCTGGCAGCCAGGGTCTGAGCGGAAGTCTGTTAAGAACCTGAGCTCTTAACCGCTGGGACAGACTGCCTCCAGGGAGAACGTGCCAGAGAGCACAAGCTAGACAGAGGCAAACAGACTGAGAAAGGGAAGCTCTTTTCCAACTCCAAGCTGCCTGTGGGTTTGAGGAGGGAAAACTTACTCCAGCTCTTAAAGGGGAGGCGGCCATGCCAGTCCAGGTTGGGGGCGGCGGCGGGGGGCGGAGGGAGAGAGGGGCTGGGAGTGGAAGTGTGCATATCACAGGAGAAGGGGGCTGCAAAACGATGGCCCCGGCATGGTGCCACATGGCTGCCCACGTGGGAGGCACTGCCCCCCATGCCAGCCACCAGCAGAGCCGAGGGTGCCTGGGCGCCCCTGCCTCCTGTTCACGGTCATCCCTTTCTCGCCGCCCCCACCCCCGCCTCGCAGCTCCCCAGGCTCTCAGGTCGCTGCACGTGTTCCTTCCCTCGGTTCCCCCTACTGCGTCCCCACCTCCTGCTCCTCCTCATTCTTAGACGCCGGGAAGCCTACTGGATGCCTCCCCTGGGCCCCACTGACACCCGTAGGGCCCCCTCACAGCTTCGTCTCCCTCTTTGGCTTTTCTCTTCTCTCCCCGCTCCTCCCCTCCCCTCCATGCCCAGCACAGGACTTGGCTGGCACAGAGATAAATGGATGATGAATTCAATTTGCTGTCAGATTTAAAGATCACACGAATAACACTCAGACCTTGCACAGATAAGTGTCACACGGCCCTGGAAGCCCCTTCTTCAGCCCCTCAGAGGGGCTTATGTGTCAGCTAGAAAGGGAACAGGTGGGACATTCACGTGGCCTCGATCAAGAAACTTCAGCTAAGAGCTGCCCGCTTGGGGAATAGGGGCACACAGGGAGGAACAGCCGATCCACTTGCTTGCTTGCTTCTGGTCTCCCCTCATGGAACTGGTTGGCGAGAGCCCTGAGGCTCAAGCCTGGCTGGGCTGTGTGACCTTGGGCAGACCGTCACCCTCTCTGGTAACCTCTTAGGAAGGAAGGCAGGAGCTGAGGCGACCGGGAAGGGGCGGGGCTGACAGGGGCAGGAGGTGGGATGCAGAAGAAGACGCTGATTCAGGGGATGGAGCGGTGGCGGCAGCAGGGTAGACGCGGTGTTTGGACAGCTGCAAGTCCTTAACGGGGATTTCCCCCCTTTTCAACAAATCCCCGTAAAACAGCATTTTGTCCAAGTCAGCGTTTTGTGGTAGCCTGGGCCTCCTCCGGGGGCGGCAGAGGAGGTTGGCTGGGAGCGGGTAGGGTTCCAGGGTCCTTCAGACCAATGAGAGGGGAAAAGGGAATAGACCCCAGCAGGAAGTAGCGGCATGAATACACACCCTTCTCTCCCTGGATAGGGCTGCTCCTGAAGCAATAAGTGCCCCCTCCCACCAGTCCTCTCTCCAAGGGTCCCGTCCCAGAGACGATCAGCAGCCTGGGGGCGGGGGTGGGGAGGCAGGTGATCCTGTGGAATTTAAGGGCCTGCCCCCTCCCCATCCCATTGCACACGTGAGCTCTCAGAGGTCGCGATGCAAAGGGGGGGCCTGAGCGCGGGGCGCAGGTTCCCGGCGGAGCGTGCAGGGGTGTGGCCAGTGCGGCCCTGGCCGACCCCCGCCTCCCCTCGCCCCGGGTGGGTGGATGGAACGCAGCTCTGCGCAGGCTCCTGCTGCTCCAAGCCCCCTACCCGAAAAGGGCGGCTGCAGCTGAGGGAGCCGCGGGGAGCTCAGGCAGCCCCGGGGCCTGGCCAAACCACAGGTATGTTATGAGACGCTTCCTGTTGTGGAGACATTTCTGCGGGATCGGCTGCCCCGCTTGCTCCTGTCTCCCCACCGGCCCGGCCGCGCTCTGTTCTCTCCCCGGGTCTCTGGCCCTGACCCACGTCTCTCGGTCCCTCTTTCTCTCTCTCTAAGCCCAGTCTCCGCCACTTCAACAGGTGAGCAGCATTTCCAAGGCTCTCCCTATCAGGGGTCCAGCCCTGGGCGGGGTGGGGGGCCCTAAGGCCCTTTACATTCTGACTGCCCCTGAACTCTCATTCCAGCACAGCTGCTTTCCAGCTGTGTGGTCTCAGGCAAGTAACTTAACCTCTCTGAACCTCAGTGTCTTCATTTGTGAAAGGGTTAACTGACATGGTCTAAGCCATCGGCCCCTTCATGCTGCCCTGTTCTGCTACCCTGATGGCCAGAGAGTCCTCCCTTCAGTCTAACCTTAGTGCCTCCTGCTGCAAAGCAACATCTCCACCAACCTTTGAAAACCTCAGGTGACTTGCTGCCAAAGGCCAGGACCTTGTGAAGTTCCCTAAAAGTCAATTATCTGTGCTTCTCAGCCTTTTCTCTGACTGCTCCTGAGATGCTGCTGACTAGGGGTCACACAGCCTGCTCAGGCCAAGGACGAAGTTATGGATCTTGGAAAGAAGCAGAGGAACTGCCCTCCTCACCCACTGGGCATGATGCCCACCCACCCCACCCCACCCCCGCCGCGACTCCACACTTCTCCAGGGTTCCTGAGCCCCCATCCCCCACCTCTCTCCCAGCTTGCAGAGATCAGGAACCCTTTCCCATCCCCCTTTCCTGAGTCTCAGATGAAAGGGGTCCTGTCTCCTACTCAAGGTCCCCCCAGCCCTTCCACACCTCTTCCTCAGGGCTGGGTTGGAGGGCTCACTGTCTGTGGGTGCCTCCCCGAGTCCCAGCCTCTGCATCCCAGTCTATACAGGCCTCTCCCCTGCCCCTGGCCAGCCTCATCTTTCTCCAGCCCTTCTCAGCCAAGCTTCTTGAAAGAACTCTCTCTACCCCTCACCCTCTCACCTCGTGTGTTTCCTTCTCACCAGCACTGCCTCCTGCCTTGTGACCCTGCTTTCCTCCTTCCTGGAAAGGCTCCTCCTCAGATTCTTCTCTGCTCCTTCCCTCTGCCCACTTTGCAGACCCAGGCTTGACCCCAAGGAGCTGGCTCAGACCTCTTCTCTTCTCTCTGGATGTTTCTCCTACAGTTTCTAGCTCTCCCCAGCTCCCACAGTTCCAATCCCAGCACCAGGGACTCCCATGTCTGTTTCCAGCTACCACTCCCCTGAGCCCCAGACTCTTGAGTTCAACTATGAGCCAAGCATTTTCTCCTGGCTGTCCTTCAGACACCTCCACCCAAACTGCTGTCATTATCTTCTCCCCTATTACGTGCTTCTCCCCAACTCCCTGGTGCCCAGGCCAGAAATCAGGACATCACTCCTGACACTTCTGACCCTTCCTTCCTTACGTGGAATCTCTCTAGCCTATACACTGCCTTAGCACAAGTAGGAAAGGCTACCCCTCTGTCCAGCCAACTCGGGCTTTCCTCATTGACTTTCTGCAGTGTCCTTGAAGAGTAACCGACCCGCACAACTGTACATGACAGCCCTGTTCCTTCGCCCCCAAACCCCCAATCCAATCTTGCAGACTGTCTCCTCTGTTTCTCTCACTTCTCTTCCTTCCCCTCCTCCCCCATTCTCTCTGTCCTAATACAGACCTTGTATTCTCCCAACACACAGCCCAGAGCCTGGCACATTCCAGCCATTCAGTAAAGGTTTGTTAAATTGCCAGATCCTCACCTGGATTATCAAAACTGTTCTCTCCCACCCCTCAACCTCAGCTTCTCTGTCTTCCTCAGAACATCCTATAGATACTCCAACAGTGCTTCTCAAACTTTAGTGTGCATCAAACGATTTTAAAAACACAGGCTCCTAGCCCATACCCTCAGGGATCCTGATTCAGTAAGTGTGGAGCAGGGCCCAGCATCTGCAGCTCTAACAACCTCCCAGGTGATGCTAATGCTGCCTATATGTGAACCACACTTTGGCACAGCTCTGCCATGGCCCTCCCCGCTCTGGAGTCTCCAATGACTCCCTAGTACCAAAGTGATAAATCCCATGTTATTCTGCAGTTCATGTGGCTTACTGGAGAAGGTATATAGTCGTCCCTCTGCATCCACAGGTGATTGGTTCCAAGACCCCCCATGGCTACTAAAATCTATGAATGCTCGAGTCTTTTATATAAAATGGTGTGGTATCTGCATATAACCTATGCACATCCTCACGTATACTTTAAACCATTTATAATACCGAATACAATGTAAATGCTATGTAAGTAGTTGCTGGGACACAAGGTAAACTTAAATTTTGCTTTTTGGAAATTTTGGGAATTGGTTTTCAAGTATTTTTGATTCACAGTTGGCCAGATTTGAGGATGGACGTGGAACGTGCAGATACAGAGGGCTGACTGTACTTTAGACTCAGTGGTAATGCGGATAAAGAAAGCAGAGAGGATGGCAAGATCATAGTGAGGCTGGCAAATCCATGAGACCACAGCTGGTGGGGAGACACACTCCAGGTCTAAGAGTCATGTTTGGGAACCAGCTTGTTGTGGGAACCATGTGGGTGATTGACATGCCCACCTGTGACCCTTCCGCCACGTCTGTGTCTCTGAATCCAGACCCTCATCTTCCTGTGTATCTGAGGCATCTCCTGGTAGGTCTCTCTCCTGTCTGTGTCACCATCCCATTTGCCCACCCTGTTTGTCTTCCTCTGCTCTCTCGCGCGTTATACCCAGATCCTGTTAGAGTTCCAGGCTCTGAAATCTCTAGCTGCTGGTCACTTGATGGGAGCCTCCAGAAGGCCAGCATTTGTGGCCTTAATGCTAACGTCAGGTCTGGGGCTGACCTCCCTAGATGATCCCTGAGCAGCCCCACAAGGTCTGGGTGGAGACTTGTGGGGTCCAGTCCCCATGATCTCACTGTCCTGCAGGTCACTGAGACTCTGAACCTCTCAAATTTAGATGTGCAAGCATGAGGACTGTTTCGAAGCTAAAGAGCTACCTGGAATCTGAGAGTTGGGGGATGGAGGGAGGAGGCTAGGCTGGGACAGGGCTGCCTGGAGGACACCCTATCATCCAGACTGATGGCAGGACAGGAGTGTCGCCTCTGCCCACCTTGTCTATACAACCAAGTTTCAGTTCCACCAAGAGTCCCAACACCCCTCACCTCTGCCAGTGAGGACCTTAGACCACAGGGGACCTCAACTTGCAAAACAGCATTGGAAGGAGGTTTTAAGGACAGATCAGAGTTCAACATGCCCATAAAGGCAAGAGATGGTGGAATACTCCAAATTGAGTGGGCAAAGAAGACTGAGGGCCTTCTAGGATGGGTTATATCTAAGAGGCAGAGAACCTGTGGGTCTGAAACTTGAGAGGGAGCGATATAGGCTGGAGATAAAAATAGGGCTTCATTGGTGGTGTTGCTGCAGCCTGGATGAGGGCCATGGGCTCACCCTTAGGGAAATCACCTATGTTTAGGGGTGAGAGGAGCACCAGCATCCTGAATCCAGACACCCCAAACTTCTTGATGTTTCCCTGTACCCACTGCCCACCTTTGCCTGCACAATCCTGCTTGCGTGAATTGCCCTTTCTTTCTTTCTCCTCCAGGTGGTGGTGGTTTTGGTCACTGAGTCATGTCTGACTCTTGCAACCCCATGGACTGTAGCCTGCCAGGCTCTTCTGTCCATGGGATTTCCCAAGCAAGAATACTGGAGTGGGTTACCATTTTCTTTCTCCAGGCAAACATGTCATTCCTCATTTAAGACCCAGTTAAATGCCTCCTCCTCCAAGCAGCCTTCCCTGCCTCCCTCAGGCAGAACAGCTCCTCCTCCAGGGCCTGTCTTCCCCAACACCCATCTCATCCTTAGCTGGGCTCAGCATATAGTAGGTGCTCAGTACAGTCTGCAGCCTGGGTGCTCTAACTCCTGGCCTCTGGCAACCCCACCTCCAACCTCCTGCCAGCCTGCAAGATGGTTTCTTATAGGGTCCCTTTTCCTTGGTGGCTCTTCCAGAGTCCTTCTCAGCTCTCTGCTGGAGGGGGCTTGGGCTGACCTCCCTCCCTGAAGGGACTAGGCCCACTTCCCAGGCCACCAATCTCTGCTCATCTCTGAGGCTAGCCAGCCCACTACTACCCTGGGGAGGAGCATCTTGGGGGGCAACAGAGTGTCCAGCGAGGTAGGAACAACCAGGTGGGGGCAGCAGACAGGAGCCAGGGCAGCCGTGTATCCTCGGGCAGGTGGCCAGGGGTCCGGCCCTTCCTTGCCAGGGGCTCAGGCCTCAGCTGGTGCCATTGCTCACTTCCCAGAAGAGGCCCTGAGCTTTTGAGCGAGACCGGACATTGGAGGGCCACCAGACCCAGGCACCCCCAGGCCCTAGGCCGGGCCCTGCCTTCTCAGCCGCCAGTCCCCTACCCCACCCCCACACCACCGCCTTCTGGTTCACATTTGCAGCCTTTTCCGGAGCGCCACCCGCCGCCCGCTGCCTCCGCACGCCTGCCAAGATTCCTAGGCCTTCGCGGCTTCCCTGCACGGTGGCGGCAGCTTCAGCGTCAGCAGGAGAGGCTGGGTTGGGCAGGGAGGGGGCCCGGCGGGAGCCCGGCCAGGCCACTGCACCCAGGCAGGCCAAGCAAACACGGCCGCGCCAAGGAGCTGGGGCGAAATAGTTCACAAATGAGAAAAAGCTGCTTCCGAGTTGGGCCGGAGGGAGCTGAGGTCACCTGCAAGAGGGGCTGCCCGCTAGGACACCCTGAGTCAGGGAGGGGCTTCCGCAGCAGCTGGGGGGAGCAAGGGCAGACGGCAGCAAGCATAGGCCGCATGCAGCCTGGGATACTGGAGAACCCCTGCCCCCAAATCTAGCTTACCTTTCAGGTCGGAGGGGCCTCTGAAGGTCCCAGCAGAGACAAGGCCTGAGAATTGAAAGAGGGAAACTGAGGAAGATGCCAGGAGCTGGGGGAGCCTCCTGCCCTGACTCACAGCCTCCCTGGGGCCCGCCATGGGCTTTTTGCCAGGAGCCCCTGCTGCAACACTGGCCCCCAACCTGCTCAGGGAGCCAAGATGTGTGCCCCGCCACCGACTTCATTCATGCCATGCACACTCAGCAATGCCCACAGGGGACCTGGCCCTGAGCTGTTGGGATTCTTCCTGTCCTAGGGCCTAGGCTGAGGAAGCCCCTTCTCTGTGCCAGGGTCCAGTCTGAAGAAGTCCCTACACCCTGCCAGACCCTAGGCTGGGGTGGTCCCTACTATAGACTAGGGTTCTACCTGGGGAAGCTCCTACTGGGTACGGAACCCAAGGCTAGGCCTTGGCTCCTAGGCTCAGCGCCCTGCCCTGCCCTGAACTAGCCCGAGGCATCAGACAAGTGGCCATCACACAGTTGACCAAGGTCTCTGGGCCATGGGAGTACACAGCAGGGAATACTGCCCTCCCTTGAGTTTCCCTAGAAGACTTCATGTAGGAAGGGGCTGGATCCTGAAGGGTGAGTAGGAGTCTGACAGGCAGGCAAAGTAAGAAAAGGAATCTCAGGCAGTAGGGAGCTGCTGGGCAGGCACAGGGAAGGCCCAGGGTGCCATGAGGTTGAGAGGATGAGCGGGAGCTGAGAGCGCGGGGCCAATTTAGTGGAGAGCCTTAAATACTATGCTTGCGTTTCTCTGTGAGGCAATGGGGAGCCACGGATGGTTGTTCAGCAGGGGACATGATGTGGTTACAGCCCTCGAAGGCCAGGTCCCCATTTCTGGCTCAATCAACCATGATACCTGATTGTCGTAAGCCCTAGTCCAGGTCACACAGCAGAGCTGGGGCCGCAGTCCAAGCCCAGACATGAATCCCGGGTGGATGGGGAGGGGATGCCTAGCCAGCCCACCTGGCAGGGAGGCCTGCCGGCCTCGTCACTCTCTCCCCCAGCTGCTTGCTCGCCTCTGCCCGCTCCCATGGAAACTCTGACATCCCAGCCCTCTCCCTGCACAAGCAGCCAGCTGCTGGAGCCAGCGGCTCCTAGGCCCTCTCTCCAGCTCAGCTGAGCCCTGCCCCCACCCATGCCACTCTGACACCGTGACCCCAGAGGTGGGTCATGAGGCTGCTCTCTCTGAGGGCCCAGCCTAGCTGATGGAGCGTGGGTGGGAGGTTCTCACTGCCCAGCTTGACCCTGGCTTCTCTGGCCCCAGTCCCCACCCTCACCGTGAGGCTCAGGAAGAGGAAGTGACTTATATTGGATCTGGGCTTTTGAAAGATGAACACAGATTTAACTGGGTGGTGGTGGGAAGAGGTAATCAGTCCAGGCTAAAGTAGCAGCATGTGTGAGGGTATGGAGGCATGAACGCTGTGAACATAAGTGAAATAAATAAATGAACTAACCAATCATAGCTGACACTTATTATGCACCTACTATGTGCCAGGCTCTCTGCTCGTGAACTGTCTCATGTAGTCCTCAGACCAACCCAATGAAGTATATGTTCTTTGTCTTTCCTTTTTACAGAGTGGGAAACCAAGGGACAGAGAGGTTAAGTAATTGGTCAAAGGTCACACAGCTCATGATGGGTAAAGCCTAGGCTGTTGGTGCCAGAGCTTGGGCTCCTGACCTCTCTAAATACAGATGGTTTGAGATGAGAACTGGATGAGGTCAGCCTGAGAAATACCTTGAATATCAGAATCAAAGACTGATACTGGGAAAGACTGAAGGCAAAAGGAGAAGGGGTGGCAGAGGATAAGAAGGTTAGACAGCATCACCGATGATATGAATTTAAGCAGACTCTGGAGATAGTGAAGGATATGGGGTCACAAAGAGTCAGACAGGACTTAGCAACTACACAACAACAGCAGCATCAGAGACCCCAAGCACAGCTTAAAGCTGGCTCTCCATGCCCTTCACACATTGGCCCTTAAGAATAATGGTCTCTAGAAATCCCAAGTATAAGGAATTCCCTGTCAGTCCAGTATTTAGGACTCTGTGCTTCCATTGCTGTGCCATGGGTTCGATCCGCGGTCAGGGAACTAAGATCCCACGAAATGCACAGTGTGGCAAAAAAATAAAAAATAAAAATCCCAAGCATACTTTATGTACCAGATGTAGCACTAGGCATGTTCCAGGCGTTTTTATCATGCTCTCCTGTAACCCTGTAAGGCGGGAATTCTATTGAGGAGGAGGGTTGAGGCCCAGAGAGGTGACATCCATTCTCCATGGTGAAGCAGCAGGGCTAGGATCTGAACCTTGGGGCTTGCCAGCCCTCAAATGGCCAAAACCCAGTTCACTTGGGCTTCCTGGAGACTGCCGCCATGGTAATGCTCCCCACTTCTCCACCCCCATCTGTGCTGCCTCGACCCAGACGGCAAGAGAGACCAGCAAGGCTGGCAAGAGAGTGGGCCGCTCCTATCCCGGGCCTCAGGAGCCACTCCAACTGACCAAGGCTCCTCAATCCTACTAAATAGGAAGGTGGGGTGGGCGGGTGTGCCAGGGCAGGGCCTGAGCCCGCTTCAATGGGACTCTGTTCTTAACCTGCGCTCTCAGCTGCCTTCCCTAATCTCCTGAGCCCCTCCCCTGGCGACATCGCCTCCTTGCACAGTGCCTGCCTCCAGCTAAATCCCAGACCAGAGGTGGGTGGGACAGTCTGCACCCCCTTGTCCCCCACCATCTTCTGAGAGTTCAGGCTCCCTAAGGACACTGGCCAGGGCCCCAGGCCTGCTTCCCCATCCCAACTTTCCAAACAGAGGTGTGGATTGATGGCCAGGAGGCAAAGAGTTGACTCCTCCCAGAGCGGGGCTCATGGAAGAAGTCTGTTTTCTGAGCCCTTACCGGGAGCTGGCCCTCCGCTAAGAGTCCTGCTTAAAAAATCATGACGGGGTATGAACCGCTCTGGAGCCCAGCTGCTCACATTCCTCTCTCAGCCCTGCCTCTTACTAGCAGTGACCTCATTCATTTGTGCCTCAGCTTCTTCATCAGGAACGTGGGAGCAATTCCTACTTCGCAGAGCGCTGGAGCAGATGAAGGGCGGTCATTTCAAGTAGCCGACTTCCACCAGCGCTGGGCATTAAGGGAACATTCGATATACGTTTGCAATTATCATCGTCTCCATCGCCATGACTGGCCTCCCCCAAAGCCCTGTGTGAGATTAAATTAGAAACCCTATTTTACAGATGAAGAACCGGAGGCTCGGAGACAAGTCACTCGCCCAGGTCTGCCAGCCAGCCCGTGGTGAATGATGCCAGAATTGGGACCCAAGCCCAGTGAGTTCACAGATGAGGAGGGCAGCCTCGCGGCTCCCTGGAGCTGAGGGCCAGCGTGCATGCGTGCGTGCGTGCGTGTATTGGGTTTGGGGCGGGGGTGGGGGGGTCCTCCACAGCCCCTCAGCCCCTCCTGCTTGACCCCCAGGGGCTCCGCTGCCCAAGCCCCTGCCGCCGCTGCAGGAGGGGGCTGTGCATTCCTGGCTAAGCAGCCGGATTTGCTGTGCTCCGGGAACTATGAAAAGAATGTTTGCCACGAGCTGAGCCGTGGTCGCCTGTCAGAGGGAGCGTGGCCTGGAGGGCCCACGCAGAGCTGAGTGGCGGCCAGGAGCCGCCGCGGTGGGAGGGAAGCAGGCTAGACGGGAGAGAGCTCCTGGTTAGCGAGGGCAGTGGACGCTGCAGGGGGGTGGGGACCGGAGAGTCGGCTTCCTGGGGCCTTTTGGGAGAAGAGAAAGGACCCCCTCCCCACACACAAGCAACACTGCTCGTCATCACAGGCTCCAAGGAGATCCGAGGAGGCATTACCGGCCCATCTTATGGATGGGCTTATGGAGACCCAGGGGGAAGCTCACTGCCATGGCAGAATTGAGACCCGAGGCCTGGACCCCTTCCTCCCAGAAACCCACCCGCCCTCACGGGGCCCACCAGGTCCACAGCGCATCCTGAGATATCAGAAAACACCATGCCAGCCCTCACAGTCGTAGCCGTGCTTCCGGCCTGACCTTCTCATGATTACTGCTCCCCACGTTCCCTGTCCCTCAAAAAAGTACCTTGTGTATGACAGTGCCTGGCACACAGTGGACAGATGAGAAATCATTAAGTTTCCATTCACTTCCCCCACAAACCGAGCCCTGGAGAGGGCAGGAACCTGGGAGGTCAGCGGGGGAGGAACATGAGCTGTACATCCTTATGGACCTGGGAGCGAATCCCAGTTTGACACTCTGAAGAGGGGCGCTTGGCCAGGTTACGGGCCTCTCTGAGCCCTCCACTTCTCCCTCTGTTAAATGGGCTACCGCCCTTTGCCTTGCAGCAGAGTAATAAGGACTACATGAGATATGCAAACACAGGTCCTGGTGCATCGTGGCTGCCCAGTAAACTCTTATTGTTACTCTCCCCCAAGGGGACAGAAAGAATTGAAGTTAGAGAACCTCTGATGACAAGGTCCCCTCCATCCTAGGTTCCGGATGGCCCCTGTGAGAGGAGCACAGCCTCTGCAGGGAAGGGAAGCCGGCGCCCAGGGTCCCATCCTCGGGGCTCAGTCCCTCCACTGGCTGCTGTGTGACCCTGGGCGAGTTCCTCTCTGAGGCTCTGTAATCCCGTCCAGGAGATGAGCCAGCAGTACCGGCATGGCTCTCTCCAGGAGGCACTAACCCTCTGCCACCCGCTTCTTCTGCCCTCTAAGAGCCAGAAATCTCAGCCTGCATGGGGACAGTCACCTCTCAGTTCAAAACTTTCCAAGAATCTGAATGGAAGGAGGGCCAGGCCCTCCCCCGTCCCTTCCCAGGATCCAACCAGAGGGGTGGAACAGACTCTGATCAGAAGTCTGGGTGAAAGTTCTTGGCTCTGCACCCTGACCATGTGTGACCTGGGATTACTCCTCACCTCTCTGCAGGCAAAAGGACCCTGGAGACCAGCATTAGCGTTCCCATTTTATAGATGAGGAAACTGAAGCACAGAAATGGGAAGACCCTTACTCAGAGTCACATGGAAAGTAACCTTGATCTGACCCCAAGGTCAGAGTCACATGGAAAGTAACCCCGATCTGAGTCCCAAGATCAGCTCTTCCCCTCACTGCACATGCTGCTTTCACTTAAGACCCACTGTCCACATCCCACCACCCTGGAAATGCCCACAGAACACAGCGGGCCTGAAATGCCCTTTCTGGGACCAGGACTTCCCTAGCTGATATCTGGGCACACTTGTGCACACACATGGCCTCACACACCCACTTAGGCTTCTATACATACATACTCAGGCCTCACAGACACTAACTAGCCCCCAGACTCATGGCCACACTCAACAGTCAGGCCCAGACCCTGGGCTTCAAACCCACATCTCCCCTGGATTTGCCTCCTCTGGGGTCAGACCACAGCCATTCAGAGCACGGTTCCTGGCCCACTCTCTCCTCACCCCCACAGTCAAGCATCACTGAGGCTTGTCCAGTCTCTCTCCTCATTCCTCTCCATCTATACCTTCCTCTTATCCCCATGACAACCACTCACCTCAGCGTCTATCATCTTCCTCCTCAAACTCTTGTCCAGCCTCCTAAGTGGCCTCCTTGCCCTCCAGAGCAACCAGAGTGATCCCCAATTTGCACCACTCTGCAGCTCACACCGTTTCTCTGAACAAGGTCCTAGGAAATCTGACCTCAAAGTAGCTGTCAGTCCCTCCACCTCACTCCCTCACTGTGTGAACCGTGAGTTGTGAGCCGAGCCGGCAAGTACTCACCACCCCCTGAGAGAACTCTGCAGCTTCCCACCTCCACACCTTCGCCTATGCTGTTCCTTCTGACTGGAATGTCCTCATTTACCCTTTCCTCCCTCTGCACCTGTCAAAGTTCTTCTCCCTGAAAGCCCCAACTAGAGGCACCTCTTCGCTGCCTCTCCTGAGGGCCCCTCCACACACACTTCGGCTTACAAGGTGCCTCCCCCCATGTACCTCAGTGGGCACCCTGAGACACAGCTGCACCCCATATGAGAGGCTGCTGCGCCTCTGTAAGTGCCTGAGGCCACAGATGGGACTGGTTCATCTGAGGCCCCAGTCTCCTACAAGGGGAGCCCCATGCCTGCCACTGGGGGGCCTGGGGTGGGCTAGGGGACCAGTAGGGCAACCAGCCTTCAGTCTGGCTCAGACCCGGAGCAGGGGAGGAGGTGGGGTGCTTAGGCTGACAGCCCTCTTGCCTATCTGCCTGCCCCCTTCTTGCTAGGAGATATATTCACCTCCACTTTTCTCTCCTCTTCCTCTGAGCCAGAGAATAAGCGGAAACTCATTTTCACTGTGATAGACAGAGTGAAACTGGAGAGAGACCCTACTGAGAAAGCGTGTGTCTGTGTGTGTGTGCGCGCGCGCATGTGTGTTGTCCTGTCTGAGTGCGTCTGGCTGGGCCACGTGGGGCCTGCCATGTGTCTGCAGGAGTCCATGTGGGCGTGCGTGTGTGTGTGCGTGCACATGCCCTGTCTGTTGTTGCAGCGTCTGTCGTGGTGTATGTTTCAGTAGAGCATGTTCTGGTGTGTGATTGTGTGTGACTGTCAATGGGAGGGAGTGTAGCTATGCAGCTGTGCGTGACTCTGCGAGTATGTCTGTGGTGTGTCCTCGTTACTGTTTTGGGGTGATTGCACGCCCGAGGGCCTGTCTGCGTTCACCAACCCAGCAAGGGGCCAGTGGGGACAGCTTTGCACTGACCGAGGCCACCAACTCCCCACGCAGAGTTGCTGCCCTCTGCATTTCCGCTTCTGAGGTCTAAGTGGGCTCCCTGAGGGCTCCCATCTGCTCAGGGAAGTGAGTGTCAGTCCCCTGAGAGGAACCCCAGACTGCCTAACCCTCCAGCGCCCCCAGGTCTTCCAGACACCCAAGGCAGCTCCCTGGGAGGTTGCCTTCACTAAGGGCGCTCCAAGGAAGGGGTGAACCCTACCATCAGACAAGCGCACAGACCTTAGCAAGAGACGCTGATGGCAAACAGGAGGAAGGGCTTCCGGGTTGCCAGGGTCCCCTGAGGGAGGTCAGTGGTATTTCTGTGTCAAAAGCCTAGCACATTCTCACACACACCGAGGACCTCACGTAAGCACACACTGATTGATACACACGAATGACACACCGGCAGACACTCGCTGTCCCCCTCACACCCCACAAAGGCACACACTGACAGGCTCACACACTGCACACACACAAGCAAACTCCGAGGGTCTGCCCTTCAAAGCTCGTAACTCCCAGGCTCCTCTGGCTGAACAGTGTCTCCCCATGGCCCCCCACCAACCCCAGGGGAATCCCATGGTCACTATGTCTCCAGCCCCAGGACAGACACTGGGGAGGCAGTTCTGGGGCCCCCAGATATCAGCTCCTCTGAGTCAGGCACCAGCCCCCCTCACCCCTCCGCAGGTCTCAAACCTAAGCTGCAGCAAGGTGCTGAGCCTCTGGCAGAGACAGCCTTCAAAACCCCAGTCTCGGGTTTGGGGGATGCTGTTAGGACACCCCGAATAGGAGGGACTTGGGGGCAGAAGCAGGAAAAAAAAAAAAAAAAAAAACGGGAAACCGGGAGGTGGCCAGCTAACTAGAATCAGCAGAGAGATGGGGAGAGGAGAGCCTGAGGTCTACAAGGGGTTCGGGGGGACTCTAAGGCCCCTGCTCCCTCCTGACCCTGCGATGGAAGCGTTGTCATCCCATTTCGCAGGTGGGAAGGGAGACTCCCGGAGGTGAAATGATTGCTCCGAGCCACATGGCCAGGGATTCCACCCTGGGCCTGTCTGAAGCTGGAGCCCCCGCTCCTGGGAAGGAAGGGAGGAGGGGCTCCCTCGTGCCAGCGCCGACCCCCGGGCCGAATCCCCCATCCCGTCCTCACCCCGGAGTCCTAGGCGCCGGCCCAGGTGTCCCCGACGGTTTCGGGAGAAGCGCAGGCCGGGTCTTGCCCTCGGAGCCCCCAAGCCCGGCAGCCGCGCCGCCTCCTCCCGCTTACCTGCAGGGGCGGCCGCCGGGCGCCGCTCCTGGCCCTCGAGGGCGGCCCGGGGCGCGCGGGCTCCAGGCAGGGACGTCGTCGGGGTCCGCGCCGGCGGGGCTCCGCGTCGCTCTGCCGGCCGCCCTTCGCGGCTGCAGGAGTGGGCGGGCGGCGCGGGGGGGTCCGGGGCGGCGGGAGGGGCGCGGCGGGGCGGGGCCTCCTCCCTCTTTCCACAGCCGCCGCCAAGGCCCGCGCCCCGCCCGGCCGAGCGCGCGCCCAGCCCGGCCTCGACAGTCGCCTCCCTCCCGCGACCCACTCGAAAACCCCCACCCCGCGATATCCCGGGCAGCGCGGCCCCCATGCACCCTCGTGCCACGCACATTGTGCCAGCGTCTGGGGCCCCCTGCCCTCTGAGGCCACCCGTCGGAAGGGGAACACAGACCCAGACCTGGCGCCGAGAAGGGCATGGTATGCTCAGCGCAGGGAAGGGGCAGCACCGAGATTGTTGTTTAGTGGCTCAGTCATGTCCCACTCTTTGCGCCCGCAGGGACTGAAGCCCACCAGGCTCCTCTGTCCACGGCAAGAATACAATCGCGGTTTCTTGTGTCTCCTGCATTGGCAGGCGGGTTCTTTAGTTTGGAGCCACCTAGGAAGCCCAGCACAGGGATGGTGGGCCATACGTGAGCAGTTGATGAAGGCTTCCTGGCAGTGGTGACCTAGCCTGAGGGCCAGGACTTAGGCGGGTGGCGGAAGGAAGGGCGCTGGTGATCTGCGCATTCTGGGTTTAGGGAGGTAAGCCTGCGTGCACACAGAGGCGGGCAGCGGGATCTTGTAGGCCATGCAGAAGCTGGTTAGACGTCACTTCAAGGAAATGGGGAGCCACTGAAGGCTCTGGAGCAGTGCAGTGAGGTGGTCAGAGTTGCATTTTAGAAAGAGTCCCCTGACTTCTCTGCGGAGAAAAACGGAGGCAGGGACGCTGGAGGAGGCTACTGTTCAGGAACTAAGATCCCACATGCCCAGCATGCAGCTCCCCAAAACAAACAATGAAAAAACAGCAAGAGGAGTCAAGGAGGTGGAATAGGCAGGATTTGGAGGTGGGGGCAAAGGACCTAGACCTAGAAATGAGGACAGAGTCTAGGTTTCTGGTTGGGCAATGGGGAGCTGGTGGTTTGGAAGGAAGATGGCTGGATGCACTTAGTTGCACACCCGTGCGGGCTTCCATGTATCCAGCAGAGTTCTGAGCTAGAGATTAGGAGCCCGTGGTATACAGATGGTAACTGAGGCCATGGGAGTGATGTTCAGGGAAGAAGTGCTCAGGCCAGGACCATTAACATTAAGAGGACATGCAGGGGGAAGAGAGGTCTGCAAAGAAGATTTGGAAGATGGGACTGGGAGCTGGGGAGAAACCAAGAGAGCAGTGACTCAGAAAGCAAAGGCAGGGTGTTTCTAGAAGGCCAGGGAGGCCCAGGGTCAGACATCACAGTCCTTTGGGACTGGCAGGGGCTGGTGGTTGGGTTTGAAGGAACAAGAGTCAGGCGGCAGAGGCCAAAGGAGTAGCCATTGGGGAGGAAGTAGAGGCAGGGAGTGCGGGGAGGAGTTTTAGAAGGTATGTTGGGGGTGAGGGGGTGTGTATGTCTGTCTGTCTGGTCTAAGTAGGAAAGACCATCCACAGGTCCAGCAGAGAAGCAGGAAGGGCCTACGGCTGTCTGTCTCTGGGTCTGGGCCCACCTCCATGGCCCCCTCCTTCTCCCACCGCCTGCCCTCCAAGGGCCTCCCACTTTGCTGTCCCCCTGCCAAGGTACACACCAGTCCCGCCACTTCTAGACGGGGCCTCTCACCCTCACCTACCTCCAGAGTCTGGGCCCACTCCTATCCTGGCCCTCAGAGTGGGGCGGGGTTGCACGGGGTCTTTGGGCCTGGCCTCCTGGCCTGAGCCAGCACAGAAGGACTGCAGGGGAGCCAGGCTAGGGCACTGCCCGGGGAAAGGGGAGGGGGCCTGGGTGGCAGGATTCCTAACAGGAGACTGGCTGGGGCAGAGAGCTGCGGCCCATCCCCAAGCTGGTGTGAAAACTAGGCCCTTGATGGGGATCAGATGGACCTGACTGGTCAGGGAGGGGGTGGAAGCTAAGCAGCAGGGACTCTGGAATCAGACTGCCTGGGTTCAAGTCCAAGAGCCACCACTCACCAAATGTGTGTCTTGAGCAAGTTGCCTAACCTCTGAACCCTCAGTTTCCTCATCTGAAAAGCTCTCATAGGCTTGTTGTAAGGATTAAATCCATTAATCCATGTAGAGTTTTTAGCTCTGAGTGTGAGCTGTTCTGGGGTGGGTGGGGGGAGGGAGTTCAGTGATGGGGGTGCTGGTGAAGCAAGCAGTCGAGGTACCTCTTGTGCTGGGGAAGGGGTTCCCATGGGCTCCACGCACACAGTTGCTGCAATACACACTTAGTCCCCCACGTGATCCTACCTCTGATTCTTCTGCTGCTGCTGCTGCTGCTAAGTCGCTTCAGTCGTGTCTGACTCTGTGTGACCCCATAGACAGCAGCCCACCAGGCTCTCCCATCCCTGGGATTCTCCAGGCAAGAACACTGGAGTGGGTTGCCATTTCCTTCTCCAATGCATGAAAGTGAAAAGTGAAAGTGAAGTCGCTCACTCGTGTCCGACTCTTAGCGACCCCATGGACTGCAGCCCACCAGGGCTCCTCCATCCATGGGATTTTCCAGGCAAGAGTACTGGAGTGGGGTGCCATCGCCTTCTCTGCTGATTCTTCTGACTCACCCCTTACACTTTCCTGAGCCCCCCGCCAGCCTGGTTCTGTGTGCCTCATACATCCCCAGCCTCTCTTCTTCTCCCCCTGCTGAAGGCCCTGCAGGCAGAGAGGGCTCCAGCTCCTGCACCTTTCAGCCGGCCCTAGGAGGCCAAGTCTGGCCCTGTCCTGTTGTCCTGTGGTCCCTGGTCTTCATTGGACCCTTAAGGTGGGCCTCAGCTGCCCCTCCCCAAAGCAAGGCTGAGACAGTCTTGCCACGACCCTCCATAGCCATCTGCTGTTCTACCAGTTCTTGGCCCAGAAAACTTCAAGGCAGGAAATGAGTATCTGTGTGCCATAGGTCGCAGACTTTCCTGCCAAGGCTCACCTCTGGGCAAAGAGCCAGGCCAGACGCCCAGCCAGTTCCCCATCACCCCCTGCTCAGCCTTGATCTGTCTCTGGTGGTACCTAGATATCAGTGGGTCAGCTCTGCCTGTGGTTGCCTGCTGTGTGGCCTTGGATAAATTGCTACCCATCTCTGGACTTCCTCAGCCACAAGAATCCGAAGCCAAAAAAAAGGGATTCAAGGACTGTTCTAGGAAATGTGATGGTTGGTTAAAGTGAACCGACGAGGCCCGTAACCTGCTTAGCACAGCCCTGGCAGAGCCGACGATGGCCTCTCCTGCTCCGTTTAGAGCACGGGCTGAGGAGTCGCGCAGACCTGGGTTGGGATCACAGTTCTGCCTCTTTGTGACTGTGGGCAAGTGACCTCATTTCTTCAAACCTTAAACTCCTCCTCTTTAAAAATGGGATAATGATAGTCCCTGATGACAACAGCTAACCCTTGCGGGGCTCTTACTCCATACCAAGCACTGTTCTAAGCACTTCTCACAGATTAACTCATTGAATCCTCACACCAGTCCTTTGAGATGGATAAGAGTATTGTTCCCACTGTGCAGGTGGGAAAACAGAGGCACAGAGGGGTTAACTGACTCACCCATGGTCACCTGTCTAGGAAGTGGGTGAGCTGGGAAGTGACTCCATGCAGGCTGGCTCCCCAGTCTCCCCGCTTTCCCACCATGCTTATGGGCCTCTTGGAAACAGTGACTATAAAGGGCTTAACCCAAGCCTGGCACATAGTAACGACTTAACAAATGTTAGCAATTGTTATTACTGTCACCGTGATTCTCCCACTCCTTCTAGATTTCTGTCTTGACAAGTCAGTAAGAAAACTCTCTGGGTTCCAACCACTCTAGGTTGGAGCCTGGGGAGGGCCTGAATGGAATCTTCCTCTTGCCATCCCTTCCGTCTGCCAGGCAAACTGAGGGGAGAGAGGGACGTTAGCATGGATGCGTGGCCTGGGGTGTGCAAGTCGTCTGGGGAGGGGGTGGGTGCTGGTAACTGTCCCTACTCTCCCAGGGTCTTGGTGATTCTGCACACCCTCATGCCCACCCCACTCCCTAGGGGACTGGACTCTTGGTTCTACAGTTCCTGGGAAGCCCTTCCCTCTCTTGAGCCCTTCTTTCTTTCCAGCCACCAGAGGCCTCTCTTACAGAACTAGGGTAATGAAGACCCCTCCTGCGGCCCCCACCCTTCTCCTCACTTCCACCCCCGGGGGCCTCTCAGCCCCATCCTCAAAAATCCCAGTAATTCCATGGAAATTGAAGTTACCTTAAATATTCTAATCTTATAACAATTTTGCTTCAATCAACATCTAAATGTGACCACATGTGCCCAGACCACCCAGAGGCCTGGTTGGTGGTTTGGGGTGGGGGGTAAGTTCCTAGACAGATGGAGGGCAAGAGGGCTGCTCTCAGGAATGGCCTGGTTCAGGAGGGGCTCCCTGGGGGAGAGGTCTGCAGGTCACTGAGTCCCTTCCTGGCCTGCTCACACTGAGCAATCTTCAGGCAGCCTGGGAAGCACAGGCCTGGGCGGAGTCTCCTATACTCCCTCCCAGCTGGGCTGGGGGAGGGCTGGGGGCTGGTGATGCTCAAAGGCAAGGGGAGGCCGGGGCTGGCTTCGTGGGCCTGCAGCTCAGAAGGGCTTGGTTCAAGGCTCTTTTGGGTCATCTTTTCTGAACCAGGGGCTCTGCATTTTTGTTTTGCCCTGAGTTCACACTGCCCACCCACCCTCTCTCTATGGGCCCTCCTTACTCCATTCTTACACTTAGTCAACAGTGAATAAAAATTTATTGAGTACCTGCTTTGTGCTGTAAATGATGCTAGACACTTGGGGATACAGCAGTGAACAATAGAGGCATGGCCTTGATTTTGCAAAATTACCATCTGCAGACACTCATATATCCACACACAGCAATTCTGCAAGATAATTCCCCCAGATATCATGTTCATCATAACTGCCAATTAGGGAACACTCAGCCTAGGCCAGGAAATACACATACTTCATTTTGTTTTATCCTCAAAACAGTCAGCAAGGTAGGCATTATTATCCCCATTTTCCAGACGAAAAAACTGAGGACCAGAGTTCCAATTCTTTGTCCAGAGTCACATAACCAATAAGGTTCTCTCATGAACCAGAGGGGGCAGAGCTGGGGCTCACCCTTGGCTCCACGTTTTCAACCTGTCCTCCCCATCACCATACATGCCTTCAGCTGCTTCCCCATGAATAAAAGCTCCCAGCATCGTGTCTCCAGCCCTCAACTCGGGGCTACATTTTCATTAAATGAAAGAATTCACATAACAGACACACTCCTCAAGGAACACAGGCAAACAGTCACCCAGGGAAATACAAAAACACACATATGCAACCCAGAATATACTGGAGAAGAGCGTGGTGTCCAATCCTGGGCTGTTTTGGTTCAAGTCCTGAATCTACTATGTGTTAGCTGTGTATCTCAGTTTTCTTATCTGCAAAATGGGAATAGTGATAGGGTATTGTGAATGCTCAACGAGAGATGCATGTGAAGTGCTTAGACTAGCACTGGCAGGGTCACTCTGCAATAAATATTAGCTGTTGCTATGAATAACACTGGTCTGCACTCACTCACATGCTGTCATGCTCATCACGCCATCCTCCTAGCCCTCCTCCAGCCTGGCTCGGTCCTAGATGCCCCCATGACCGATGGTCCAGGCCTCCAGAGCTGGGAGGGACAAGCAGCTGCTTCTCTCAGCATCTCCCAGAGCTATACCTGTGTGGTGGGGGGTGAGGGTACTGCTTCTCACCTGTTTTGGGTCCATCAGAGAAGGCTTCCTGGAGAAGGCCTCAAGCTCATAGGCTAACTGAGCCAGGTCGAGTCAGGAGGCTGCAGCCGTGTGCCTTGACTCCCTCCATTATTCCTTACAGCACCCACTCCCTCAACTCTGCTGCAGCGCCCTCTCTCCACCCCCTTCCCCACAGTAGAAACTTTCCTCTCCTTCTGCCAGAAGCGCAAATTGCCCCCAGGAATGTGCTGCATCCCACAGCTCCCCTGGCAGTGGCCAGCGGCCGTCCTGGGGTCAGACCTGGCCCTACATCAAAGGCTGGGGATTGGTAAAAGCGAGGCTCTGTGCCTGCCGCCACCCTCCCCTCCCTCCCACCGGCCCTCTGGCTTCCAGGGAACAGCACATGGTAGCACTTAAGCTCCAGGAGAATGGAGGATGCCTTTCCTGCACCGCCACCCCCTAGCAGCCACAATGAACTACTTGTTAGGAGACTGTTTTAATTTTACTTAATGCCATTTCTGCTCCTGGGCCTCTGTGGCCACCTCCTTCTCAGACCTGGATGCCCAGGACAAATGTAGGGGCAGCCAATCTGCCAGAGAAAGGGGTACCCTGAATCTGGAAATGTCACTGGTTGGGGGCTGGGGCAGGGACAGGACCCTCTTACATCAGGGGAAGAGGGCTGGTACTCTGGTCTCCACTCAGGAAGTGAGGGAGTTAGTTAGACAAGGGCTCAGAGCTAGCGCATCCAACTCAGGAGGTTGGATGTCTCATACTCAGGAGTATGAGAGTATGGGGTGTGAATGGAAGCCAGAGACTTCTTTGCCAATGTGCTTTTTCCAACGCCCTGGGCAGCCATGGGAGCTTTGTTTTCAAATGGTTGTGACTAAAGGAAGGGGGCACTTTCAGGCTCTGACCAGCCTCTGAGATTTGCTCCATCAGGTGCATCTTCTGGCAAATTCTGAAAACCAGGGATCCCATGGTTACTCTCTGGGATGTTAGTGGTGATCTGGAGACCCCTGGTGGCCAAAGGCTGCAGACAAGGCCTTTCCTTAGCGCTCTGCCCAGCCAGCGCCAAGCCCCCAAAGCCACCAGCATGGACTTCTCCAGCTATCCAGGCTTTTTGGGAACCCCACCTGGTTAGTCAGCCATTCCCATATAGCCAGGCAACCCTGCCCCTTCTTGTCAGGAGGGTGTGCCAGTACATCATGAATGGGGAATGGCCTAGCCTGGGGGTTATGGGGCAGGGGGTGGTCCAACCTCAGCCACAGTAAAGCAAAGGGGTATGTAATCTACAGCTAATTAATTTCAGAGGTGGGGGGAGCAGCTGTTGGGTAGCTGGGCCTTGTATGGTTGGCTCATCTGGGGAGAGAATGAGGTGATGTTCTGAATAGCTCATAGTCCTCAGCCCTTTCCCTTCCCTCAGCCCCTGAATGCACATCACACAACTGTGAAGCTGTAATTGGGAGAACTTACTAAGGGGACTTTGTTTCCACAGCTTTCCGACCCTGTAATGCTGCCCAAGTTAAATTCTGGGAAAGGAAATATCCAAAACCTCACGCCATACAAACAGCTGCTGGAAAGTAGGCTGTGGTACTAGGAGGAGAGGAAGGGCGAGGGCCCCCCTGGAGAAACAAAGGGTGGTGCAGCACACTTTTCTTGGCAGGTCCAGACACCACACGCTTTCCACATCGGGCCCCAACATTCACTCCATCAGCCGTGCTCTCATTCATTCACACTCTGGTGTGACTGCACCCAACCCCATGCTGGGTTCTGAGGATGCAGTTGACCAAAATGGGGTGCCTGCACTGGAGCCCCAAACCATATGTCTCTGGAGGGGGAGGTAAAGAGGCTTGGAGAAGAAGGGGATCCTAGAGGAAGCATCAGTTCAGTTCAGTTGCTCAATCGTGTCCAACTCTGCGACCCCGTGGACTGCAGCATGCCAGGCTTTCCTGTCCATCACCAACTCCTGGAGCTTGCTCAAACTCATGTCCACGAGTCAGTGATCTTATCCTCTGTCATCCCCTTCTCCCGCCTTCAATCTTTTGCAGCATCAGGGTCTTTTCCAATGAGTCAGTTCTTCACATGAGGCCAAAGTATTGGAGCTTCAGCTTAAGCATCAATCCTTCCAATGACTGTTCAGGACTGATTTCCTTTAGGATTGATTGATCTACTTGCAGTCGATGGGTCTCTCAAGTCTCCTCCAGCACCACAGTTCAAAAGCATCAATTCTTCGGTGCTCGGCCTTCTTTATGGCCCCCGGAAGTGATCTTACCTCCTCGTCAGCAGCTTAACCCAGCTGGAGGAGGCAGGTCGGGAGTTCTAGTGCTCTACAACTTTATGACCAGACACACTTCAAGCACAACGCTCCCCTCATCTCAGGCTTGTCCACTAACCTTGGGGAAGGTCTGGGGCTCTGTTTCACCCCAACAACCTGAATATCTGGACCTCAAGGCCAGAGGCTGTCCCCAAGAAGAGTGCTACCAAGTATGGCCTGATACCCTCTGACCCCTCTGTTTAAAAGCTACCCTAAACTCTGTGAGACTGAGAGAGGGATCTGCAGGCCTGCTCCCCCACCATCCCACAGTGTGAACCAAGCATCATGGTTAAGAATGTGGGCTGTGGGGACTTCCCTGGTGGTCCAGTGGTTGAGGATCCACCTTCCTCTGCAGGGGGCACAGGTTCTATCCCTGGTCGGGGAACTAGATCCCATGTACCACAACTAAGACCCAGCCCAGAAGAAAAAAAGGGCATGGGCTTATGGAGTCTGGCTGGGGCTTTGAACCCTAGCTTCTCCACTTACTAGCTGTATGACCTTGGGTAACTTGTGGCCTTCTCCTAAAAATGGTATTACCGTGAATTAGATAATGCATACAAAGTGTTCAGTGCAGTGATGACCCTTGGTAAGCACTCATTACATGGTACCCTAACAAGGTTTTCATGGTCTTTCTAGCCAAATCCTCCAACATGGTGGCCAAGAACCCAGGACAGTCCATTTTAGGAACATCTGGGATACTGGTCTGCTTCTAGACTTTGCTACAGACAGTAGACTCAAAAATAACTCTGAAGGAGCCTCACTTGCTCCCAGGCTTCCCAGACTCTGGTCCACAGGGAGATGTGTTTCTGGATTAGATAAAATCAAGGTAGGGCACAGAACCCAGCAGGTCTCCACACCACACTGTAACAAAATTCCCAGGGCTGAGCAGAAAGAAAACAGGACATGATTGGGATTTCACTCAAGAATGTGTCTTTATTGAAGAATTTGTAAGAAAAAAAGATGGACCCTCTGTAAAAAGAGGAGATGTTGCCTCCAAACAGCAGGGAGGAATGAGAGACCTGGGTGGTTTCCCAGAAGTCAATGTTTCTGGCATGACCGGCTCCCCTTTCCTGGCAAGCACTGGAGGGTATCACTCCGGCCGGCCGGCAAATCCGCCCCGCCCCTCCCACCGTCTCCTCCCTGTCCGGTGAGTCCTGGACCCCCTACAGTTACTCACCAATGACTTTCTGAAGACCCAGGTATAGGTGTGCGAGGTTTGCCTCTTAATGGGGTCAGCGTGGGTTCTGCTTTGGAAAATTCAAACAGGAATGTAAAATGGTTGGAGCTCCTTCTAGTCCAACCACGGATGACTACATCCAGCCCCTATGAAGGGAAAGGGAGCACAGAATTTCGCTCCTGAATGCGCACACTTGTAGGTAAACAGACTATATCACAGTCTGCTCTTTATTAACATGGAGAATGGAAAGAAGGTTAGAAGAATATATAACATCCGTTAAAGAGTCACTGAATTCTCGAAGGCAGAAGGAGCACTGAGGCTGTCTGATCCAACAAGTGCTCCTGCTGGCTGCCCTGAAGTCCTGGGGATGGTCATTCCTCTCCAGCTGGGAGGTTGTCCTCAATCCGCCTGATGAACCTCATCCGGATTTCTGTCACACCATCTCCTTTCAGGGTGTCCTGGACAAATTTGGCCTCCACAGCCATCTGGACCTGGGGGACAGTGTGAAAATGAACGGGCCCCTGTGAAATCACTGGGGATGCAGCTGTGACTGCCTCACCTGGAGCAGCCTAGACAAGGGGGCTGGTTTCCACAAGGACAAGGTTGCTAGCTCCTGTGAAAACGGCAGTGGCCCCGACCCAACGGGAGACTTAGAAAGAACACTCGCAAATTAAACTGCCACCAGATAAGCCAATCTGGGAATGGATGCTCCTGGGCTTTGGGGGCTGACAGCACGGCCTCCCAGCCTAAGCAATGAGGATCACCGCCACGTAGAGGTCTCCAACTGGGATCCTGTGCTTGGCAGCCTCACCGCCTCCAGCAGCGAAGTGCCAGGTGAGCTCTAGACCCTTCTTTTCACTCTCATTCATTCATTCAAGCATGTATTAAGAAAGACCCTACCACCTTTCAGGTGTCTCAGAAGGAAAAGAGCTGCACTCACCATCTCCAAGGCTCCTCGCAACACCCCACACAAGAGATTGGAATAAATAAGGGATGAGTGGTTATCAGGAAGTTCCACGAAGTCCACCAAGGGATTATTTTCCAAAATGAGGGAGAATTCGTCACCAGCTGGGCTCCAATTGGTGATGCTTGGAGTGATGCCCAAGTACATCTTGAATGCCACCTGTCAGGAGACACACAATGGCACTATGGGAAGAGCAGGAGGGGCTGTGCACCAGGGAAGGTGAAGTGATGGGACCAGAAAGGAGACTTAAGTGGCTCTGGAAAAAAACTGGGGCCTCCACAAGACACTGAAGCTTCAGGTATTCAGGGCAAAGAAGGAAAAGCAACTGTGCATAACTCCACACCCCTCTCCTTCCAGTGGGGCTTTAATCCACAGGGATGCTCCCAACCATTCTTCCCTTTTTCATTATCTGTACTATTCTTAAAACCACCAGGAAGGCTTCTTTGGCCCAGACAGCTGCCTAGCTATTCTTCTGGAATACTAAGGGCCTCTCTAAGGGAGAGGGTGGTAAGCAGTGCCTTCCAATGACAATTCTTCAGCATGGCCTGGTGGCCCAGGACAATGACCTTGGCAATGACATCTGCAGTTTCCCGAAAGTCATGGCACCTCCCGACGTTTGACCGTGCCAAGAAATCTTCAATCAGTCGGACTCCAATGTTATAGCCCCTGGAAGAAATGAGAGAACCGACTATATTATGGGGTCTGAATGTCTTATGTCTGCATGTAATGCTGTTGGTGGTAAGGGACAATGAGGACATCCCCAAACCTCCCAATAAATAAGCAGTGGAAACAGCACCCGAAGGGTTGGCTGTGACAGAGGACCTTGTTCTGGGCTCTTAAGGGACCACGGAGATTCGGTGTGCTCAGGAGTCCCATTCCTGTCTCTCCCACAGAGGAGCTCACTCACATTTTGTCCAGCTGTTTATTCACATCTTCATCATTTTCATAGTCCTTGCAGAGCTGGGTAACTAGAGCCCCGTAGGTCAGGGTGAAGAGCTCAGAGCTCTAAAAGAGATTGAAAAGGCAGTCAAGAGCAAGCCACACAAAAGAGAAAGTGTGGTGAGAGTCTAGATCAGCCTCAATGCACCTGGCAGAATTCAAAGGAAGGTTACTGGTGTCCGGTGGGAAAGAGCATCATCCTCTGTGGAGCAGCCAAAGACTCTGGCTCCCCAGGGTCAATGCGACAGGGCTGCAACCAGACCCACTAGAAAATGGGCTGAGAAAGGTGCCTCATCCACTAAGCGGTCACCCTTCCAACACACTGAGGTGACTTCTGCTGACCCAGGACCCCACCACAGCTGCCAAGCCTAGCTGCACTCGTAAGGCCCCATCCAGGAGCAGCAGAGGAGCAGGGAGGAATGAAGTGCCGGATGACGTCCACTGCGCTAGTGAAGACCCCTCAAGTCACCAACGGGAAAAAATAATGTTCCTCTTGACACAGTCAAGTGTTTGCAGAAAAGGGGTAACTGAAGGAAATACAACCTCTTCTGTGCCTGGAACACAATATTGACCTGGACTGGCTTCTATTACAACCACAGTTAGAATCACAGAATCTCTTTCTCAGATAAAGAATCCTGTCACCTACCTACCAAAAAACAGAGAGATGGGAAGGTGAAAGGAACAGCAAATACCAAGACTATAGAATAAAAGCAGCAGGTTGGAGCAAAGGCATTATCAAAGTTAAAGTGAGAAACGTGTTAACATCTGGGTCAACGTACTTACATAGAAGTAAGGCTGAAAATCAAGTGCCACCCAAGCAGTCCCTTCTGCATGGAGGCTTATCAGACTTGCAGCAGAGCACCTTTCTGTCTGCAAGTCTTCTGGGGAAGATAAAGTCAAAGCCCAGACTCCCAGAACCCATTGTTCCTCACCTCATCCTCAGGCCTGGCGATGAGGTCACTGCAAGAAGAGTAAAGCGAGTGCCTTTTGCTTACATAGTGCATTCTATTTTTCATTATCTCAGTTTCCATTCCACACTAACTCTGTAAAGCATAAAGGGCAGGAACCAATCTGGTTTTAGAGATGAGGAAACTGAGCCTCAGAATGGTTCAGTAATTTGTCCAAGGACAGCAAATTATTGACAAAAGTAATCGGGGAGACAGAAACCGGAAGTTTCTAAGCCACTGTTCATTCTGCTCCCTGTTCCCCACAACTGCAGTATTAATCACTCCCCCCCCAAAAAAACAAGATAGCTGTGCTACGGAGTCAAAGAGAATCAGCTTCTGAAAAAGTAAGCTCTCTGAATTCAACTAAAACAGATCAGGGTATCTCCAAGATCAGGGTATATTACCAAGTATGGCAGTTAAAGGGGAGCTATTAAGCAGAAGAATGATTTTTAGTAAAGTTAAGGGTTTGGCATTAGAGTGGCCTGGGCGTGAATGGATGGAGACAGTCCAGCAGTAACCAGTCCATAGAGTTGGCGCCGCTGCATTAAATCAGGAGAGCTTTCCTTGCATTATTAATGAGTCCTTGGATGGAGAATCCAAGAGCCTTGCCCACCATGAAGCCAAGTAACATACATATCACGATGTTATTAAGCACTTTACACATGCAGCAGCCCCCAATTTATCAATAAGAAAAATCAAGGCCCTAAACAGATCTGTTGGTGCGCACAGAATCAAGAAGCCTGGAATCTGGGAATGGAATCTGACCCAGACTCTCCACAGCCTCTCTTAATTTCTAAGTTTATCTCCACTCAATTATGAACCAAGCCTATGTGGAATAGCTCATGACATAAACAGTGCACACCTTAAAAGGTCTTCAGATTTTAAAAACAGGAATGAGTTGTAGTGTAGGAAAAACCTTTCATTCAAGGCTTACTATGTACCAGGAACTACTAACAGGAGGGAAACAAGCAATAAACTGAATAAATAAACGGTGTGCCAGACAGTATAAGAGCCACGGAGGAAAATGAGCATAAAAGAAGATTAGTGAATATTTATGTTCACCTATATGTGTTCTTGCCTGGATAATCCCAGGGACGGGGGAACATGATGGGCTGCTGTCTATGGGGTCGCACAGAGTTGGACACGACTGAAGCGACTTAGCAGCAGCATATGTGTATGTGGGGGGTGTCAATTTTAGATAGGGTAGTTAGAAAAGGCCTCATTAAGATGATGGTTGTACAAAGACCCGAAGGTAATCAGGGAAAGCCATGAAGATATGTAGGTAAAAAAATTGGAAGCAGCAAGTATAGGCCCTGAGGTGGGAGTATGTCTGCTATGTGTGAGACACAGCTAGGAGAGCAGTGTGGCTAGAGATGAGTAAACCCAAGAGAAAACAGGAGAGGAACTCAGAGAAGTGACGAGAGGCTGCAATCTGAAGACCCGTATAACTTAAGGTTCCACGGTACCATAAAGGTCACATAATTCAACCAGCCCCATTTCATCACTGAACATAAGCACATTCTTCCTCCCAACAGAAACAGGAATCTCTTCTCAAAACTTCTACTTTCAGACTGCTTTAATTATGTTTAATAATAATGATGATTAACATTTATAAAACTTTTTTAGAGCATCTTCAGAGACAGTTACTTATTGATCTTCACAACCACCATGAGAGGTCAGCAAAATAAACACTATCTGTCCCCATTTTACAGGTGATAGGTTAGTACCTGAGACTCACTCTTCTTAGTGCTGAGCACTGTCCTGTGAAAGTTATGAAGTCATCCTAAGTCACTGCTTAATCTCCCTGAACATCAGCTTTTCCCAGCTGTACAGGGGTGACAACATTATCTGCCCTTCAGGATTATCAGTGAGATAATGTGTGTAGAGTGCCTGCCGCATAGTACCTACTCAAGGAGTAGGTACTGTAGGATTTCCCTAGCAGTCCAGTGGTTAAGACTCCGCACTTCCACTGCAGGGGGCATGGGTTCGATCCCACATAGGCCAAAAAAAAAAAAAGTAGATGTTGTTATTTTTGTTCTTAAACTGCTTCTCTGTGGCATGGTGCCAGAAAGCACTCTGAACTAGGTTCAAAGAGGGAGATTCTGAATCACTATAAAGAACTTTAAAGCAATTAGTAAGGCATATAGAAGGATACAGGGTTTATGTCAGAAGACCTGATTCTAAGTATAGACTTGTCACTGGCCAAAAGACTTTAGCTAAGTCACTTCACTCTGCTGAACTTCAATCTTTTCCAACAAAAAAGTAACAGTGAAATCTGTTGTGCCAATCACAGGGTTGATGGAAGGGGAGGGTCTAATGAGATAATGGACTTAAAGATGCTTTGCAGACCAAGAAACCACAGGAGTGATTTCATGCTGGCAAAGTCCAATACTTCAGGCACCCTGTGCAGAGTAAGTTAAGCCAAACCCTACCCTCAGGTAAGCTACTGTACTGGACGGTTCTCAGGCAGCTTTGTAGTCAGTGCACCAAACAAAACATCCAAACTCTTTAGGGGGCTAACCTTTGGAGCTAAAGTTCCAAGATACTTATTAAGAGTCATACTTACTATTTTTGTCAACACAAGTAATCCAGTGTGACTGCCCCGCAAGATGCTAGGGAAGGAAGGTCACTAACAGGACTGAGTCCCTCCCTCTTCGTCACTCTCCATCCTCCTGTCACAGAGATTCTGAGGGCTGCTACTCAAGTAGTAACTCACCTGAGCTCTGGAGAATACAGTCACAACACAAAAAACGGGCAGGCCTAAACACACAAAGGTTAATTAATATCTTTACTAATAAAAATGCCTGTGTGCTGACCATTTTGTAGTGTATAGTGTTGCTGTTGCTGCTAAGTCGCTTCAGTTGTGTCTGACTCTGCGCGACCCCATAGACAGCAGCCCACCAGGCTCCCCCGTCCCTGGGAATCTCCAGGCAAGAACACTGGAGTGGGTTGCCATTTCCTTCTCCAATGCATGAAAGTGAAAAGTGAAAGTGAAGTTGCTCAGTCACGTCCAACTCTTAGCGACCCCATGGACTGCAGCCTACCAGGCTCCTCCGTCCATGGGATTTTCCAGGCAAGAGTACTGGAGTGGGGTGCCATTGCCTTCTCTGTGTATAGTGTTAGGTTGGTGCAAACGTAATTGTGGTTTTACATTGTTGAACTCTGCTGTTTGATACTGGAATACATTCTTAAATAAATGTGCTTATGTTATACATCATTTTAACGCACATCTCTCACTTTATGATTTTTTGCTAATGACACTACTTGGTGTTTATTTTACTATTTTTTAAAAATATTTATTTGGCCGCTCTGGGTCTTAGTTATAACATGTGAGCTCTTGGTTGTAGCATATGGGATCTAGTTCCCTGACCAGGGATCGAACCTGGGCCCTCTGCATTGGGAGCTCAGAATCTTAACCACTGGACCACCAGGGAAATCCCTTATGTTTATTTTAGACTAGGAAAATGAGGTTACACAAAAAGCAAATTCGAGCGATTTTCTTATTCAAGTTCAAAATGGGTCATAAAACAGCAGAGACAACTCGCAACATCAACGCATTTGACCCAGGAAGTGCTAATAAATGTGCAGTGCAGTGGTGCTTCAAGAAGTTTCACAAAGGAGACGAGAGCCTTGAAGACGAGGAGCCGGTGGCCAGCCATCGGGAGCTGACAAGCGTGCAACGGCAGTGACCGATGGAGAGGACCATCAAGGCTCATCCTGTCGTAACTACACGAGAAGCGGCCAAAGGACGCAGTGCCAACCATTCTACGGTTCAGCATTTGAAGCAAAGTGGAAAGGTGAAAAAGCTCAGTAAGTGGGTGCCTCATGAGCTGAAAATCAAAAATATCATCATTCTGAGGTGTCATCTTCTCTTACTCTATGCAACAACAATGAACCATTTTTCAGTCAGATTGTGATATGTGATGAAAAGTGGATTTTATGTGACAACCAGTAACAGCCAGCTCATTGGCTGGACCAAGAAGAAGTTCCAAAGCACTTCCCAAAGCCAAAACTGCACCAAGAAAAGGTCATGGTCACTGTTTGGTGGTCTGCTGCCTGTCTCTTCCACTACAGCTTTCTGAATCTTGGCGAAACCATTATATCTGAGAAGTACGCTCAGCAAATCGATGAGATGCACCGAAAACTGCAACGCCGGCAGCCGGCATCAGTCAACAGAAAAGGGCCCAGTTCTGCTCCAAGGCAACGCCCGACCACATGTCGCACAACCAGCGCTTCAGAAGTTGAACGAATGGGGCAATAAAGTTTTGCCTCATCCGCCACATTCACCTGACCTCATTCAACTGACTACCACTTCTTCAAGCATCTCAACAGCTTTTTGCAGGGAAAATGCTTCCACAACCAGCGGCAGGCAGAAAATGCTTTCCAAGAGTTTGTCGAATCCCAAATCACAGATTTTTATGCTATAGGAATGAACATGCTTATTTCTTGTTGGCAACAATGTGTTGATTGTACAACCAAACAGTGTGTTGGTTCCTATTCTGAACTCTGCATCTCCCACAGCGCTTTACACAGAGCAGGGACCCAGGAAAAGTTTGCTAGACAAATGGGTTGTTTCTGTTTGCACAGATTAAAAGCAGAGATCTAATTCCTTGGCCATATTAACCATTTACGTGTTTAATAAAGATGTGTTTGAGCCTAGTTATGATGATTTAAAATTCACAGTGCAAAACCGCAGTCCAAACAAAAAATTATGTTTGCACCAACCTAATCACATTGAATCACTGTGTGCACATGGAACTAACAGTGTTGTAGATAAACTTTAATTTAAAAAGGAAAAGGATGCTGGAACTTCCCTGGCGGCCCAGTGCTCCGGACTCCATGCTTCCACTGCAGGGGGCGTGGGTTCAGTACCTGGTAGGGTAACTGAGACTCCTCAAGCTGCTTGCTGTGGCCAAAAATAAATAAAGATAGTGAAACTGATGTTTATAGCAATGAAGACACTTGCCCAAGGTCACACAAGCAAGCAGTGAAGCCAGGGCTCAATCCCAGACACGTCTATGCACCCGGCATTGTATATTTTTTGACCTCTCTAATAGAGGACTGCTTCTCAGGGTTGGGGACTAGGACTTCAACTCTACATTTCCCACAGCGCTTTACACAGAGCTGGGACCCAGGAAAAGTTTGCTAGACAAATGGGTTGTTTCTGTTTGCACAGATTAAAAGCAGAGATCTAATTCCTTGGCCATATTAACCATTTACGTTTCGGAAGGGTTAACTGGGAACACAGCAATTAGAAGGAGACTGGGCTGACTGGGAAGTGGACTGCTAGAGGCGGAGGCTCCCCAGACAGACAGGAAAGAAGGGGAGCATGTCAAAACCAGGTGGCTACAAAGAGGATCACGTGACAAGCCTGAGGTTGGTACCGACAGGAACTGAATGACAGGGGGCACCAAACCCTCACGCCACTCATTTAACACAGACTGCCTGGTGCCAAGCACCGTTTTAGGAGCTGGGAGTACAGCAGTTAACAAATCAACCCTTGCTCTCGTAGAGCTACATCTCATGGGGCGACTATAAGTAAACAAGTAAATACATAATTTATAATGAAGCATTTTAAATGAAACAGACAGTGCTTGAAGAGAGACAGAGTAAGGGGATTGAGAACCAGTCAGGAGGTCAGGGAAGCCCTTTATGAGGAGGTGACCTCTGAGTACCTGTAAATGAGGTGAGGAGGAGCTAGATACTCTCTGGGGGAAGGTTCCAAGCAGAGACCATAGCAGTAGCAACACTCTTGAAGCAGGAGTGCACTGATGCCGGTCCCTAATTCCCTCAATTCACCAAAACTAAGTGAATACTGAGGGTTGTGGGGTGGGGGCTGAAGGTTCCTGCTAAACTTGTATTAAAAGTTTCAATGTTGGTTTCAAGTTTTAAAAAAAGATAGGAAAAAGAGTTAGATATGAAAACTAAACAGGAAGGCTTCTGATATCTGCTCATAGAGGAAAAGGAGAGGAAAATAAACATTTACGATGTCCCTTGCATTTTACACTGTTATCTCACTTAATCCTGCTGCTGCTGCTAAGTCGCTTCAGTCGTGTCCGACTCTGTGTGACCCCACAGACAGCAGCCCACCAGGCTCCCCCGTCCCTGGGATTCTCCAGGCAAGAACACTGGAGTGGGTTGCCATTTCCTTCTCCAATGCATGAAAGTGAATCCTAGAAAGGCATTATTTCCCTACTGTATAAATAAGTAAACTGAAGACCAATCATGATTCCAACAAATATCCATGCTTTTTATAATACATCAGGGGTCACCAACCTCTGGGATCTAAGGCCTGATGATCTGAGGTGGAGCTGATGTATCAACAGAAATAAAGTGCACAATTATGTAAGGCACTTGAACCATCCCCAAGTCACCCGCACCCCCACACCCCATGGAAAACTGGCAAACTGGCCTCCATGAAACTTGTTCCTAACTCCAAAAAGGCTGGGGACCACTAACCTGCATGACACTACTGCCTAGCAAAACACTCTTCTTCCTTTTTCTTATTTCCTCCAAAACAGGAATTCTTAACTTTATGATTCACAGAGTATTTTCGGGGGCCCACAAGTTCCCCCAAATGTAAGTAAATGTCTGTTTATGTTTGTCTATTTACTATTCCTGGGGAGAAGACCTACAGCTATTATCAACTTTTCAAAAGAGATCCGACAGAGAAAAAGTACAGCACTACTCTGGAGTCACAGGGCCTCCTGCTGCCCGTATTTGGTGGCTGTTCCTGGCGTAAGATACAAAGGTGTAATGGAAGTTTGGTCATCTTCTGTAGAGCTGAGTGTCAGCAAAAGGCTGCAGATCTGCCCTGCATGCGACCTTCAATAACTCAGTTTGTAAATCGGAAAATAAAGACAAATGGGCAATTCTAGAGGAAGTACGAAGATGCCAAAGAAAACAAACACCTGTCAAGAAATCCCCTTAGTTTGGAGAAAAACATCATCCACCTTACTTTCCAGGCCCAGCCCCCACCAGCAGCCAAACTTTCTAGGATAGACGGTGTCCCACTATTTCCAGGACAAGAAGGGAGCCTGTCCACCTTCACCAGAGGGGGACCACTTACGGCCTACTCTGGCCCACCCCTTACTCTCTTGCTTTCTGGTTAAATCAGTACCTGAGCATCTCACAATGCCCACGGCACAGTGTGGGAGACATTACAGTCCAGTAGTCTGAAGCATTAGCTTTGATGTCAGAGAGACTTGGGTTCAAATCCTAACTCGTCTTAGCTGTAAATAGGGGCAAGTTATGCAACCTGAGTTTTAAAGCGGCGATGTTATCATCCACCTGACGAGTTATTTTGCGGATTAAATGCGATAACAGACGTGAAGTGCTTGGCCCAGCGCCTAAGCAGTAAGAGAGCAACAGTGGGAGCTACTATTATTCTCGCCGTCGTTGTTGGTCTCGTACGCAATAGCACTCAGGTGGCGGGGGACGAGGTCTTCGAGCTCCTCCAGCGGCCCTCCAACCTGCCCCGCACCCGGGACGCTCCCAGAGTTAATCTCCGCTCTCGACCCACCAACGAGCCCCTTCCTTCCCTCCAGCTGAACCACTCCCTCCCAGGGCTGGTAGAAGGCGCCTTTCCAGTTGAGACTTGCACCCCGCGCTGGGCCCCTTCCCCAGAACACCTCCATTCCGCCCCACCCGCCGAGGTCACACGCTCCGGTTACCATTTTCTTGCTCTCGGTGCCACGGTTCGCCTGCCTCGACATGGTGCCGGCCGCCTTACCCTGCCTCGCCACAGATTCACTCGGCAACCCCTCCCAACACTGCTCGACCCAGCTAGCTGCCCCCTCAGCGTTAAGGATCGACCGGCACCGACTCACCGCGCCTGCGCAGCTGGCCGCGAGGCACCACGGGACTCGTAGTCCGGCAGACGAGGGTAATTCCCGCGCAATAAACGCCGGAGCACAGCACCCAACAGCCCCACTGGTAACACCGCCCCTTAGTGCAGCTCAACTACAACTCCCAGAATGCTCCGCGCACAGAGAACTCTTGTAACATGGCTCCCTATCGCCTGGTTTATGGCCACTGGGTGGCGTCCGCAACTTGCAGTAATCTTGTATCATCCACACAATTCTTTCCCACCCTGCCTAACCCTCACTCTGATGCTCCGCAAATTCCTCCCGTCAGGGATGGTCTTGGAAAGTCCCTCTTTCAAACTAGCTTCTTCCGCTGTTGCTGCAATTCAGAGCCAGAAGCTCCCAGGATGTCCCAGAAAACTGGCCATGGCTCCTACACAGATCTGGCTTCTTCTTTACAAAAATATTTGATGACCACCTACTATGTGGCAAGCATTTCACCAGTGACTTTCTCTTCGAACCGTCATCTGTCCCCAAACCCCAAAGGCAGCGAGCACCTGCATCCTACCACCGTGGCTTCCTAATGAAATATCCAGTCTGATAAAGTTCAGGTCAATTTCTCCCTCTCTCTTCTCTAGAACAAGACTGGTTGGTTCCCAGAAAAGAAAGATCACTGGCGTTGGTAGCAGCCAGTTCTGGATTTTAATCCTAGCTTTGCCATTTTAGGCAAATTGCTGGCTCTCTCAGTTGTTGTGAAGATTGGTGAGACATGCATGCAGAGCACTTGGCACAAAGTAAATGTGCATTCCCTTTCTTTCAGCCACTTTCTGAAAACACAGCCCAGCAAACAGGCCCCAGAAATACGAGGGGAATGAGCTGGCCACACCCTCACCCATCACCAAGGGGAAGTCCTACAGTCCCTGACCATAGTTCTTTGGTTTCAGCTCCAACCATCCCTGCCTGGCTAGTCAGTTCTGAGAGGACTGTGCTATGAGTCCCTGAGCCCCGTCTTCTGACTTAGGCCTGGTAGCCTGACTGGCAGCTGCATTCTAGCCCCTAGTCTTCACCATGACAACCAGCCCGACCAGACTTGAGCCATCCTGGCTGGGGAAGGCTGGGGGGCCCAAGCTGCTCCGCCTGAAAACCAGTACCCAAGATTCCCCCAGTCTGTCCCTCTCGCTGCAGAACCAATTATTATTATACTCTTCCCCCTGTGGCACAGACCTGCTGGGGACTCTCTAGAGGCAGTGACCTTTGACTCTCTGTCCTGTGTCAGTGCCTGGGCTGAGAGCTCTGGGAAGGAGCGTGAGGGTCAGTTGGGGGTGGGGATGAGAGCGCAGGGGTGGGCTAGCCCTCAGAGGCCAGCAAAGTTAGAGAAGAACCTCCTGCGTTCCCAGGAGAGGACAGCTGAGGTGAAAGCTGCAGTTGGCTGGCCTGTCTGTTGGTCTGGGCTCCTCCCTGCCGGCTGCCCTTGGCTGCCCACAGAAACCTGAGTCACAGTCACAGCCAGCCACTCGACCCCACCCAGCCTGCTGTCAGGCCAGGCGGGTCTGGAGAGACTGAAGGCGGAGCCTCTCCCTGCCCATCTTACAGCCTCTTGAGATTCTTCCCCTCTCTGCCTGTGATTCCTCCTTCTGGCTTCTTTTTCTTTGGGACTCCTCCTCCAAGAGAGAGTCACCAGTCCTGAATCAAGGGTGGGGGCGGGGTCCATCTCAGGCTAATCTAAAAGATCTCCTCCTGGCTCCTTAGTAACTTCTTCAAGGGCTCTCAGTCCCAACTCCCAATCCCTCTCCATCACCTCTTGGGGGCCAGGACATTTAAGAACAACAGGCACCCCCCTCCCCAGCCTCAGCCTGGCTCCTTATCCCAGGAAACTAATGCAGCAGGGACAGCCCCCCATCCCTAGCAGGAGCACCAGAGCCCCCAGTCCCCCCCACCCCCCCCACCCCCACCCAAGAACCCAAAAGGTTGAACCTATTTAATCCGGAATCTGAGTTCCTCCTCCCACCAATCCCTCTCTGTTACTTCCCCTCTGCAAGATCTGGAGGGAGGGAAGCCGTATTGCAGCTGGTGTCAACACTGGCCTTTGAGGACATTTCCCACCTCCAGCCCCAGGGAGTGAGCCCTGGAGGTTACAGTTCCCTAGCAGAGTGGTCTGGGTTAGAGATCCCTTCTTGCTGTTGTGCCTTGGGGGTAGGGTGGGTGTGAGAATCTGATGTCTGGTCTCTCAAGCTGCACCCACCATGAGGCCCCTCCTATTTCCTACTTGTGTACGAGTGGAGACAGCCTCCAGGGGCTTGGTCCCAATTCATATCTCTTTGTCAAATCACCCAGTGATTTCCTTCACCTCTTGGACAGATCCACTTTGGACCCTCCCGCACCTAACCTAGGAGGTTGTAAATGCTCTTGCTCCTGCTCTCCCCCTAGTGGGATCAGGAAGGGGACATATTTCAGTGACCTGACTCCTAGCCCAGCCCAGCCTCATGGTAAAACTGACAGCTCATTCAAGCCTGTTTCCTGAAGGGGGAGGGGACTGCCCTGGGCGTAGGGGAGGAACTAGGGAGACCACAGAGTTCCCGGCCCCTCACTGAAGAAGGCAGGGCATTCTCAGTCGCCAGTGATGCTGCAAGTGCCCTGCTTGCTCCTTCTCTGGGATGTCTAATGTTTGGGGGGGAACATGGAGCACTTTCACCCAGCCCCAAACTCAGAGATACCCACTCTAAATCTGATCAACTGCCAGGGCCTGGGATGCACCAAGGATCCTGATCAGTTAGGGGGCAAATGGAGAGGAATGCACTCCATCTGTCTCTTCCAACTGTATCAGTCACAGGACATCAGTGCTCTCAGGACTTCCTGTGGACCCACCAAGTGTGTAGGAAGCCTCCTGGGGCTGGCCGGGAGAACTGATCATCAAGTTGCCTGACAACTAGCATCTTGCCAGGAAGTGCAGGTGCCTCCACCCTCAGTCCAGGGAAGGGTTCCTCAACCTCAGTACCATTGACATTCTAGGGCTGATGACTCTGTTCAGGAGGTGCTCTGTGCATTGCAAGATGTTAAACAACATCCTGGTGTCTAAGTACTAGATGCCAGTAGCATCCCTAGTTGTGACAACCACAAATGCCTCTAAACATTGCCAAATGTCCCCTGGGGTGGAAAACTGCCTCTGGTTGAGAACCACTGAGTAGGCTAATGCTATACACTGACTCTTTGCAGGGCACTCCTCAAAGTCAATCCTAGACCATTAGACACAATGGAAGATTTCCAGTTCCAAAGCATTGCTCACCCTTCTCCTTCTGAAGAACCTTCAACAGCTCCCCAGTATCTACATTATGTAGTTCATGTTGCCAATTGGCATTCAAACCTTTTCTTATAGGCCATCCCTGGCCTATCTCTTTATCTTCAGTTACTGTTTCCCCCTCTACTATTCTTGAGCTCCAGGTAATGAAGGTATCTCACAATTCCCACCTATATATGTCTTTGTTCCTACTGTACTCTCAAGATTGTGGGTACAGAACCCAAATGGCTCTCCTATATTGGGTTCTGTTCATGAATTCTTGGTTTAATCACTGCCTGACTCAGTGTGGGCCTGGTAAGCTCTAGAAGATGCAGGCCCAGAGGTCTCTGACCTCACAAAGGACTCTACCTGGACTCTATCACCCACATGGTCCCCTCACCCTGCAGATAGGATGACTGACAACAAAGATGGGGCTCTGTTCCTCTTCCTAATCTACTTTTACTTCTGAATGCCCACCATCATACTTATTTCTTAAGCACTTCCTATGTGCCAGGCTCAGTGCTAAGCATTTCATCCATGTTGCATTATTTAACCTTTACAGCAAACCCATGATAGCTCACGGTATTATTATTTTCCTGATTTTTTAGGTGAGCAAACTGGGTTTCAGAAAAGTTAAGACAGTAGCTTAAGGTTACCAGCTCTAGTTGTAGGTCTTCTAGCATCATCCTTTTCTAATGTTTTTGGACTGGGGAAGGCCCTCCTTGGCTCTGGAAGAGGGTTCAGGCCTTCAGCTACTCACTCCTCCTAGGACTGTTTGCTCCCAGGTTGCCTGAGACCCAGACCCTTTTGTTCCCAACCTTCTCCCCTTAAATGACTGCTTTCTGGGCGTTCACTGGTTTAGTCCACTGGTAGAGTTAGCCTGCCAATGCAGGGGACATGGGTTCAGTCCTTGGTCTGGGAGGATTCTACATGCCGTGGGGCAACAAAGTCCATGTACCACAACTCCTGAGCCCCCACTCTAAAGTCCAAGCTCCAAATCAAGAGAAGGCACTGCAGTGAGAAGCCCACACACTGCAATGAAGAGTAGTTCCCACCCACAGCAACCAAGACCCAGTGCAGCCAAAAATAAATAAAATCAAAATAAAAAATAAATGCTTTCTGGAGTTGCTCAAAGGAAGAAGACACTAGTAAGAAAGGGGAGCAGGAGGACAACAGGTCACTGGGCCTCATCTCTGGGCGATGGAGAACTAGACAACTGACCTTCTGGAGGTCAGGACAAAGGGCAGGGATGGGGTGCGCAGGGCCCAGCTGCGCCTGCTCCTTCCGCCCCGTCAGTCCCTGCAGCAGCAGCATCGATCCACCTTCCCAGCAAGCTCCCCCCTCTCTGCCCAGGCTGGGCCTGACTTGGCTTGAGGCCCACCTCAGCTGGCACTAACAAGGGGATTGGGGGATCTACTTCCCGGGGCTGGGAAGCAGAACTACTTGGGGGAGGCGGGTCAGAAGGAACTCACTCCCTCCTTGGCAGAACACAGGGAAGAAAATCCTTCCCGGGTAGATGAGGGGGGTCATCCGATGAGTCTAGGGGAGGTTTAGGGCCAGGACCACCCAGTTCGGAGCCGGGAGAGACCCGGAGCAGATTAGAGACCTGGGTAAGGCGGTGGTGCAGGCCTGTAATTACTCCCGGAGGAGCAGGGAAGACACAGCCCCAACCGTAGGATGATGCAGGAAGGGCCGCAGCAAGGCTCCCAGGCCGGGTCTCTCCCCACCCCAGCCATCACCAGGGGAGAGACAGCATAGCCCTTTTAGGGGTCTCCTTGTAACCCTCCAAGGCTCCCGACGTCCCTCGGGCGGATTTTGAGGTGGGTTTGGGAAAGACTGCTTATCTGAAGCTGCCGCCAAGGCCCCAGAGCCGGAGCGCGCAGGGTCCAGGGTGGGATGGGGGGGCTCCCATCCCCGCTCCCCTCCCCCCCCGCTCCCCCCAGTCCTAGCGGCGCGTGAGTCACCCGAGCGCTCCCTACATAGTCGCCTCGCGCTGCGGCGCGTACCAACGCGCGGCCGCAGGGGGAGGCAGCTCGACGGGCGTCCTCCGGGTGCCGTAGCGTCCCCTCCGCCGCGGCTGCAGGAGAGGCGTCCCCCGGCTCCAGGCCCCGGGCCCCAGGGCGGGGGCGCGGCGGGCGGGGCGGGAGCACGGTCCCCGGGCGCTGCGGGGGTGGCCCTCCCCGCGTCGCACTTGGTACGCGCCAGCCGCGAGGCCAGGCCCAGCCCGGGCGGTACAATAGGGTTGGGCAGTGGCCGCGACTGGGCCGGCGCCGGGCAGGCAGAAGGATCGAGGCCGGAGCCGACAGACACTGGGCAGCCGGCTACTGAGAGCCCGTAGGCTACCAGCCGAGCCAGCCTCGACCTTCGCCAGAGCTCCCCCAGCCTTCGAATCGTTGCCCGCCGGGCCGGGCCGGGCGTGATGCGCCGCGGGACCCCTATCCTGGCCGCTGGCCGCCGCCGCCGTCGCCGCTGAGACCCCCAAGACACCCCCCCCACCCCCAGTGACGCCGCAGCCATGGAGAGCGGCTCACGTTCGGAGCCGGGTACGGGCGCAGCCCCAGGTATGCCAGAGACGAGATGAGAGAAGGGGATGGGGGGCCTTGGAAAGGGCGAAGATGAAGCCGGCCCGCGCGGCGGGGACCCCTCCCCCGCCGCGCCCTCTGACCACTTGGAAGTTTAAAAATAAAGGCTGCAGCAGCGTCGGCGGCTCTGGGCCACCGGTGCATCTTCTGACAGCTGCCCCTCCCCCACCCCGGGCGCCGGGACGTCCTGGGCGTCGGGATCCTCGGGGCCCCCAATGTAGAGTTGATGTGACCCCTCCGCCCCAACCCAGTGCCACCTCGGCTGCCCGGCCCCTACCGTCCTCCCCGATCCACCCCAGGCCTCGTGTACTGAGCTGGGGCGTCTGTCCCCCTCCCATTCCTGGTGGGCACATGTGACCCCAGCCTGGACGTGTGTGTCGGGGGTTCAGATTCTCAGGCCTGAAGCCTTGCATACCGAAGCCTAGGCCCTGGCGCCCCCCGCCTCCCCACGCCCAGGCCCTGGCCCAGACCTCGCCCCCACCCCATCCCTCCAGCTGCCGCGCAAAGGGCCTGTTGCTGCTGCCCGCCGGCCGGGAGGGGAGGGAGGGGAGGGGGCGGTCTCTTAGCGGCGGCTGCCAAGTAACCCGCCGGATAAAGGCAGGGGGAGGGGGAGGCAGCATTGTTTGGGCAGAGGGCGGGAGCTGGGGAGTGGGCCGATTCCCCTGCAGCCTGGCCTACTCTGGAGCCCACCCAGTCCGATCTGGGGAGAAAGGGGACAGAAGTATATATCTCAGGGCCTGAGTGTTTCCCAGAGAATGGGGTGAAGGCTCGAGGCCGGCACCCCAGGGACCTGCCACATCATTCCTCAGCCTGAGGCTTCTGATACCAACCCCCCCACCCTTACACACACACACACACACACACACACACACACACACACACACACACACACACACACACACACACACACACACACACACACACACACACACTCTCCCACCCTCCCTCCCTCCCTCCCTCTTTCTCTCTTCAGGCCCCTGTCCATCAAAGCTCTCTCCCCTCTCACTCCACCAACCACCACAGTGCCCAGGACTTCTGCAAATCCCATTCGGATCTGGGAGCAGCTGATGAGGGGGTGGGGACAGGTTTCTGGTTGGGCCTGGGGTTGGAGGGAGGGATTTCTCTTTCTCTTTCTTCCTGGAAAGGGAGGGAGAAGCATGATTACTGAGGACCCAAGCTCTCTTCACTGACTCAGGGGGGAGGTGGCCCCAACCCCACACCTCCATAGAGTCCTAGAGCCTAATCCCGGTCACCTCCCTGCCCCCTGGGGCGTGGGCCCAGGATGAAACCAAGTCTGTGGGTGCAGAGCGCCCAGGACAAGGTGGAGCCGCTTGGTTGTGGGTGGGCTCCACCCCATGCCCTCATGGGTGTTTGGAGGGGACCCTGTGGGTGTGGGAGCTGGAGGATGCAGGGGGGAAGCCAGCAGACCCGCGTGGTTCAGGAGGTCTGTAGGCTGCGCTGGAACAATGGCACTTCGGTCTGTCTTGGCTCTGCTGAGCCTGAGAGGGGACACCCAGGGAGGCCTCGCCTGTGTCCATTCCATCCGCTTCCTGGCCCTCTGCAGCTGAGGGTCTCTGGCACCAGTGTGTACATCAGGGCCTGAGTGGTGGTGATTACTGGGCCAGAGAGGAGGGCTGGAGTGAGTGGCTGGTTTATAAGCAGGGCACTTGAATGGGATATCTGGATTGAATGTGAGGGCATGGGTGAGATGCTTGGCTGTGCTGGGGGGACCTGACTGTGTCTTGCACACCAAGTCCTGGATTGGGAAGGCTTCTACACACAGGGACTACCAGGATGGAGTTACATGAGAACTGGGGTCAGGATGGTGGCTGGTCTGTACCAGTTTCAGTTAAAGGTGACAAGGGCCCTGTGAGTCAGGAGCCTTCAGGGAGTAAAGGTGATGCCCACCGCCTGTGCCCTGTGAAAGTCTGAGGCATGGGTCTGAGACACTGAATACATATGATGTGCTCCCTGCCCTCTCTGAGCTCCCTTTGCACACTGAGCGTTAACAGGAGGCAACATGGAGTAGGGGACAGGTGTGGCCTGTAGCAAGTGACCTACCCTCTCCAGACAGAGTTCATACCCCCGGAAAATGGAGGTAGTGTTATCAACCTTGTGGGGTTAACATTAGAGGTTAGAGACGATGTACCTAAAGGAAGCTGGCACATGGATGCCTGCAATACAGTGTTATTACCATTACTGTGGTTATGCTCATCGGAAGTGGTGCCAGCAGGGAGGTACGAAATATGGAGAAAGTAGGGGCAGGAGTCGGGATTTAGTTTGCTTGAAAATATAGACTCTGGAATCAGTTTAAGTCTCCCCTTCATAACTTACTACTGTATGACTTATGTAAGTTGCCGAAGTCTTAAATTTTCTCATCTGTAAAAGGATAATAATTCTGGAAATGATCTCATAGAGACATTGGGATCATTAAATTAGAGAAGTACATAAGACATTTAGGAGAGGCCCTGGCAAATAGTTAATGCTCAGTAAATGCTATTCATTTTTGTTGTTATTATTTTTAATTCCTTTGGAGGCCTGAGGAGGAGATGGGATTAATTATAACTTCAGGAGGTAAATGTAGGCCAGAGAGCAAGGTGGAGATGAGTTCTAGACAGACATGAGACAGGGTGTATCGGGAACAGAGGGCCCCATACTTGAAGTGGGGCATTTGGAAATAGGAGAGAGACCCAGGGGGTGGGTGCAGCCATCCAGTGTACCTATATTGATGCCTGCTGTGTGCCAGCTCAGTCCTGGCTGTTCAGACGACAGGACAGGGAAGTGAATCCCAGTCACCACCCTCCAGGAACTCCCAGTGATGCAGTGGTTGGTGGAACCTGCTTGTGGAAGACTTCACAGAGGAGGTGTTTGAGGTGGACCTGAACTGATGAGAAAAAGATGGGCCGTCTCTGCACCTCTCCACATATAGCAGCCAGCCTGGCTGGCAGCTCCCACTGATAGCTTCTGTCCCTCCTGGGGCTGGTGGGCCCAGTAATGAGGCCTTAATGAGCCCCTAATGTGCAGTCACGCATATGCAAATAAGGAAGAAGGGGCACCAGGCCAGTTCACTCCCCCTCCTCCAGGGATGGGCATCAGCTGGTGGCAGAGCTGAGGGAGTGGGGAAGGAGCTGAAAGCAGGGCCCAGCCTGGGGTGGTGGCACTTGAGAGCCATCAGGGCAGTTCTCAGGCCTGACCAAGGTTGGGAGTTTGGCCACAAGCAGCTGGGAACCATGTCCTTGGGTCCCCACTGGGCCTTGGGGCCAGTGAAGCAGCCAGCAAGCCAGGCTCAGATAATGCAGCTTTGTTGGCGGTGGCAGCTCTGCCTGGCACTCCGGGGCACAGCCTTCAGTGTCTCCTCCATCACCTCTCAGCTGCAGCTTTTCCCCCACAAGGGAAGCAGAGAGGGTGGCGGCCACTAGAGAACCTGGTGCATGCGTGCTTAGTCGCTCAGTCGTGTCCGATTCTTTGTGACCCCAAGGGCTGTAGCCTGCCAGGCTCCCTGTCCATGGAATTTTCCAGGTAAGAATACTGGAGTGGGTTGCCATTTCCTGCTCCTTATCAATGACAAGAGGAAATAGACCCCCTGGTGATCCTACTGATCTCCTACTCTTATTTATCAAGGACCTTCTGTGTGCCAGGCATAGTGCTTAGCATGTCCAGTGCATTGTCTCATTTGATTCTCAAAACTATCCGGTATGGACTAGTATTATCCTCATTTTATTTATTTTTTCAAATTTTCTTTTTTCTCTTTGGCTGCACTATGCAGCATGTTGGATCTCAGTTCCCCAAACAGGAATTGAACCTGTACCCCGGGACCCCCTGCAGTGGAAGCACCGAGTCTTAACTACCGGACCACCAGGGAAGTCCCATATCCTCATTTTATAGATGAGGCTCAGAGAAGGAAGTAACTTGCTTAAAGTCACACAGCTAGGTGCTGGCAGAGGAAGGATTTGAACCCAGGTCCATCCAACTCTGAAGCCGGTACACCAAACCTCTATGCTGAATTAATCATGGCCAAGCCAGCTGATGATAGAGTCCGACTTCACTTTCCTTGCAGTGACTGGTCTTCTCTGGGCATCGTGGTCTTAGGAACCCTGTAATCTTTTCTCTGGGAGGCAGAAGTAGAACAGCAGGGCCCTGCATCCCCTATCCATCCTGCCAGGTTGGAATCTGAGCAAATCAGACCAGAAGGAGGCCCTGGACTCAGGCAGTGGTGACAGTTCAGCCAGCGGGCCATCCTCAGGCCTTGGCTTAAGGCCGGGCCTCTGCCCTCAGCTCCTAGGCCCCAGCGTGGGCAGCCCTGCTGGGGCTGAGGGAGGGCCGGGCTGCGGGATGGGGTCATTTCCTGCCGCCTAAAATAACAGGAAGTGGGTGCTCCTGATTGGAGGCTGGGAACAATGGCCGCCAACCGGGCCAGAGAGCTCCTCAGATCTGCAGTCTCCGACGGGATCCCAGCCTCATCACCCACAGAGGCAGCGAAGGGCCTGTGGCCCAGGGTCTGAGGAGTGCTGGTGCAGGTTGCCCCGCTGCTGGTTGCCTCCCTCTCAGAGCTGGCTCAGCTCTGTCCCGGCCAGGGGTGGTGCTGCCCCCTAAGGGTCCCCTCTGTCCCAGCCTCACCATCAGACATCTCCTAGGTTTGTCCTTCCTGCCCACCCCCATCCTCCCAGCCCCCGGCTCTCTCTAGGAGAGGAAACCCAGGAGGCCGCCCCCTTTGGGTCACAGAGCGAAGGTACAGACTTTCAGCCTGATTCGAGTTCTAAACCCAGCTTTGCTACTCACCAGCTGTGTGACTTAATCTCTCTGAATCTATTTCCTCATTTGTCAAATAGGGTAATAATATCAACCCCGTAGGATGGTGGTGAGGGTGAAAAGGACTGAAGTGTTAAGGGATTTACCTGACGCAGCATTAGCTGTTGCTACTGTTAACTGGGCTTTCCCTGGGCCCAGGTAGGAGTGCCTAGAGGGGCAGGGCCGAAGTGAGCTGGGTGACACACGCTGTCTGAGTGCTGTATGCATCTCTGAAGTTTCATTTGTGTCTCAAAGGGGGTGCTTGACTCCGTGTGTGTGTGTGTGTGTGTGTGTGTGTGTGTAGATTTCTGAATCCCAGCAGTAGGTCTGTTTTCCATATGAAACAGGAGAGAGAGAGAGAGAAAGGAACGTGTCTTGTCTCCCATTGTGTGGACGCTGTCCACACTGTCTGGTGTCTCCCGCTGTCTCTCTGCAATGTGTATTCTCTGTCTGTGTGTGTGTGTGTCTTTGGCCCTCCGGCAGCCTCCCTGTCTTCATTTGTCTGCTCTAGTGCAGCCACCTAAGGAGCTGCTGCGGGAGCCAGAAGGGCTCTGGCTCGAGGTGCTGACCTCTGCTGTCTGGGCACCCCCTCCCCTGGGCACACCCTTGCTCTGCCTCCTGGACGAGGACCATTGGCCCCCACCCCTGCTCAGGTGCCCCAGTTCTTGACTCCTGGTGGCCAGCCTGGGCAGGAGCCTACCTTCCCTGCATTCCTGCCCTCTGAGCTCAGTGCCTGCCTGCCCCACCTGCACCCTTCATCTTCAGGGGGGAAACCCACTGAATCACTTCCTTCTTCAGGGAATAGGCAGGAGCCTTGGGGAGGGGTTATGTGACACCCACCAGAAACAGTGTGACATAAGGGTTTTGTCATCAGACAGCCTTGGGCCCAGTCCTACTTCTGACACTGACGTGAGCAGTCACTTAACCTGTCTGAGTAAGTGTTCTTACCTGGGGAACGGGCCTTCCATAGCACTTTCCCTTGGGGGCTATAATAAGAACTTGAGGAGGTAAGGGTGAGTGCCTGGTTTACTGTAGGGCTTCAGCAAATTAGTTTTGTTTCCCTTCCTGGACTTAGGAGCTGGCCAGGCACACACAGAACTCTGATATGGTAGAGACATTTAGGGTTAGAGAGGCTAGATGTTGGAACAGCTAGGGGTTTTACTGTTTTATCCATCCACCCACCCATTCATCCATCCATCCATCTATTCCTCCATCCATCCATCCATCCATGTATGTGTTCATTAAGCAGACACAGAATTCCTTCTCTGCAGGCAGATCCTATATAAGGCTCTAGGCTGCAAAAAGGATTCTCTCCACTAGCCCTCACAGGGACAGCAGGTAGACTAAAAGGGCAGACTGAGTTATGGGTATTGTGAGAGGAGTTTTGGCCCAGGAGCAGTTGTTGGGGTGGGAGGAGGGAGGGATGAGAGGCGAGGACTGCCAGCACCCAGATGGTGGGGATAGGGAGTAAGCACCCTGAGACATGTGACCGGCCCTCCGAGAGACTTGGCCTTGATCTCTCTGCAGTCCCTCTTGGGTTTTTGGAGAAAACTAGACTAACTGATCCTGCAACCAGCTCCTGCACCTTTGCCTTGCCAATACTCTTTGTGCCAAGAAATGAATGCAAACTATCTGTCGCTTATCTAGTTCTTAACAAATACTTCTGGTCAATATCAATATCACAAAATAAAACCTCACAATTGGACACAGACCAAAATAAAGTGAGGTGGCTGAAGGATCGTATTTAATGATTGAAAATGGGAATAATCAGATATTGATTTAACCATGCCTAGATAATTAACCAAGGAATTCATTTGGCTTAACATAATTTGTTCCAAATAACACAGTCCTGATGACATTTCATCAGGGTTGGCATAATTCTCAGAAAAGTATTTGTATTCAGGATCAGTAGTCCACCAGGCCAGAAGAAGAGTTCCAAATGTGCTGTTTGCCTCCTGAGAGGTTTTTCCTGTTGAATTGCTGGAATACACACTCATTATTATTTTTATTAACTGCTCCCTGAGTACCTTAGTCCAGGAAGCTGCCCAAATTGAGATGGAATTGTATTGCCTCCCTTCAAGTGTTTATCCCTTTGCAATACATGGCCACACGGATCTGCTCACTATTAGGGTGAAAATCTCCTTCTCTGTGCATGTGCTTAGGCGAGGGTGGCTTTTAGTACAGTGATTTATTCTTATATAGCAGCATTCCGTGACTGTCTCCACGTACTGGGCACTGTGGTAGCTGCTGTGGCAAGCAGAGCAGATGTAACCCAGCCCTTAGGGGGAGGACAATAACCAAAAAACCAGACAAGGAAGTTTAAAATTGTAACAGTCACAGTGCTCCAAACAAGAGGCATGAAGCCATGACTCCATATAATGAAGGAATTTATCCTGTTCAGAGATGCCCAGGAAAGCTTCCCCAAGGAAATGATGCCTCAGCAAAGATCTGAAGGATGAATGAAAGTTAAGTAAGAAAAGAGAGAGGGGGAAGAGCTTGTGCAAAGGCCCTGGGGCAGAGGGAGTGTTCAAGGCTACCAGAATTAAAAGGTCAGTGTGGCTGGAGAATAGACAGCAAGTAGGGAGCAGAGGGGGTGCCTCAAGAGGTGTGGGAGAGGGAGGCGGGGACTTCAGACTGTGTTGGACTTGCATCCTGGGCTCAAGAATCTTGGTTTCTCTTCAGAACGATGAGAAGTTACTGGAGAGCTTCACGTGGGGAAGAGAACCATGACCAGATTTGCATTTGAAAACAATTACTTTGGCTGTTCAGTAAAGAGCAGAGCTGGAAAGGGTGCAGGTAGGATGGTGACGGAAGTTTGCAGTCATCCAGGGAAGAGAGGTGCTGATGGTATCTGCCAGGGAGGCGTTCATTGATATATTCATTCAACAAATAGCTGGGGAGCCACCTCCGTGCCAAGCTCTGTTGCTGTTAGAGACAGAACAGCTAAACAAAGTATAAACGAAAATGTGTGCCCTCATGGAGATTACCTTCTGGGGGTGGGAGACAGTGTTAAAGTGGTGCTAATGCTTACCGAGAATAACAGAGTTGGAACGAAAAGAATAACGGTTGGAGGACTTCCTGGTGGTCCAGTAGCTGAGACTCTGCGCTCTTAATGCAGGGGGTCAGGGTTTGATCCCTGGTCGGAGAACAAGATCCTACATGCCACAACTAAGACCTGATGCGGCCAAATAAAATAGATATAAAATAAAATTTAAAATATATGATATATATATGGAAACGGGAATGGCTGGGTTGCGGTTGACTGAGATAGGGAAAACTGGAGGAGGAGCAGGGATTTGGAGAGAAGGATCAGGAGTTCAGTTTGGGATGTTAAATTTGAGGCATCAGTAAGACATCCAGGGGTGTCAGGTAGGGAGTTGCATGTGGGGGGGAGAAAATTTTTGAAAAAAAAAGAATTCAGTTGGCAAGGGGAGGGAAACTTCCCCTACAGTTTGTAGTTTTAGAGGGGGTCAGGGAAGGCTTGGCCGAGAAGTGACGCTCAGGTAAAGACCTGAAGGAGGTGAGGGAGTAAGACATGCAGGATCTGGGGGCAGAGAATTCTGGCAGAGCAAACAGTGAGCGCAGAGCCCCGAGGCAGGAGCGTGCCTGGCACAAACAAGGAACAGTGGCCCGGAAGAGACGGAGCAGGGGGAGACAGGAGGAGGAGAGGAGGCCCAGAGGTAATGGGCCGCAGAGCACGGAGCCTGAAGGGCCTTGAAGGCCATCGGTTGCCTTTGGTTTTCCTCCCTTGAAGTGTGGGGCGTCTTTGGAGGATCTTGTCATCTCTCCAACCAGGAATTGAACCCGGGCCGTGGCAGTCAAAGCCTGGAATTCCAACTACTAGGCCACCAGGGAACTCTTAATCTGACTCTTTTTTTAAAATTTTATTTATTTATTTTAATTGGAGGCTAATTACAATATTGTGGTGGTTTTTGCCATACACTGACATGAATCAGCCTTGGGTATACATGTGTCCCCCGCCCCCCCATCCCAAACCCCTCTCCCCTGACTGATTCTTGAACAGAATCATTCTGCTGCTTTGGTGAGAAAAGACCCAAGGGGAACAAAGGATGGCAGCGGGGAGTCTTTCATGTGAGATGATAGAAGATGATAGAAATGGACCAAGATGACAGAAATGGAGCTAGAAGTGACTGGATTCAGAATATACTAGGCATGTGGAGCCAAAAAGATTTACTGAGGCATTAGATGTGAGGTGTGAGACAAGAAGAGATCCTAAAATGACTCTGAAGATTTTGGGCCTGAGAAACTGGAAGGACTGGGTTGCCATTGACTGAGATAGGGAAAACTGGAGGAGCAGGGTCTGGCAAGGAAAGATCAGGAGCTGAGTTTGGGATGTTAAATTTGGGGCCTCAGGAAGACACCCAGGGGTGTCAGGTGGGGAGTTGCATGAGCGAAACCAGTACTCAAGGGAGAGGTCTGGGCTGGAGATACAAATTTGGTTGTCATCAGCAGAGCGGTGGTATTTAAAACCATGAGTCTGGATGAGGTCATCAAGGGAGTATGTGTAGACTGATGAGAGTTGAGGTCTTCACTGGGCCCTGGGGCTCTCTGGTGCTGAGAGGTTAGGGAGTTTACGAGGGACTGGCAAGCCCGAGAAGTCACAGCCAGCCAGGGGAAGGAAAACCGGGCGAGTGTGTTGTCTTCAGGGCCAACTGAAGAAAGAACACCCAAGGCTCACCCGTGTCTTGTGGCTGAGAGGACAGTGGGGTGAAGCCCAGGAAGTGGTTGCCGACTCGGCAATGTGGGTGCCACTGGTGACCTTGAGAAGAGCAGTGGTGTGGAGCAGTGGGGGTGAAGGCCTGCCCCAGTGGGCTCTTGTGGCAGAGATGGGGAGAAGTAGGCCAGTTCTTCTGGGGGTGCTGTTTGCTGAGCCCCTGCTAGGCTCAGCATCACCAGAGGTGCTGTGCCTACTCACCATAGGTCCCAACACCATAGGCCCCACCTTGAGAAAACCGGAGCTCAGGCCTCCCTGACTGAAGCCGGGCACCTTGTGCCCCACTGCACCTGAGCGCCAGATGCAGGCCCTTCCAGGCCTCATCCCTGCACTTCCTCCCAGACTCCCCTTCACGTGGCAGGTCTAGTCAGAAGCTAGCTGGAGAGACTCACTGTCTTACCTGGTGGGTGTGATCCGCCTCGGTGCAGACAAACACCTCCCTACCAGTTTTCCTTGCAACACCTGTAGCGTGCACAGGTGCCCGGAGAATGGCAATAAACAGGCCTCACCCTCAGCCTTCGAGCTTTGTGCTTACGTACCTAGGCCCTTTGGCCCCAGATAGTCCTGGGTTCGAATTCTGCCTCTGCCACGTACTAGTTCTATGACCCTGAATGAATCATTTAATGGGGTAAGCTCTGATGGTCTCTTCTGTTCAATGAGGGTAAGACTCTCTCTCTCTCAGAGTTCATATGGAGATGCAGGATGGGGCTACAAAGGGCCCGGCTCAGCTCTCGGCGTGTAGGAAGCATTCACTAAAAGGCGGCCACTAGCTTTCTTGCCCACCGGGACTGGGGAGGGATTTTCAGGTGGCTGGGAAGTGGACTAGCAGTGGCCGGGTGGTCTTTTGGAGCTGATGTGGGGAGGGGCTGGCAGAGTGGGAGGGACAACTGGGGAGACAGGGCCTTGGCTGGGGCTCTTTTGCCTGGAACCCAGGAATCTAGAAGGGCAGGAATGAGGGGAAAATAGTGTGAGTCTCAGATGGTGTCATTGTGTAACATGTGTTGCCTCACACCGCCTTGTGCAGAGGCTGGAGGGTGTGGGGGTTAGAGCAAGGGCACCGGGGACCAACGCTGGGTTCAGGTCCCGACTCCTTCACTTCCCAGCTGAGTGGCCTCAGACTTCACTTACTTTCTTTTCGCTTTACTCTCCGCCTCTATCTCAAAGAAATATTTACCTTGCCTCCTTGAGAAGTATTGTCATAAGGATTCAAACTAGTGTGTGTAAAATACTCTCTCCATAGGAAGCTCTCAAGAAATATATACATGTTAGTGGTTATTGTAGTTACTAATGCTCATCACAGACCTACTGTCTGCATTTCACAGAAGAGGAGCTAGGGCACAAAGAGGGCCTGTAACTAGTCCAAGGTCACACAGTCAGCGGGGAGGCCAAGTCCAAGGTCACACAGTCAGTGGGGAGGCCAGATAGTTAAATAGCCTGCCTTCGTCAGAGCCCACTGGACACCCGTCTCCCTGAAAAGTGTCCCCAGAGTTCCAAAGTCAGCTCCTTAGGAGTGTCTTCTCCCTGTTCACACATTGTCACCCACAGGGAGGGGGAATGTATCACCTCCTGAGTGGACCACTGTTCCTAGAGCAGAAGGCCCTGTGTGATGGAGGCACCTGGTGAGAGCGAAAAATGCTTCTTTCGATTGACCTTTCCATGGGCTGTGGCCCTGATCCCTAAGCCCAGGCAGCGGGTATATTCCCCATCTGTCCCCTCAAGTTCCTTAGACGGCAGCAGTCGATGGCACCAGGGCTCAACGTGCAGAGGCTGCTCTTTGGCAGCTTCATAAGACAAACAGGAAGAGAGAGGGAAGTGTTGTGTCCTGGCACGTGAATTATTCCAGGCACTTCACTGACATCCCTACCAGCTTGGGCTTTTATAGTCCCCATTTTACAGATATGAAAACTGAGGCTCAGAGAGGTTGAGTGGCTTGCCCTAAGTTACCAAGGCCCTCTCTTCCTGTCTTGGAGTGGTGAAGTCAAAATTGGGCCCTCAGCCGGCTGACCCCTAAGCCCATCTTTCAGTTGCTCACATGTGTGTGCATGGACATGTATACACCAAATCATGTGGCTTCCTTACTTGACACTTCGGTGTCTTTTACAGAGACCCTGAAATATTAATGTCTAACAAGAAGAAATCTGCGGGTGGTTGGGAAAGAAAACAAATGACGAAATGGATGTAGCCAGTTGCCTACCCTGTTGGGGAATCCCACCTGGGTATCCCACTGTGCCCATGCGTATGTCTTTCCTTCCGGCTGGTCCCAGGCACCTCCTGAGCACTGGGCATTGGGATGGGTCCTGTGAGCCCAAGGGAAAGCAGAAAGGTGAGGGAGGCAGACGTGGAAACCAACCTTTACCATTTGGTCCACTAATTACCCCCAACGTCTCAGTTTTACCGATACACCCGGCTCCCTCTGCCCCTTTGCAAATGCTCTTCTCTTTGCCAGAACCCTCTCTGCCTTGGTTTGCTAACTCCAGCTCATCCTAGACCTCAGCTTGGCTCTAACTTCTGCAGGAAGCCCCCTCAGTATAGCCCCTTAGCCATCTCTGCTTTGTTACTCCAGACATAGTACTTATTCTCTACTGTAATTGCCTCGCTGTCTGTCTGTCTGCCCTGCCAGAGTGTGGGCTCCACAGAGGCAGGGACTGTGGCCATTTTCTCACTATTACATCATTAGTGTCTGGAACAGGGCCTGGCACATAAAAGGAACTTGATAAACACGTACGAATAAATGAATATCAACTGGACAAGGGAAGGAGCTACATGTTGAACTGATGGTAACAGATGTTCTGTCTCACTTTCTCTCCTCTCTTGTGTTTTACTTCCAGCTATGGCAGCCAGGACCCCTCCAGAGCCAAGACCCTCCCCAGAAGGTGACCCCTCCCCACCGCCGCCACCACCACCGATGTCAACCCTGGTGCCCGACACTCCCCCAGACACGCCTCCCGCCATGAAGAACACCACTAGCCCCAGGCAGCTTCCACTGGAACCAGAGAGCCCCCCGGAGCTGGTAGGGCCCAGGCCAGCCCCCCAGCAAGAAGAGTCCCCTTCCTCTGAAGTGAAGACCAGGGGACCCACCCCACCAGCCACAGGCCCACGGGATGCCAGGCCTCCTCGAAGGAGCAGCCAGCCATCCCCGCCAGCAGCACCCGCCTCTGACAGCCCTCCCGCCAAGCAAGGTATGTGTGATGTCCCCCGTCCCGGGCCCAGTCCCAACCCTGGGTGAAGCCCCCAAAGGGAGTCTCCTGGCCCCAGAGGAGATGGAAAAGGCATGGGCATGCAGCCTGGGGGCAGGGCCCTGAGGCTGATTTCCCTTTGAGAGGAACCTCTTGACCTAAATCTCTCCTTATTCCTTTTGTTAAGACTTAAAGAAGGCAGGAGAGAGACACAAGCTGGCAAAGGAGCGGCGGGAAGAGCGGGCCAAGTACCTGGGTGAGTGAGTGACAGCTCCCCTTCAGCCTCACCCCCATGGACATCCTGTTAGTAGCACTAACCCTTTGGGAACCTCTGTTGTGTACACTGTGCTAAGAGCAGTTCGCTTATCTCACTTAACCCTGTACCCATTTTGAGGATGGGGAGACAGAGGCTCGGAAAGACGCAATCCTTTGCCTGAGCCACGCAGCTAGGTGGAGTAGCTGAGACTCAGACCCAGAAGCCTCATCTCACCCCATGCTCTTAATCACAATACGTCAGCAGGCCCCGAAGTTAGACAGGGACCTGGCCCTAAAGAGCTCACTTCTCCTCAGGTGCCCAGAGACCACGACACTGGTGGGGGGGAAACAGGCCTCCTGCTGGGGAAGCCCTCATTCTGAGGCCCCAGCCCACCTTCAGCATGCCCTTCAACTTGAGTGGGGGAGTCTCAGAGCACAGGCATCTCCCCAGTAGGCAGGCAGTGGGGAAGACCCACCCCGGGCCGGAGGAACAGGCAAGGCCACTCGGAGCAGACACTTGGGGGCCCAGGCGCTACCAGATGTTCACACCCCTGGGGCTCCTTCCCCCACCCCCTGCAGCGGCCAAGAAGGCGGTGTGGCTGGAGAAGGAGGAGAAGGCCAAGGCACTGCGGGAGAAGCAGCTCCAGGAGCGCCGGCGGCGGCTGGAGGAGCAGCGGCTCAAAGCCGAGCAGCGCCGGGCAGCCCTGGAGGAGCGGCAGCGGCAGAAGCTGGAGAAGAACAAGGTGCGTTTGTGCTGGGTTCTGGCCGGGCACGTGTGGCTCTGTGTGCACACATCTGCACGCGGGCTCAGTGTGAACACACAGCCCTGTGTTCACACGTGCATTCGGGTCCCATGGGTCCCACATCTCAGCATCTGTGCAGGCATGTTTGGTTCTGTACGTGCCAGGATAGGCGCCTGTAGCCGTGTGTTGTCATTACATGTGTGTGTGCATGCCCCGGATGGGTGTGTGTAGGTGTGCAGAGATGTGTCTGTGTGAGTGCGCCAAGTGAACTCCTAGTGAGGAGAAGCCTGGCTTGAGCACTATGAAGAAATGAAGGGAAAGGTGGCCTGGCTCTGGTCCAGTCCTCAGGCTGAACGCAAACCCACCTCCAGGGTCAGAACCCTCAGAGCCAGCGGCCCCCCTGGGAGACCCAGGCAGGGAGAGTCCCACCCGGTCCTCAAAGAAACAGCTCATAGGCTCAGGAAATGAGTCAAGAACAATGAAAAGCTCCCCAAGAACAAGTTGAAAGGGATCTGTTGCAAACTGTCTTTAGTCACAGCGAGGGCTCAGTAGCCTTGGTTACCCGCCATGAGTCAGGGAAACCTTCTAGGGGTGGGGGAGGCCTTGTCCCGGGAGAGAGCCTTTCTCCCAGGTAGGAGGAAAGCTTCTGAGCCCAGACCTCTCCCCCCACCCTGGCCCCCGCCCCACCAGGAGCGCTATGAGGCAGCCATCCAGCGGTCAGTGAAGAAGACGTGGGCTGAAATCCGGCAGCAGCGCTGGTCCTGGGCAGGGGCCCTGCACCACGGCTCCCCAGGACGTAAGACCAGTGAGTGGGCCGGAAGGGCTGCAGGGTGGGAGGGGGAGGCCGGGGCCTGAGAAGTGGGGGAAGGGAGCAGCTTCCGTGCACGGAGCTGGCAGCTCCCCGCAGCAGGTATGCCTCGCTTCGTGTGCCTTGTGTCTTCTGGAATGATCTGTAAACCCAAGTCTGTAGAACCAAGTCCTGTCCCAGGACTTCCACTATCAAGTCAGAGGTGGGTGCTCTTCATTCGGTTTGCTCTTTTTAGATTAGCCTTCTTTGCTCCTGTCAATTACTATTAGTTGATTGATACAGAAAAGAGCACTTTAATACCCTGCAGACACTGGATATTTAAAGAAAACTATCACCCTGATGTCCCTGTCGTGGAAGGTAGATTTTTGTCCCTGAGTTTTCTTTACGTAGGGCTGTCATGCATTTCGGTCTGACGTTTTGCTGGCATGTATGTCCTGCTGTGTTTGGGTGTCTTTATGTAATGGCAAGATTCGGTATTTCTCGTCATGCGTCTGTTGGTGTGTATGTATGCTCATGGATCTGTGCATTGCGTGTCTTAGTACGTGTTTGCCTTGATGTGTGAGTGGCCTTGTGTACCTCACTGTGGATTCCCAAGTCAGACAGAATTGGGTCCGGATTCCCAGCTCTGGCCCTTGCGCTGTGACCTCTGACTTCCTGCTCTCTCACTTTCTTTATCTGTAAAATGGGGATAACAGTACTACTTGCCTCCGAGGTTGTAGGTAGATGTTTGGGAGGATCAAGTGTGGTAACATGTGTGTGGTGCCCAGCACAGTGCCTGGTACATGGTAAGCACCCAACAAGTGTTACAGATACAATTAAGTTGCTGTGATGTGTCTGTGCCTGTCTGCATCTGGGTCTGGGCCTGTTTCTGTGGCTGTGTTTGTTTCTCTCTGCGCATGTCTGCACTATCGTGTGCATGCAGAAGTACCTGTCACTCTATATGCTCGTGCGTGCATGTCTTTGTCTTTGTGTGTCCCTATGAATATATGAATCTGTGTGAGCGCCTTTGACTGTGGGTCCTTCTGTTCAGGAGCGTCTGTATTTGCTGCAGGACCATGGGTGTTGTAGCCAGAGTGCCTTGGCTGGGCAGTGTCAGCGAGTGCCAGTGCTGGGTGGTTGTGGGGGAGGGCTTGCAGCACCCAGCCCTAGGGAATGACTTCCTGACCAGGAAGGCTGTAGTGTCTCCAGTTTTATTCCATCTCCTTCCTCTGTTCCTTTTCCGTCGGCTCCCCCAATCCAGGTTGTCTCTGGTCACCTACCCACCCCACCCATCCCCTCCAGAGCCAAGTCTGCCTCCTCCCCCCTTCCTAGCCTGCCCACTCCTCCCTCTCCCACCCTGCCCGCGGAGCATCCTGCATGGAAGGCCTCAGTGCCCCCCTGGCTCCCGTCCGGCCCGGCCCTAATGCCGTGTCTTTTCCCCTCCAGGTGGGAGCAGGTGCTCCGTGTCGGCAGTAAACCTGCCCAAACACGTGGACTCTATAATCAACAAGCGGCTCTCAAAGTCCTCTGCCACGCTCTGGAACTCCCCCAGTAGAAGTAAGAGAAGGCCCAGCCCTCCTTCCTCCAGAGCTCCTTGTAGTCCCCTCCTTGTAGCCTCTTCCAGAGCTCAGCAAAAACCTCAGGTCCCAGGAGCCCTCACACACCCCAGGTCTCCATCCCCACTCGACCCCACTTGGGGTTGTGCACCCCTCGGGGGAGCCGGCATTTGGATCTGGGTCCTGAGAACAGAGGTGCTTCCCACAGGGGAGGAGAACAGAGGGCAGTGACCCAGCAGGCAGAGCTTGGCTAGAGTCTCGAGAGCAGGTGGGGATGAGAGTGGGGGTGGAGGGTGGGAATGGGCCGGCAGCCTCATCTCCAACCACAGCCAGCTGGCCTAGGCCAGCCTCAGGCAGGTGGCCTTGCCCGGGAGTACCCGACGAACCTGGGTGCTGTGTGTGCAGGAGCCCTCTTATTCTGCCTCCACCCTGGAGGGCCCACGCAACCCTGCCCTCTCTGCCTTCAGAGCCCCAGCCATGGCCTTGGCTGGATCCAAACTCGTGGCCAACCGGGGTAGTGCAGCCCCTGCGTTCCCACCATGCCCTGATGTCACATGTGAAGGGGCCATGGTAGGAGTTATTTATAAGTTTCTCCAGCTTTTATTTGGTTGCTCTGTTGCCCAGCAACGAAATCAGCTGCTGTTACCAACCCCACCTGACTGAAGCTTAAAAATAACCCAGCAGCTGAGGGGACAGAGCAGGGTAGCCCGGGGCAGCCAGGCCCCCTAGCAGCCTGTCCCTGGCATGGGATACACAAAAGCTGGGCCTCTTCTCAGTCAGAGAAGCACAAGGGCCCTCACTGTCCCAAATCCCGTGGGGGGTGGGGGGGGGGGGGTTTGTGGGTGATGCCTCCCTAGGCCAGCACTCTGAGGGCAGGAGGAGCACAGCCCTACAACGGGACATAGAAGTTGGCAACTGGGTACCCCACCAACCTTGGCTGTCTCCTCTCTATAATCATAGTTCAGTGCCCTTTCACCTGGGGAGAGAGGTAGGAGGGACCTCTCTAGCCCTGCAGGAGGTTGCCATGGGAAGTGTCTTGTTGCCCGGGTCTGCAGTGGGGGTCAGACCCAAGGGCGGACAAGTGTAACCCCCATAATAGGGGGAGAGTCTGAGACTCCTTGGGCTCTGCGTGGGGATGGTACCTGGCCGTCTCCAGATGCCTCTGCTTGCCCACTCTAGCCCTGCAGTAACCTGCTTCTCCCGGCATTCTCCCCCTAGATCGCAGCCTGCAGCTAAGTCCGTGGGAGAGCAGCATCGTGGACCGTCTGATGACGCCTACCCTCTCCTTCCTGGCACGGAGTCGCAGTGCAGTCACACTGCCCCGAAACGGCCGGGACCAGGGTAGGGGCCGCGGCCCAGGGAGAGCCCCCTCGAGGGGCGGGGCAGGGGCCAGCCACGCCAGTGGACCGCGCCCCGACCGCAGTCATCCCTCCGCAGCCGTGCCCCTGTGCCCGCGCTCAGCCTCCGCCAGCCCGCTGACGCCGTGCAGTGTCCCCCGAAGCGGGCACCGCTGCGCCCCCGCCGGGGAGCGCGGGGATCGCCGCAAGGCCAGCGCCGGGGGCAGCCCCGCCCCGGCCCGCCTCCGGCCCGAGGCCTCGCCGGTGAGTGGCTGGCGGCGCAGGTGGGGACCCCGCTCCTGTGCTGGGGAGCTCGGGCGCCTCTGACCTCTGCTTCCCCTCTCCCTGCTCTCCTTAACCCTCCTCCCCAGGTGCAGAAAAAGGAGAAGAAGGACAAGGAGCGGGAAAACGAGAAGGAGAAGAATGCCCTGGCTCGGGAGCGCAGCCTCAAGAAGCGCCAGTCGCTGCCTGCTTCTCTGCGCCCGCGCCTCTCCGCTAGCAACGCGGAGCACAGGTGGGCCCAACAATGGGGCAAGGCCTGCTACGGCCAGGCCAGCTAGCCGGCCATTCATTCATAAATATGTGTCGTGCATATTTGCCAGCCATTCATTCATAAATATGTGTTGCTCTAGAGGAACAGTCTGTAGCCCTAGTGGGCTACAGTCCATGGGGTCGCAAGAGTCCCAAACGACTTAGCGACTAAACAACAACCCACCTCTAGAAAGAAAGCTCCTTGAGAGCAGAATTTTTTAAATTTTTGGATTGTTTTGATCACTGAAGTAACCCTTGCACCTAGAACCAGTGCCTGGTAAGCACTCAAGAAATACGTGCTGGACGAATGAATGGTCTTGCCAGGTACTGTGTTCAGGGTGCCCAGCACACTTCCCTGAGTCAAACCAGGCCTCGTTCTTGCTCTTAGTAATCTTACTGGCTCTTGGGGAAACAAACAGGAGTCAAAGAATCACAAATGAATATGTAATTACAAATTGGGATATCTACACTAAATTATGTTTGTGTGAGAGCGTATAAGGGGGGTGCTGACCAAACCTGGAAGGACACTTCCCTAGGGAAGTGACATGCTCAAAGTGTGTGTGTGTGTGTGTGTGTGTGTGTGTACACTCTGTGCCCTCGAGGTCTAACTCTTCTTTTTCCTCTCAGTCCCAAATCCAAGGCCCGGCCATCCTCTCCCTCCACAACCTGGCACAGGCCTGCCTCCCCCTGCCTCAGCCCAGGGCCAGGTCATGCTCTGCCCCCAAAACCACCATCCCCCCGAGGCACCACTGCATCACCCAAGGGGCGAGTCCGGAGGAAGGACGAGGCAAAGGAGAGCCCCAGTGTGGCGGGGCCCGAGGACAAGACCCAGAGCAAGGGCAAGGCCAGTGATGAGAGGGAGCCTGCAGCCCCAGCCTCACCGGCCCCCTCGCCTGTGCCGTCACCCACCCCAGCCCAGCCCCCGAAAGAGCAGCCCACAGAGATCCCTGCAGGTGGGCAGGGAGAGAAGAGGCCAAAAGGTGGGCAGGGCAGAGAAGCCAGCTTTGCCTGTGAGTGGGAGGTGGTCAGAGGTGCGGGCTGCCAGAGACGCCTGGGGGAGTGGATATTGGGAAGAGACCAGGACCTCAGTGCTCTGAGTCACTGGCAGAAGCAGGGTGGGTGGGCCGCCGGGGTTGCCCTGAGGTCCAGCAAGCACAGGGGTATGGGGGTGGGGGAGAGGGGAGCTGATGGAGGGGCCTGTGCTGGTCGGTGCATGCTGACTCCTGGTCCCGGATCCCGCTCCAGAGACAGCTGTCCTGACCTCACCCCCAGCCCCTGCTCCCCCGGTGACCCCTAGCAAACCCATGGCTGGCACCACGGACCGAGAAGAGGCCACTCGGCTCCTGGCTGAGAAGCGGCGCCAGGCCCGGGAGCAGCGGGAGCGCGAGGAACAGGAGCGGAGGCTGCAGGCCGAAAGGGACAAGTGAGCACGCCCTCGGGGACCGAGGAGGCCTTTACAGGGGCTGGAGAAGAAGCCGGGCGTGAGCCTGAGTCTCCTGTGTCCCCCAGGCGAATGCGAGAGGAGCAGCTGGCTCGGGAGGCCGAGGCCCGGGCGGAGCGGGAGGCCGAGGTCCGGAGACGCGAGGAGCAGGAGGCTCGGGAGAAGGCGCAGGCCGAGCAGGAGGAGCAGGAGCGGCTGCAGAAGCAGGTGGGCCGGGGCGCGGGCGCCTCCTGGTGGCGGGTCGGGGCCGGCTGGAAGGGACGGCCGGAGGCCGGCCGCCTAAACCTCCCGGGGGTCTTTGGCAGAAAGAGGAGGCCGAAGCTCGGTCCCGAGAAGAAGCCGAGCGGCAGCGTCTGGAGCGGGAAAAGCACTTCCAGCGGGAGGAGCAGGAGCGGCAAGAGCGTAGAAAGGTATTGCGAGCGGCTGGCCGAGTGGTGAGCGGGGCCAGCTCTCCCGGCTTGGTCCGCACTTCTTTAGAGGGGCTAGTGGGGCTGGGAGGGGGCGCTGCCTTGGGTTGCAGAGGATTAGATCGAGAGGGAGTGGGGGCGAGATCAGCTTCCTGGCCTGGAAAGAACTGGTGTGAGCTAGAAGGGCCCCCGAGACTCCAGGACCAGGGCTAGCTGGTGGGAGGTCGAGGATTAGGGCCGGGCTTGGGCCTAACCGGAGTGGGGCTTTCCCAACAGCGCCTGGAGGAGATTATGAAGAGGACTCGGAAGTCAGAAGCTGCTGAAACCAAGGTCAGGATGCCCCCAAGAGCGGTGTTGGGAGTGGAGGTCCGGTGAGGAAGGAAGGGATCCAGGGTGGAGGAGCGAGGCTGTCCAGGATCTGGGCGGAGAGGAGAGAAGAATTCAGCGGTGCGCAGTCGGGTGGGGCCAGGGATCCCCTGGAACCTGACTGCTCTTCCTCTTCAAAGCAGAAGCAGGACAGAAAGGAGGCGACGGCCAACAATTCCAGCCCAGGTAAAGGCCTGTTCCCCTCCTCTCCAGCCCCAGCCCCAGCCTTCGATCCTCTCCTCGACCCCTAACTGATGGCCATTCCTTCCCAGGGATAGACCCTGCGAAAGCTGTGGAGGCTCGGCCCGCCGGGCTGCAGAAGGAGGAGCTGGCCCCCCAGGAGCCTCAGTGGAGGTACCAGCTCCCAAGCGCAGGGCCCAGGAGCAGGGAGGCAGGGTCAGGCTGGAAACCATAGGAGCTGGGCTGTCCTGGGCTGCCTGGGCTGTCCCGCGATGGGAGCGGCCTGAGCATTGGCCTCTGCATCCACAGCCTGCCAAACAAGGAGTCGTCGGGGTCCCTGGTGAATGGGCTGCAGCCTCTGCCAGCGCACCAGGAGAACGGCTTCTCCCCTAAGGGACCCTCTGGGGACAAGAGTCTGGGCCGGACGCCAGAGGCTCTCCTGCCCTTCGCAGAGGCAGAAGCCTTCCTCAAGAAAGCTGTGGTGCAGCCCCCGCAGGTCACAGGTAGGGATCCCTTTCTCTCGGACTGCATCTCTAGCTCCCTGCAGCCTTCCCCATCCTCCTCCGCCCAGCCCTTTCTTCTCCCAGATCCATCAGAGGCCCTCTGGAGCTCTACCGAGAAGACCTCACACCCTGCGCCTGGTTCTGGGTTTGGAGCCTGGTTTGCCCTGACTGTTTTCCCTCCTGCTTTTTTCCCCAGAAGTCCTTTAAGGGGTTGCCTCGGATCCAGGCACAGCTATGAGGGCTCCTCTGCATCATCTACCAGCGTGTCTGGAAGAGAAGGAGACAGAACAAAGCCGGAAGTGGCCTGGGCCCCTGGGGGTTGGGTCCTCTCTGTTATTTTTAATCTGCACCTTATAGACTGATGTCTCTTTGGCTGGAGCCAGACCCTGCCCCTCAGTGCATTCGTGTGCTCACACGCGCGGACACCCCCCATACACACACATACACTCACAGCCTCTCTGGCTTCCTCCCATGGGGAAGAGCCACCTGTAGTATTTGCCTTGGTTTGGTGGGGTACAGTGGATGTGAATACTGTAAATAGCTGTGCTCAGACCCCTCGGCGTGGAGGGGGTGGGTGCAGGAGGCAGACCCTCCCAAGACTCCCTGGGGAGAGCTTCCTCCCTCTATTTAACTGTAACTGAGGGGGAACTGTAACTGAGGTCTGGGGATGGGGGGCACCTTGGGCCACAGGATATTGGTTGCTTTAGGGGTACCCGTGCCCCCTGCCCTTGCCTGGAATCAGTGTTACTGCATCGATCAAATTTCTCCAGAAATAAAGTGAGAATAATTCTGCCAGTCCCGTCTGTCCTTAGGGCTGGCAGTAGGGTTGGGAGCAGGCGTCCTCCTGAGTTCTAAGAAGAACTTGAGGACCCGGTGGCCTGCGGATATGCAGCCCTACCTGGTAACCAGTCCCAGACATCTTCTGGTGGTCTTCCATTTTGTCTTTCATTCATTCATTTAACAAAAATGGTTACATCTACTCTATATCAGACAAGGAGCTCTATGCCAGGGATGCAAGGAGGAAGAAAAGACATGGGTCTCTGTTCTCTTGGAGTTGACAGTCGAGCAGTGAGCATCAGAGACACAGGAGCCCTCTCAACATCCATTCCCACTGCCCCTTCCTCATTCCAGAGTCCTGATTTTGTGCAGGTGGCAGTCTTCCTCTTGGATCCCACTATGTACTTCAGCAGAGGTGGCTCCTAAGCCCAGGGGTGCATCAGGATTGCAATCAATCGCTGGTCCCACCCGCCTCGCAAGTGATTGGTTTAGGTAGGTTTAGATATCTGCCAGCAGATGCAAAGAAAACCCTCCCTCTTTTTTTTTTTTTTCCTCACTCACTCTGAAAGAAAAATACCAGGTGGGAGCCAGCCTCTAAGGTGACCTCCCAGCGTCTCCCGCCCCCTAGTGTTCACACCCTGTGTAGTCCCTTCTCATGTAGGACCAAGGCTGGGCTGAGTGATGATAGAGTACAGTGGCAGTGGCGGTGTGCCATGTCTGAGATTAGGTCTTAAAAGACACTGCAGCTTCTGACTCAGTTGCTGTCTCACTCTGGAGGAAGACAGCAAGCACTGCCTTAGGAAACAGCCTTATGGAGAGGCCCACCTATGGAGGCATCAAAGCCTGCTGCCAACAGCCACACAAATCAACTTGGGAGTGGATCCTCCAGCTGCAGTTAAGCCTTCAGGGGACTTCAGCCTTGGTCAATAGCTTGACAAGAACCTCATGAGAGACCTTCTGCCAGAACCACCAGCGAAGCCTCTCCAGTTAAAATGTCATTTTAAACTGACAAGTTCTGTGACAACTTGTTACACAGCAGTAGTTAAGTGAGACAAATCAGGAGGAGAAAACCCTGTTGGTATGACATGAAGTCCTACTGTGAGGCCTGGAATTGCTGTATCCATCCTGCTCACCTGAGAACGGAGATAACATCAAGGGGGCAGTGCAGCGAGATGGGGAAAACTGAGGTCCTTGAGAACACCACTGAACTGCCCCACCTCAAAATCAGTCCTTCCCCTGGACAACTTCCCTTGTTTAAGCCTGTGGAGTTGGGTTTTCTGCTATGGTGGTCAAAAGCTTCTAACCCATCTAGGGACGTAGATGATAAATACATAAATGCATTTCTGAGTGAGCTAGGATGAAGGAAATGACCTGGATGAAAAGCTCATCACAGGAAGACCTACTCAGAGAAAGTGTCCTCTAAAGATGCAGCATTTCAACTTGACCTGAAGGATGAGGAGGAGCCAGCCATGTGAAACAGAGCACGAAGAGTTGCAGGGGGAGGGCTCAGTGTGTGAGACCCCCATAGGAGTGAGAGCAGGACCAGTGCTGCTGAGGGCCGGGAACTGTGGCAAGAGCCAGCAGAGGAGGAGAGGTGGGCGGGCCAAGTCACAGGCACCCCGAATCAGATGGGCAGGGAAGGTGCTAACGGTTTCCAGGCCCTCTCCCCATCTAGTTCCTTTGACACCCCTCCCATCCCCCAGCTCATACCGAGGCAGAGATGCCATTTCCCTGAAGGCAGTACCCTCTGAATACTGTGGCTGGAGAATCACTTATTCATGTATTCATTCAATCCATTGTGGAGCACCAGCTAAGCACCACAGGGATATGATGGTAAGCAAAACCAGACTTGGAAGCTCTTGGAGCTTTCTGGTGGGAAAGACAGGTATTAACCAAATAACCACACAAATGGAAACATAAAATGTGGTTAAGTGCTTTGAAGATGGAATATCTGAGTAATAAGACCTAACAGGAGGATCTAGGTTGAAGTCAGATAAGATATCCTTAAATAAATGGTGGTTAATCTGAAATCTGATGGCTGGCAGATGTTGACTGGTGAAGTCAGGAATGGAAAAAGGAGAGGACAGAGAACATTTTCTAGACAAGAGAAAAAGCAAGTGCAAAGGCCTTGCACAGAAAGGAGATATGTTTCAGTATCTGGAGGAGTGTAAGCAAATCTGAAGGAGTCTATTTTTACTCATCACTGGAGTCCTCAGTGTCTGGTACCATGCTGCTGCTAAGTCACTTCAGTCATGTCCAACTCTGTGTGACCCCATAGACGGCAGCCCACCAGGCTCCCCCGTCCCTGGGATTCTCCAGGCAAGAACTCTGGAGTGGGTTGCCATTTCCTTCTCCAATGGATGAAAATGAAAAGTGAAAGTGAAGTCGCTCAGTTGTGTCTGACCCTCAGCAACCCCATGGACTGCAGCCTTCCAGGCTCCTCCATCCATGGGATTTTCCAGGCAAGAGTACTGGAGTGGGGTGGTCTGGTACCATAGGCACTCAATATTTATTTAAGGAAGGGCTGTTGATAGAGATTATCATACTGAGTGAAATAAGTCAAACAGGGAAGCACAAATATATCACTTATATGTGGAATCTAAAAAAAAAAAAGAAAATGATACAAAAGAACTTATTTACAAAACAAGAACAGACTTACAGACATAGAAAACAAACTTATAGATACCAAAGAGGAAAGAAGGGGGGTGGGATAAATTAGAGGAGTTTGGGATTAATAGATACAAACTATTATCTATAGATAACCAACAAGGGCCTACTGTATAGCACAAGGAACTATATTCAATAGCTTTTTAACTTTTAATAAACTATAATGGAAAGGAATCTAACAAAATATATATATATATATACACACACATATATAAAATAAATTTGCTATACACCAGAAACTAACACAACCTTGCAAATCAACTGTGTTTCAATTTAAAAAAAAAGAAAGGTCCATTGAGGAGGTGGCACTTGGCACAAGGTGAGCCAGACCATGCAAGGCCTTGTAAGGCTGTGTCAGGAGTCTGGATTTTATTCCAAGGGCCATGGGAAGACACTGAAGGCTATTAAATGGGGTGGGAAAGGTGACATGGTCAGACTGGCATTTTTATTAGAACTCTCTGGCTGTTGGGTGGGAAACCAGTAGGGACTTGACTGTAGGGACTTGACCAGTTAAGAAGTGATTACCAAGATCCAGACAGAAGATGATACAAGCTTAAGCTGAGGAGACAGAGATGGAAAGAAGGTGTTATTTAGTCTCTAAGTCACTCTTTTGGGACACTTGCAATGCCATAGACAGCAGCCCACCAGTCTCCCCTGTCTATAGGGTTTCCCAAGCAAGAATACTGGGTTGCCATTTCCTTCTCCAGTGGATCTTCCCAACCCTGGGCTCAAACCTGCACCTCCTATATTGTAGGCAGATTCTTTACCACTGAGCCACCTGGGAAACTCTTGGAAAGAAGTGGGCCACATGAATTTACTTATTTATTCAAGAAACACTGAACACCTACTATGTGCCAGGCACAGAGGTGCTGGAGATTTTCAAGCACACAGAAACTGACATGGTCCTTATGCTCATGGAGCTTAGTCTAGTGGAAGGAAATGGACATTAATTAAATAATAGTACCAAACGGACAGTTACAACTATGACAGATATGTGAAGGGGAAGCATGTGGGGCTAGGAGAGTGAGTAATGAGGGACCTGCTCTGATCACAGAGGCCAAGGGGGACGTCCTTGAGAAAGCAATGCTGGAGTAGAGGTCTGAGAGAGTAGGAGTTAACAGGACAGAAGGGTGGGATTCGTTCCAGGCAGAGAAAACAGCAGGTGCAAAGGGCCTGTGATGACCTTGGCCAGTGCATTTGAAACAGAGAGAATAAGGAGGAGGATGGGACCAGAGAGGGAGGAAGGACCGGACCTTGCAGGACTTTATGGGCCATGCTAATAAGAGTTTGGTCTTTATTGCAAGAGCCACCGGAAGCTGTTGAGAGATTTCAGCAGGTAGGTGACAGGATCAGAATGAGGATTTAAAAGGTTTATCAGATGGGACTTCCTTGGCCGTCCAGTGGTTAAGACTCCACACATCCCCTGCAGGAGGCATAGGTTCCATTCCTGGCTGGAGATGAACTAAGATCCCTGCAAGACTCGCTGCCAAAAATAAAAAATTATCAGAGCTACCACCTGGGGGAGGGATTGAGAGGGGAGAGGAGTGACAATAGGGAGTGCAGACACGAACAACAATTCTGGTGAGATGCGATGGCCACTTGGTGCAGTGAGTGGGGGGAAACCCAGAGGTAGAGAGGAGGAGTGAAAAATGGGGGACGCAAAAGAAAAGTGTCAAGGATGACTGCTAAGTGTTCTGAGTCAAATAACCATATGGGTGTTGGTACCATTAACTGAGGAAAGGAACTCTGGAAGACAGCCAGGTTTAGGCGGACAGATTGAGTTCCACCTGGGGTCGGTGGTGGATAACAATTTCTTGCAGGGACTGGAGCTCAGGGAATGAGTCTGATCCCATAGGCTGGGAGGAAGGGGCCAGCAGGTCAGGAGGGCAGTTCTAGGAGGGTGCAGGGTCCAGGCGCCTGGGGCCTGGGGGTGGGGCGCGGGGGAGAGCGTTGCTTTGCAAGGACTGGCCGGCTGCAGAGACGCCGGCCTCCCCGTCTATTTCCCGGTTTTCCTGCCGGAGCTTTAGGAATGTCCGGTCTGCTCTTAAGCAAGACCGAGCCGAGCGGAGGCGGGGGCAGAAAGCCTGTGCTCAGGAAAGCCCTTCCTTTCTCCAGCTCTGCTCCTTTCCCAACAGAGCCAGACCAAGCAGGACCAGAGGAGGCAACAAATGCCCTTCCCTCGTCCTCCCTCCCTCCCAGCCACTGCTCCAGAGCTTCGGCCCTCTTATAAGCGCCGAACTCTTCGTCCGCTTTCTTCACCAGCTCCACGCGCGGCTGTGCGGATGAGGCTCTCAGAGGAGCAGTCCCTCCACCCCGCAGCCTGGGCCCGGCTACTCCATGAACGGGCATCTGGCTCCCCCTCGTGGTGACATCAGCACATTGGCGCGCTAGGTCAGCTTGGAGCTGCCGGGGCCAGAGGCAGGGCTATGGCCGGCGTCCTGGTCGAGAGGTCAGGAAGTGTGTGTCCAGTCCTGGCCAGTGACTCACTCTACAACTGTGCGCTGTTCCCCTGACCTCTATGTGCTCCGATTTCCTTGCCTGCAAATTAGGGTTAGTGATCTGGGTGAGGCTTTCCTTGGCTAACACATAGAGATTTTAAAAGAGTTTTGTTAGTTTTAAGAACCCCTCTCCCTAACTTGAGGTGCCTTGACATCCAGTGGCCGCTCAACAACACCTCCTGTGTGCTACCAACCCCTTCCGTAAACCACTCCATTTTGGGACAGCCACATTAGACATACTCCCATTGGACTTCCCTGGTGCCTCAGACGATAAAGCATCTGCCTACAACGTGGGAGACCTGGGTTCAATCCCTGAGTGGGGAAGATCTCCTGGAGGAGGAAATGGCAACCCACTCCAGTACTCTTGCCTGGAAAATCCCATGGATGGAGGAACCTGGTAGGCTGCAGTCCATGGGGTCACAAAGAGTCAGACATGACAGAGCAACTTCACTTTCACGTGGCCAGAATATGGTGATGCATGGGGCCAGGTTAGTACTGTCAGGGCGCTCTGGAAAGACCAGGCACAGAATGGATGGAAATACAAAGGAGAAATATTTGATCCAGATCTCAGGGCCAGCTACTCAGGGCTTGAGAATCTCCTTTAAAAAAAAAAAAAGATTTTATTTATTTTTCGTTTTGGCTGCTCTGTGTCTTTGTTGTGGTGGGCGGGAGTTGCCCGCGAGGCGTCCCCTACACTGGAAGGCAGATATTTAACCACTGGACCACCAGAGAAGTCCCTGAGCAGCTTTTTTAAATTAAGGATTGAGAACTTTATGCCTCCAAAGGACAGCCCCAAGCATTCAGCTTGGGTCCACAGTGGCTGGGTGGAATTGGATCCTAGCGTTGATGGCAATGGCCAGCAAGGGTAGAATGATGGTTGGGGTCTGCCCCTGGTGTGAGTAATAAAGGTGGAGAATTAAAGAATAAAAATAAGAATAACTAAAAACCGGCCTGCTTTTTAAGATCACCGTTTATTTTAAACAACATCAGTTAAAAAATGCTTCTTCCAGAAAAAAAAATTTATTGGTCTAATTTCTTTGATCTTTCCAGGTGGTGCTGCTGCTGCTGCTGCTAAGTCACTTCAGTCGTGTCCGACTCTGTGCGACCCCATAGACGGCACCCGCCTGCCATGCAGGATACATAAGAGACGCAGGTTTGATCCCTGGGTCGGGATTCCAGTATTTTGGCATGGAAAATCCCACGGACAGAGGAGCCTGACAGGTTGCTATCCACGGGGTTGCAAAAGAGTCAGACATGATTAAGCAACTAAACAACAATGATTAGTGATATTAAGCATCATTTTTATGTGCTTATGGGCCATTTGTATATCTTCTTTGGAAAAATATCTATTCAAGTCTTTTGCCCACTTATTAATTGGGTTGTTTGTTTACTGTTGTTGAGTTTTAGGAGTTCTTTATATAGTGTGGATATAGATTACTTTTCAGATATGTGATTTACAGCTGTTCTCGCCCATTCAATAGGTTGCCTTTTTAGTCTGCTGATAGTGTCTGATGCACAAAAGTGTCTAATTTTGATGAAGCCCAGTTTATCTACGTTTTTCTTTTGTTGCCCTTTCTTTTGATGTCATATACAAGCAATCACTGCCAAATTCACTATTATAAAGCTTTGCAAGCTCTATGTTCTCTTGTAAGATTTTATAGTTTTAGCTTTTATATTTAGGTCTGTGATTCATTTCAAGTTGGTTTTTGTAGGGTAATCAATTTTTAAAAATTAAAACAGTAGAATTTCAGAGACAACTTACCCTAAAAGTAAGATTCAGACCCTAGACTTTGGGTGCTAGTATTCCTGAAGGTTGACTGTCTGGCCTTCTCACAGTTCTAAAGTTGTTCTCATCCTCTTCTGGGGCTTAGACCACTGTGTAGGTGAGAGGTTGCACGGTCCAGTTGAGAGCATAGATGCTGGAGCTGGACCTCTGGAGTTCCAGCCTGGCTCTGTCACTCAGGGGCTGTGTAATCTTGGTGACAGTACTGAACTTTTCCCCCTTCACCCGTGAAATGGCAAGAGTAAAGGCACATACCTCACAGGGTTGTCGTAAGGAATCAATACATTCATGTATAGAAGGACTTAGGGGGAATTTCCTGGCAGTCCAATGGTTAGGACTCTTCACCTTCACTGCTGTGGGCCTTGGTTCAGTCCCTGGTTGGGGAGCTAAGATCCCACAAGCTGCATGGCACAGCCAAAAAAGAAGAAAAAAACTTAGAAAAGTGTCTAACACTTGATGAGAACTAGATAACATTTTTATTGTTAACTTTATGCTGATGACTCCCAAAGAAGAATCTGCAGTCCAGACCTTTATCCTGAGGTTGATAACCTACATATGTGTCTGCCAGACATCTTGACTTGGACATCTTTTGGGCACCTCCAATTCAAGTCCAAATCTGGACTTAGAACCAGAGAACATCACAGGACCCACCAGTGTCTCAAGCCAGGTGCTTGGGAAGTCACTCCTGCCGCCTCACCTCTGCAATGCCTCCTACTCCCTCCCCAGTGCTCCGACCCCTGTCCAGGCTGCTGTCATTTCTGCCATCCTAGAAAGAGCAGCACAGTCTCCTCTAATCTAGTTTCTCCAGAACAGCCGTGCGACTTCCCTGATGATCCATGGTTAAGACTCTGCACTTCCACTGTAGAGGGCGAGGGTTCGACCCCTAGTCCGGGAACTAAGATTCTCCCTGCTCCGTGGAGCGGCTTCCTGAGTGGTGCTCACCCGACAGCTCTCACACCCTTCTTCTCTTCTCTGTGTACCCCCAACCCTGGATTTGTGGCTCCTCTCGATGTCTCAGGGCCTTTGTATGAACTGTGCACGGAGCTGGGACACTGTCCCCTGCCTGCCCTCCTCCCCGCCCCTCCGTAGTTGGCTGATGACTGTTCAATTCTTAAATGTGTCATCTTCCAGGAGGCTTTCTTTGACCCCAGAGCTCTGGACCTACCCTCACACAACAGATGCTTTATCGTAACAATTTGTCTATTAAATGTTCCTCTGCCAGAACCTGAGTCACAAGAGCAGGGACCTTCCAGTCTGGTTGCCTACCTACTGTGTCCTTTGTAGCCCACAGTGCCTGGCACCCCACAGATGCCATCTGTGTGCAGTAAGTGTCTGACAGGGAAACATGACCAAGAGGGTGGACCCCAGGCCAGCTGGGGGAGTGAGGGGGACTACTAGGAGGGTCGTGTTTCTGTGATTGAGTGTCAGACCAGCAGGGACACTTGCCACGTGTCCCAGAACCTGGGCAAGAATCAGGCAGCAAGTACCCTGGATCCTGATTAGCTGGGAAGTTTGTTCTCTGAAACCACTGCAGGGCTTTAAGTTGGGAGGTAAGGGACTTCCCTGGTGGTTCAGTGCTTCAGCATCCGCCTTGTAATGCCGGGGAAAACAGTTCAATCCCTGGTCCAAGAAGATTCCACAGGCTGGGGCAATTAAACTCCTGAGCCACAACTACTGAGCCCGCATGCCTAGAGCCCGTGCCCCACAACAAAAGAAGCCACCGCAACGAGAAGCCTGCACAGCACAGTAAAGAGGAGCCCCTGCGTCTCTGCAGCTAGAGAAAGCCTGCTTGCAGCAACAACGACCTTCGGTCAACATAACAAAGCTCAGTCAAAAATAATTAATCAGTTAAGTCAGAAGGTAACATGATTGGAGGTGAAACACCAGCTGGGCAGAACTGGAAGCTAGGTGGGCCAGGAAGACAGTGTGAGCAGGAGGATAGTTACGAGGCTGTGGCTCTGAGATGTCTCTGGAAGGACACACAGGGAAGTGGGGAAGGAAAGTGGGTGGCCGAGGGGCAGGGCAGAGGGGACATCGTGCTGCGTGTTCTGCTGTCCCTGTGGAATTTTCAAGCAGGTGCCTATATCACTTGGTCAAAAAATCATCTTATTTGTGTATTTATTTTGGCCACACTGTGGGAAAGTCCACCAAAGATGATCTTAAAGAGCAGATGAATGGATTTCCCTGGTGTTCCAGTGGCTAAGACTTTGTGCTCCCAATCCAGGGGGTCTGGGTTTGATCCCTGGTCAGGGAACTAGGTCTTGCATGCCACAACTGAGACCCAGCGCAACCAAATAAATTAATTAAATTCAATATTAAAAAGTGGATGAGGAACTTCCCTGGTGGTCCAGTGGTTAAGAATCTGCCTTCCAATGCAGCAGATGAGAGTTCTAGCCCTGGTTAGGGAACTAAAATCCCACTCATCTAAGGGCAACTGAGCCCTCATGCCACAGCTACTGAGCTCTCACACAGCAACAAAAATCCTGCATGCAGCCACTGGAAAATTAAAAAAGAATGGATGAAAGGGGTATATTGAGATAATCTATGCAGTACATAGTGTCTATAACATTTGATTTTTTTTTTGTATTCTAAACTAATGCTGACTCTAAAGAAAATGAGAAGATGTATAAAAGTAAGAATAATTAAAAAAAATAAAATCCCCTAAATTCCCTCTACCCAAATGTGAGCAGATAGGAACACTCCCTGTTTCTCCACCTGAAGCAGCTGGTAGATAAGCTGGGTAAGGGCTGGAGGGGGAGGTTTGTTTTCCTGTGGGGCTACTGGATTTAAGAAATCAAAATACAGGACCCCTGTTAAAGTAAGAATTTCAGGTAAACAAGGAATAATTTTTTAGAAGTGTATTCAAATATGACATAGAACATTCTTATATTTAAAAAGTCTTTTTTTGTTGTTACCTAAATTCAAATTTACCTGGGCATCCGCTATTTTATGTGGCAACCCTAATGCGTGCGTGCTAAGTTGCTTTGGTCATGTCCGACTCTCTACGACCCTATGGACCCTAGCCCACCAGGCTCCTCTGTCCATGGGATTCTCCAGGCAAGAACACTGGAGTGGGTTGCCATGCCCTCCTCCAGGGGATCTTCCTGACCCAGGATCACACTCGCGTCTCTTAAGTCTCCTGCCTTGGCAGGCAGGTTCTTTACCGCCTGCCCCACTTGGGAAGCCCGGCAGATCTATACCCTGGTCTTTCTCTTCCCTCTGTCCAGACTGCTAGTCCTTTTAAGTCTTCATTTGAATACTTCTTCCTTTAAAAGTCACTCCAGTTTATTTTAAAAATTGTCATAGAGTTTTCTGCTGTGTCCATGTCCTATGTAGTACCCACCCTGGGCCCTGCTGGCCAGGACACGGCAGCCTAGGCCCCCAGGGTCTGCTGGGGGAGGGGAGTGAGAGGGGCAGGGCTCAAAGTCCTGGCACCAGGCCCTGGGTCCTGGCAATTGAGCCTGGATGTTGAGCAGGGGCTCCAAGCACCGGGCACCATATCCTGGCTCTGAACTCTGGGACCTGGGAACTGGAAACCAGGACCAGGGCAGAGGCCACCAGTAACTTGGCAGAAGTTACTGGGCTCGGGGGCTGTCCTGAGCCTGGTGTCACTTACTGCCCCCAGTGGGAGGGGTTGCCTAGTTCCCCGTTGTTTTGTAACAGCTGCTGGACTAGGCTAGAGGGGAAATTTAAGGAGCTGAGAGTGGGGTGGGGAGGAAGGGATCCGTAGGTTGGGCAAGGCGACTTGGACAGGCTCCGGGGGGTGGGGTGACAGCAGGTTGGAGCTCCAGGCCTCAGGGAGGCAGGCAGTAGGGTCCTGGGGGCAAAGACAAGATAGGTGGTGGGAAAAGCGATACCCTTTAGACCCTCTGTCTTTATAGCCTCTGGTTCCCTGACCTCCTGGCCCAGCTCCCAGGTCATGGCAACTGGAGTGATGAGTGTGGGCTGAGGGAGCACTGATGCCAAAGGCTTGTCTCATGACTCAGAATACAAGATCCAGCCAGAGCAGATGGCATGGCTGAGAGTGAGAAAAGGAGACCAAGAGACAAACGGAGATAAACAGGGACATCACTAGAGAGAGACTAGAGAAACAGGACGGGGTACAGAATGAGAGACTGAACGGCCACCCACAGCAGCGGGTGCTGCGGGGGAGGGAGGGGTCAGTGGCTGCCAGGCCAGCGAGCCTTTCCTCTGTCTCTTCCTAGACCCTGCCTGTCTGAGTTTCTCCCCGACTGTGTCCCCTCCCAGAGTTTCTCAGGCTCAGCGCTGCTGGTGTTTGAGGCAGGACATTCTCTGATGCGGGACTGGGGGGGTGGCTGTCCCGTGTGTTGTAGGATGTTTAGCAGCATCCCTAGCCTCTGCCCACCAAATGCCAGGAGCACCCTTCCCCTGCAAGTGTGACAGCCAAAAATGTCCCTGGACATTGCCAAACGTCCCCTGGGGAGGAACTGCCCCGACGAGCTTCCCTGCTCCCAAGTAGATCGTGTGCTTGAGAGGCAGTTCCTGGTTCCTGGCTCATTCTAGTTCTCCCATCTAGAACCAGCCCTTGTGCACCTCCACTGTGCCCTGCTTAGCTTCAAAGCCAGGGATACGGGAGAGTTGCCGAGACTGAGACGGGGTCTAAAGATAAGATCTGCTGAAGCAGCGGTGAACACGGTCCCCACCCTCGTGGCGTTTCTGGTCTTCTTCCATTCAGAAGGCACCACAGGGTGTTCTGGGGTGCCCTAGGGGGTACTTTGTGAGCGGGCATACACTCTTGTCTCAAAAGGAGGAGGGAAGGATGGGTCCCCAAGTATGTCAGGACTAGGTATTTGGGGTTTGGTTCTGTTTGTTTTAATTTATTTGGCTGCGCTGGGTCTTAGTTGCAGCATGCAGGATCTTCGATCTTCACTGCAGCACTCAAACTCTTAGTTCAGCCTGTGGGATCTAGTTCCTAGACCAGGGATTGAACCTGGGCCCCCTGCAGTGAGAGCGCAGTGTTAGCCGCTGGACCACCAGGAAAGTCCTAGGGACTAGATATTTGCAGCAAGTATTCATTTTACCCACAATACTCAGATGTCAGACATGTATATTTATTTATTTCTCTAAATCACATTATCTGCTCCAAACCCCCTGCCCACCAAGCTGGTGGGAAATTCATTCATGGTCATGTCTGGGGAGTCCTCTGCCCAGTGTTGTGCTGGTAAAATGATTTCAAATGGCTTTAGGGAAAGGTTGGGGTTGGTGGGGTTGTGGTCTTAAGGAGAAATTTGTAGCATCTGCCCATTTCCGTGGTGTTAATACTTCCACCACAGCTGACTTCTAGCTGCCAACCTGACATCACTGAAGGAGTTACTGGGAAGAAGCCGGCAGCGGTGCACCATTATTTAGCATTTCCACCACGTAGAAGGGAATAACTCCAAGAGCATGTGCAATAGCAAAATGTAGTAAAATAATTAGGCAGTGACAAGCTTTGAATGCTATTACTTTCGAATACATGGCATTTAATTGTAAGTTTACAGAATTTAATTTATTTATAATGCCGCCACCCCCCTGAAGCACAGCATTTAATTCCTGTGTTTATCCAGTCTAGAACATTCAGGGCAGGACTGTTTGATCTGCAATCAACTTCAGTTTATCTTCATGGACCTGCTTGGCTTAGCCACTGTGATCTTTTGCTGTGACTTCCAAGTCAGCACTCCTAGTACATCCCCTCCCCAGCAAATAGAAGCTCTGCAGGCCAATCAGAGGTCCTGGGAGATCAGGGTGGGAGTGATGCAAAGTCCCTATTACTGAAGAAAAGACAACAGTCACAGCCAAGACACCCAGAGCCCTGCTCCACTTTCTCAGGCTTGGGAAAACCTTCAAACCTTTTCTAAAGGGCCCATTTCCTCCCGTCTCCAGTCTGGAGCCTGGGAGCCCCATGCTCTGGAATAACCCAGCTTCCTGTCTGCTAGAGTCTTGCCTCGTAAACAAAAGTTCTGGCTGGGGGATGTCTTTTGATGCCTGGCAACCTTTGACAGCCTCAGTCCCACCCCCAGCCAGAGAGGAGGAAACTTAACCACAGCGAGGAGTTACTCTGTCGTTCAATAGCTAAATCGGTCCAACTCTTTAAGACCTCATGGACTTAAAGGAGACCAAAACGCAAATTGTTGACTTCAGTGTTTTTCTGCTGCCTAATCTGAGCACCACGGTGGGGACAAACCCATAAGGTACTGAACTAAACAAAAGGAAGACTATAGGCCCTGAAAAGAGAGATTATAGATAGACTGAGACTTCTGGACCTGCCTGGAGGGAATTAAACCACGTTGGGAGTAAATCATCTCCCTTCCTGGCTGCCCCACCGACCACTCAGAGCTGATTTTCCTCCCCCCAGGTTCACAAGACTTCTTCTAATGGTTCTCTACCACCTCAGGATGAAGTCATAGCAACAGCCAACTTCCTGGACCTTGTAAGGTAAGGTAAGTGAAGTGAAAGTCACTCAGTTGTGTCTGACTCTTTGCGACCCCATGGACTATACAGTCCATGGAATTCCCCAGGCCAGAATATTGGAGTGGATACCCTTTCCCTTCTCCAGGGGATCTTCCCAACCCAGGAAATGATCCGAGGTCTCCCTCATTGCAGGTAGATTCTTTACCAGCTGAGTCACCAGGAAAGCCCTTGTAAGGTAAGAGTTGTCCTATTTTACAGATGAGAAAACTGAGGCCCAGAGAGGGAAAGTCACTTGCCTGAAAGAACACAGCTGAGGAAGTAGTCAGGGCTGGAATATGAACTTAGATCGAAAGCCTGTACTCTGCAGTGTGTGACCCCATCTCTTATCCCCACCTAACCCCTATCTCCTTCCACAGCATCCTGCGCAAAACAACCATCACCCATTCCCATACAGGAGCCAGGGAGAGGAGAGCAAGCACAAATGTGTTTATTATTTCTAGCTGCTCCTTGGCTTGAGAGATCTTAGTTCCCCCACCAGGTGTTGAACCTCAGCCCTTGGCAGTGAACCTCTGGACCGCCAGGAAATTCCCCAAGCACGAATTTACTGATGAATTGCAAGGCAACACCCTTGTGTTAGTTATTGTTGACCAGAGCAGGGGCTATTTTAAGCTACTTTTACTGAACTTTTTCTCCCTAAGTGAGATGAAGATTTTCTCAGCTTCAACACTATTGATATTCTGGGCAGAAATATCAAGAATTACCTTGTTTTCAGGGGCTGTCTTGTGCATTCAGATCAGATCAGATCAGATCAGTCGCTCAGTCGTTTCCTACTCTTTGAGACCCCATGAATCGCAGCACGCCAGGCCTCCCTGTCCATCACCAACCCCCAGAGTTCACTCAGACTCACGTCCATCGAGTCAGTGATGCCATCCAGCCATGTCATCCTCTGTCGTCCTCTTCTCCTCCTGCCCCCAATCCCTCCCAGCATCAGAGTCTTTTCCAATGAGTCAACTCTTCGCATGAGGTGGCCAAAGTACTGGAGTTTCAGCTTTAGCATCATTCCTTCCAAAGAAATCCCAGGGCTGATCTCCTTCAGAATGGACTGGTTGGATCTCCTTGCAGTCCAAGGGACTCTCAAGAGTCTTCTCCAACACCACAGTTCAAAAGCATCAATTCTTTGGTGCTCAGCCTTCTTTACAGTCCAACTCTGACATCCATACATGACCACAGGAAAAACCATAGCCTTGACTAGATGAACCTTTGTTGGCAAAGTAATGTCTCTGCTTTTGAATATGCTAACTAGGTTGGTCATAATTTTCCTCCCAAGGAGTAAGCGTCTTTTAATTTCATGGCTGCAATCACCATCTACAGTGAGTTTGGAGCCCAGAAAAATAAAGTCTGACACTGTTTCCACTGTTTCCCCATCATTTACCATGAAGTGATGGGACCAGATGCCATGATCTTCATTTTCTGAATGTTGAGCTTTAAGCCAACTTTTTCACTCTCCACTTTCACTTTCATCAAGAGGCTTTTGAGTTCCTCTTCACTTTCTGCCATAAGGGTGGTGTCATCTGCATATCTGAGGTTATTGGTATTTCTCCTGGCAATCTTGATTCCAGCTTGTGTTTCTTCCAGTCCAATGTTTCTCATGATGTACTCTACATATAAGTTAAATAAACAAGGTGACAATATACAGCCTTGACGTACTCCTTTTCCTATTTGGAACCAGTCTGTTGTTCCATGTCCAGTTCTAACTGTTGCTTCCTGACCTGCATACAAATTTCTCAAGAGGCAGATCAGGTGGCCTGGTATTCCCATCTCTTTCAGAATTTTCCACAGTTTATTGTGATCCACACAGTCAAAGGCTTTGGCATAGTCAATAAAGCAGAAACAGATGTTTTTCTGGAACTCTCTTGCTTTTTCCATGATCCAGTGGATCGTTGGCAATTTGATCTCTGGTTCCTCTGCCTTTTCTAAAACCAGCTTGAACATCAGGAAGTTCACGGTTCACGTATTGCTGACGCCTGGCTTGGAGAATTTTGAGCATTACTTTACTAGCGTGTGAGATGAGTGCAATTGTGCAGTAGTTTGAGCATTCTTTGGCATTGCCTTTCTTTGGGATTGGAATGAAAACTGACGTTTTCCAGTCCTGTGGCCACTGCTGAGTTTTCCAAATTTGCTGGCATATTGAGTGCAGCACTTTCACAGCATCATCTTTCAGGATTTGGAATAGCTCAACTGGAATTCCATCACCTCCACTAGCTTTGTTCGTAGTGATGCTTTCTAAGGCCTACTTGACTTCACATTCCAGGATGTCTGGCTCTAGGTCAGTGATCACACCATCGTGATTATCTGGGTCGTGAAGATCTTTTTTGTACAGTTCTTCCGTGTATTCTTGCCATCTCTTCTTAATATCTTCTGCTTCTGTTAGGTCCATACCATTTCTGTCCTTTATCGAGCCCATCTTTGCATGAAATGTTCCTTTGGTATCTCTGATTTTCTTGAAGAGATCCCTAGTCTTTCCCATTCTGTTGTTTTCCTCTATTTCTTTGTCTTGATCGCTGAAGAATGTTCACTTGGGAACAAAATCCACACCCCGCCACCCCCCCACCCAGTTAAGAACCACTGAGTTAGACAAAAGATAAAACAGCAGCTGTTTCAAAAAAGCAGGTCTTAGAAATAAAAAGGGGCTTTCCCAGAGTCTCTGTGGTAAAGAATCCATCTGCAATGTAGGAGCTGCAGGAGATGCAGGTTTGATTCAAGGGTTAGGAAGATCCCCTGTAGGAGAGCATGGCAACCCACTCCATTATTCTTGCCTGGAGAATCCCATGGACAGAGGAACCTGGCAGGCCACAGTCCATAGGGTCGCAAAGAGTTGGACACAACTAAAGCGACTGAGCATAAACACTCTGAAATAAAATAAAATGTTCCAGGGAAGGAGGACTAAGTCCCCTCTTCTGAAGTAGCTTAGGGGAGATAGATCGCTGAGGTTTAGGCTCCTGCTTCTGATGCAAGAGGGGACTGGAGAGGCTGCTTCTAAGGTCTGAATCCCAGTCAGGAGCCAGGACTGTGGTGATCCTCAGAGGCCTGACTCTGACTTTCCTGGGAATAACTGGCTTTGCCGGCACCTGCTTCTGTCAAATCAGTCTCTAAGAGGGGTCAGTGATGTTACATTTACTGCCATTCCCAAAGGGGATGATCCAGTGGCAAGAGGAACTTGCTCAGGGCCAAGATGGGAATAGAGTGGCAACTGGTGGTTAGTGTCACATCCTACTTGTCCACAGGACCTGTCATAGGAGCCTCTTTTCCTTCTGTGTCTGGTACTGGTTCCTTCTTTATGTGTCTGTCTCAGTCCTTGATCTGCTTAAGGACCAGTGGATTGAGGAGGACTGAAGTGGAAGCCTGTTTACACGGAAGGTGTGCATGTGGCGGGGGGATGGGGTGGGGCTATCAACCAAGACAGCCCTTTCAACAGTATTCAATATTCCCTTAAATGATCCTTTCTGTCTTTTTTTGGCCCTGCCTTGCAGCGGGGATTCCCCGACCAGGGATTGGGAATAAATGCTGCCTACACTGGGAACTCGGAATCTTAATCACTGGACTGCCAGGGAAATCCCTTAAAATGAATCTTTCATATCTCTACACCGTCCCACTTTTCCTATGACACCCTTCCATCCTTCAAGAACAAGATCAAATGCCTCCTCTTTTGGGAAGTCTTCCCTGCTCCTCAGAGGCTGTTGGTCACTGGAGACTCTTGAGAGCAGGGATCATACTATGTCCTATTTGTATAGTTTGTATCCTTTACTATCTCATAAATGGGGTAGGAATTCAGTTAAGACCTGAGTCTATTTTACATATTTAATATATTGAGAACTTCTGTGGCAGTCTCTGTGCTGGGGGAATATACAGAGGTCACAGGACACAATGCAGTCCAGGTCCATGAGAAAGCCAGAACTCAAGCTGGTACAAAATGCTAGTGCTGGGGTGTGAGAGTGACACACACATACACCCTAAACCCAAAATTCAGACCAGGCCACTCAAGGCAGCAGGATGGAGAGCCAAAGCAGCTTTATTGCTAATTGCTGCTATTTGAACCTAAGCTCAGAAACTTTCCCCTCCCATGTCTAGACCTTGGGAGACCACCCAAGGAAGCCTCACCCAGGGAGAGTCTGGGCAGGACAGACAGAGCTACCCAATCCTTGGACCAACCCTGAAAGTGGGGTCAGGGAGGTGGATCTCCAGATTGGCCTTTAGAAATCTGATGGCACCCTGGCCATGTGTTCACTACAAGAAGGGTAGGAACAGGAGGGTCTGAAAAGGGAGGGGAGCAGAGTCTTAATTGCTTGTTGAAGTTTCTCTCAGTCTCATCGATCCCACAAAACATTTCTTCTCCTTAGGGGGAGAGCATGTGAATGAGAAAGGGGAATGGGAGTGGTGGGTGGGGGTAGGAATTCTCTGGGATCCCTTTTGTAAGGGCACTAATCCCATTCATGAGGGCACCACCTTTATGGCCTAATCACCTCCCAAAGATTCCAACACATCAAGGGTTAATCAGATATCAATATATGAATTTGGAGTGGTGAAAAACATTTAGTCTATAGCAGCCAGTATTGAGGTCCTACCCCAAGCCAACTGAATCAGAATTTCTGAAAGGTGTGGCCCAGACATGGACATTATGACCTAATGTCAACTTGGTGGAGAATCTCTGCTTTCTATAAGAAGTGTAAGCCTTGGAAACAGTTAGATGGGGCCTTTAGTTCCCCAACTTGTCTCATGTTGGAATCACCTGTATAAACTTTAAAAGTAGTGATGTCTGTGTCCCACCCCCAGAGACTGTGACTTACTAGGTGTGAGACGTGGTCTGGGTGTTGGAATTTTTAAAATATTCCAAGGTGATTCCAATGTGCAAGCCAGTTTGGGAACCACTGGACTAGAGTACTCTCTGATGGTAGATGCAAGCCAACTGGCTAAGGAGTAACCATCTCCTGCTTAAGCTCATACATGAAAAGCTTCCTCTTGCTGATGATCATCAGGAAAATAAACACTTGCTACCTTGGTCAGAATGTTTGGTTTGATTTTCCTGCAAAACAGAGATGGAGGTGAAGGCAGTTTGGTTGGTCTGAGCAACAGCAAAGATATCTGCTCCTCTTTTCCACAGGTAGACCTTCAAACTTAAAGGGTCACACGTTGGTACTGGTCCCAATCTCTTCTGATTTCCCTTCCCACCTTCTTTCTCTGAAAATCTCTTGAACACAACAGATATCCCCGTCAGCTTCAGTCTGCTACTCAGGACTCCAACATTAGAAGTGACAGACACTGGGGACTTCCCTGGTGGTCCACTGGCTAAGACTCCATGCTGCCAATGCAGAGGGACCAGGTTCGATCCCTGGTCGGGGAACTAGATTTTCTACTAAAGAGTTTGCATGCTGCAAGCAAAGGTTTCACCTGCTGCAACTAAGACCTGGTGCCACCAAATAAATAAATAAAAGCTGTGATAGATATTCATTTCAAACAAATTCATTTATTGGCTCATGAATGGAAAAGTTGAGGTGATGTTAATTTCAAGTTCTTTTGAATCCAAGAGCTCAAACTGGAAGAGCTGAGAATCTGTCTTTCTCAACTCTTGGCTCTGCTCTTCAACTCTATTGGTTTCACTTTCAAGAAGGCTCTCTCCAAAAAATGACAAAGATGACTAGTAACAAGTCCAGGCTCTGCTACTCTTGTAGTTTAGCAACTCCAGAAGAGAGGGCCCTTTCCCCGGTGTCCTAGCATAAGTCTCAGCCTGATGACCCCTACCCCAGCCATTAGCCTGATTTGAGCCACCTGCTGATCACTGTGGCCAAAGGAATGAAATGTGCTCATCAGCCAGAGTCACCTGCTCACCCTGGAGCCAGAGTGGGAGACTGAAGTCATCTCAGAGGATTATCAGAGTGCTGTTACTGGAAAAGGAGGACTGGAAGGATGCTGAGCAGGCACAGCAACAGATGGCCAATCCATTTGCTCACAGGGAATGAAGGAATGAGATGTGCAGAAACCACAATGTAAGGCAGGATCTAATAAATGCAGAGTAGAAGTGGGGTAATCCTGAGGGAAGGGGACACTGAACTGACAAGATAAGACTTTGATAGATGGGGCCATTGGGGAGGAAGGGCATAAGCTGGCAGGAGGAGGCAGAAATCCCAGCATATGAGCAAGATGAGCACACATGACTGGAGCATTTTGCATGGAAGAGCAGAGGCTGGTGAAGACATTGAGGCCAGATGGTACAAGGCCCTGAGCTTGCCCTTCTTCCCAGTGGCAATGGAATGCTTTTGAAGGTGAAGCTGGGAAGATAGTCAGATTAGAACATGTGGGCCCTTGTAGAGCAAACTGAGGATTTAGGATTTGGTCTTGAGAGCACTGGAGCTAGGGAATGGCTTGAATAGAGTTGTCCTTGAGAGACAGCACGCTGACTACCTTCTGGAGGAAGGCCCGAGTGGAAAGAGGCAGGAGGCAGGGAGACTGGGGAAGAGTCCTTAGCCAACACTTATACACCCTTTACTCTGGCCCAGACACCATTCTAATCACTTTACATGTGCTAAGCCATGTAAAGTCTTCCCTGATGGCTTAGACAGTAAAGAATCTGCCTGCAAGGCAGGAGACCTGGGTCTGATCCCTGGGTCAGGAACATTCCCTGGAGAAGGGAATGGCTACCCATTCCAGTATTCTTGCCTAGAGAATTCCATGGACAGAGGAGCCTGGTAGGCTACAGTCCTTGGGATTGCAAAGAGTCAGAAATGACTGATCGATTTCTACTTGGGCTTCCCCAAGTGGTAAAGAACCCCTGTGCCAATGCAGGAGATGCAAATGACATGGGTGTGATCCCTGGGTCGGGAAGATCCCCTAGAATAGGAAATGGCAACTCATTCCAGTAATTGGCAACCCACTCCAGTATTCTTGCCTGGAGAATCCATGGACAAAGGAGCCCGGCAGACTATAGTCCATAGGGTTGCAAAGAGTCAGACAGGACTGAAGAGGCTTGGCATGTGAGACAAGTAATGGCCTGGACTTCCCTGATGGTCCAGTGACTAAGACTTCATGCTCCCAATGCAGGGGATCCAATCCCTGGTCAGGGAACTAGATCCCACCTGCCACAACTAAGAAAAAAAAAATCCCAAGTGCCACAACTAAGACCTGGAGCAGCCAAATAAATAAATATATATATATTTTTTTATAAATAAATATTTTTTAACTAAGACATGTGAAGGCCTGAAACAGGGCACTAGGAAATTCACCAGATGTTCTCTGTTTTGTTCAGTCGCTCAGTTGTGTCCGAGTCTTTGTGACTCAATGGACTGTAGCACACCAGGTTTCCCTGTCCTTCACCACCTCCCGGAGCTTGCTTATACTCATGTCCATTGAGTCAGTGATGCCATCTAACCATCTCGTCCACTATCATACGCTTCTCCTCCTGCCTTCAATCTTTCCCAGCATCAGGGTCTTTTCTAATGTCTCGGCTGTTCGCATCAGGTGGCCAATGAATGTTGGAGAACTTGTGTCTCTTGCAACTTCAGCTTCAGCATCAGGCCTTCCAATGAGTATTCAGGACTGATTTCCTTTAGGATTGACTGGTTTGATTTCCTTACAGTCCAAGGAACTCTCAAGAGTCTTCTCCAACACCACAATTCAACAGGGACAGAATATATTAGACTTTATGACTGATGCCATAAGGTGGGTGAGGTAGAAAGAGGAAGCCAGCGTTCCTCTGAGATTTTTAACCTGAGCAATCAGAAGGATAGAGGTCTCCTGTAAGAAACAGAGAAATAAGAACTGAGAAATGTTTGCACACATTTACTGCTCCCAATTCTATGCCCAGCTCACTGCAGGGCCCTCGGAAGACAAAGAACAAGCTCACTGTTGCCTTCTAGGAGATGGCTGTCTGTGGAAGACACAGGGATGTAATGAATGATTTCAGGACATCCTGATGAATGTGGGGAGATTTGTACAAGCAGTGTGGAGTAGTGAGACAGTAATTGTATGTTCATCCACACAGCTGCTCATCCCGGAAACCCAGGGGTCAACCTTGATTCCTTTTCTCCCTCTTTGATCTAATCATCAAGACCAGTAGATTTGATCTCCTAAGTATCTTTTGAATCTGCTTACTGTTTTTTCATCCTCAATGAAAACAGACAAGATCAAGCCACTGTGTCTTCTCATTTTAACTATGGTGGTATAACTTCCTAATTGGTTTCTCCACTTGTATTCTAGTTAGCCCTAATCCATTCTCATGATGAATAATCCTTTAGAATAGGAATTTTATTTAATTGTTTAGGAAATTTATTTAATCTTTATTTAAAAATATTTATTTATTTATGGCTGCATTGTGTCTTAGTTGTGGCACTCAGGCTTCTCTCTAGTTGTGGACAAAAGCTCAGTTGCTCTGTAGCTTGTAGGATCTAATTAATAGTTCTCAGACCAGGAGTTAAACCTGTGTCCCCTGAATTGGAAGGTAGATTCTTAACCACTGGACCACCAGGAGTGCATACATGCTCAATGTGCCCAACTCTTTGCAACCCCGTGGATTGTAGCCTGCCAGGCTCCTCTGCCCATGAGATTTTCCAGGCAAAAATATTGGAGTATGTTGCCACGTCCTCCTCCAGGGGATCTTCCCAACCCAGGGATTGAACCTACATCTGTTGTGTCTCCTGCATTATCAGGTAGATTCTTTACCACTGGGGCCACCTGGGAAAACCCCTGGACCACCAGGGATGTCCTTCATCTAATCCTTTGAGAAAGAAATCAGAATCCCTCCCAAGCTTATATACCTTTCAATGGCTTCCCACTGCTCTCAAGAGTAAAATCCAATATTCTCAACCTGGACTATCAGACCCAGCAGGATCTGGATCCTGACGACCTCACCAGGCTCACTGTGCTTTAGCTCCTGTTACACTCCAGAGTCAGTGGCAGGCCTAACAATTTTTAGAATGTGCCAAGTTCCTTCAGGCCACAGGGCTTTCCCACGTGTTGTTTCTTCTGTCTGGAATGCTCTTCCCCAGTTCTCTACCTGGTTAACCATAGGTTTATCAGTCAGTTCGTTAGGGAAGCCTCCTCTGACCATTAAGCCTGGGTCAGGACCTCTGGATTCTATGTCAAGAATCTGCAAACTTTTTCAATAAGGAGCAGGTAATATTTAAGGCTTTGCAGGTGACAGAGCATCTCAGGGTCATAGTAGCTATAGAAAATACATAAATGAATTTACTGATGCTGAACTTTGAATTTTGTATATAGTTCTCATGTGTCATGGAATATTAGTATTCTTTTGATTTTTCTAACCATTAAAAAATGTAAAAATAATTCCTAGCTTCTGGCCATAGAAAAACAGGGGTGGGCTAGAATTGGCCCATAGGCCGTAGTTTGCCAACCCCTATTCTATTCTATGAGATACATATATCTCACCTACTTTCCTGTGTTGCCCTTATCACAAGTAGTAATTAATTATCCATGTGATAGACTTCTTAATGTTGTCTCTCCAGTTAGAAGTAAGCTCTGTGACGACAGGGACCGTATATATATATATATTTTTTTTTTTTTTTTGGCTAGGTTTTTGTTTTGATTCATGGCCTTCTCTTGTTGCAGAGATGGCTTGGTTGCCCCGAGGCACGTAGGATCTTAGTTGCCTCACCAGGCAGGAGGAGAAGGGGATGATACATGTCCCTGCACTGGAAGTTGAATTTTTTTTTTAAGATTGTTTATTTATTTTATTTTTGACTGTGCTGGGTCTTCCCTGCTGCCTGTGGGCTTTCTCTAGTTGTAGAGTGTGGGCTACTCTTCTTTGCAGTGCTCAGACTTCTCATTGTGGTGGCTTCTTGTCGCAGAGCATGGGCTCTAGGTGAGCAGGCTTCAGTAGCTGTGGCGCACAGGCTTAGCTGCCCCATGGCATACGGGACCCTCCAGGAGCAGGGATCAAACCCATATCCTATGCACTGGCAGGTGGATTCCTAATCACTGGATCACCAAGGAAGTCCTGGGACCACATTTATTTTGTTTACTATTTTCCTCCTTAGCTTCTAGCACACAGCCTGGCCCATAGAGGGTGCTCAGTAAATGAATGGAGTCATAAGATGTTCCTTTCCTTTAAAAAAAAAAGTATTTATTTGGCTGCTGGCTCTTAGTTGCAACATGTGGGATCCAGTTCCCTGACCAGGGATTGAACCTGGAACCCCTCCACTGGAACCTCCCGATCTTAGCCACTGGATCACCAGGGAAGTCCCTATTCATTTCCTTGTGAGGAGCCCCAAGCTTAGTGGAGAATACAAATCTGTAAACAATTAACTGCACAGTTAACTAGGTAATGCTTTTTGAAGAAAGTTCAGTTTTCAGCAGGTTCAGTTTGAGATTAACATTGGGAAGTCAGGGTATGGTGACTCTCAAACATCTGGAACTGAGTTGATGCTAAGATGTGGATAAGGGAGTAAAAATGCATAGAAGAGCTGTAAAAGCTATCTGAGTGTGCTTTTACACACAGACTTAAGGAGAGAAGTCACTCAGGGAGAGAGGTTGAATGAGAAGAAGAGGAAGAGGAGGCTGGAACTGTGAATAAGTTTCTGGGCCAGGGAAGGGGCAGAGGTAAGAGATCCAGCACAGAGATGTTTTGGAAACCAAGAGGAATGACTATGTATTTTTGTATCTACCTAGTTTACCACTGTGTTCCTAGTATTTTGAACCAGGCATAACCTTACAGTAGACACTCAGAATCTGTGAATTGAAAATGACATTGCATCAGATCCTTTCGAGAAGCACTTCTCAGAAAGCAGCCTACAAGAAATGCTCAAAGAAAGGAAAAAGAGCAGTGTGGAAGGAATGTTCCTGGGGCCAGTAAGGGTGAGGGCTGATGTGGCACCATATTTGAGTTGAGCCTGGTGAGTTTTTCTCACAGGCAGTACATATTCCTTCAATATATATATATATATTTTTTTTTCCACGTTTTTTGTTTACTTTGCCCTGGGGATGCAGAAATCCATCAAAACTGATCTTTGTTCTAAAGAGCTCACAGTCTGGTGGGGATGACAAACACAGCCCTTGATAATTATGAGATGGAAAGGTACTGCAGGAAGACAGAGATGAGAAGCTAGTCAATTTTGAAGGCTTCACAAAAGAGGGGATACGGAGCTCAGGCTTAAAGGTTGGAGTTCAGTAGGGCAGGAATTCCAGCGCAAACCAGCCTGTGCAAAAATCCTGATAAATGCCCTGGTTCTCAAACTTGTATGTGCATGAGAATCACTGGAGAGGTCTGTTTATAATGCAGATTTCAAAGATACACATGGGAAATTTCTGGTTCAACAGGTGAGGGCATCCACTTGAACAAGCTTTACAGGACCTCACTCTGTAAAACATTTTTTTGTGCTGCCATTGTCGTGGGAATGAGACCAGCCGTGGCGGAAACGAGGCTGGAGAGTGCTTTGCCACCGGGCTTCTGGGTCTCCACAGGAACACACTATTACAACAAAAACCAAATTCACTTTTAGTCTTCCTTTCAGGCCACTCGACGCTTTCACGTGCCTGACTTTGTCGCAACCTCGCAACAACTTTGTGAGGTAGAAATTACTAGTCTCATTTCACAGGGGAGGAAACTGAGGCTGAGAGAGGGGAGATTTGCTCAAGGTCACGAAGCGAGAAGTGGCACGTTAGAGGACGAAAGCCAGACAAGCAGATTCCCAGCTCAGAGACTTGTCGACGACCAAGGCAGGCCGGGAGTGGGTGGGGCTCAGGCCCTCGCTCCAGGCTGGTTCCAAAATGGTGGGGGCCTTGGCGTCAGCAACGCCCCCGCCCCTTCCGTCCACCTCCCTCCTTCTTCCTCAGGCCACCCAGGCGGGGGGAGGGGATGGAACGGAGAAGCTCACGTGACTGCCGACAAGCTGGCGCGTGACGCAAAGCGGCGGGCCCGGTGTTCGCCTTGCCTTATGGGAAACGTAGTTCTGTAGACTGTCAAGTTGGCTAGGAAGGCGGGAGCTAGGACTACATTTCCCAGGAGGCTGCGGGCCGACGCCGAGGCTGCCGCCGTCCGAGAGCGGGGACGCGGGGCGCGCTGTCGGGCGGGGGCGAGAGTCGGGCCGGTTGTGCCGTTGCGAGGCTGCAGCTGCGATCGCTGCGGTGGGCCCAGGTGAGTGAGGGGCCCTGATGGGAATTAGGGCCGCTCAATTGACTCCAGCCGTTTCGTCGTTTTTCTTTTCTGCGTGGCCGCTGGCTCAGGGCCTCCAGCAGGCCTGGCGCGGAGTCGCTCCCCCGCGCCTGCCCCCCGGCCTCTTCCGAGAGGGCCCCGCTCGCTCCGGCTCCTCCCCCTCCCCGCCCTTCAGGGCTTCCCCTCGCTCCGGCCTAGCTCTCGACGCTGAGGGCCGCCTTTTCTCCGGAGCAGTTCCTATCTCTGTTTTTCTTTCTTGCAAGAAAGCCTTCCCTTTCTCCATCTCCCTGCTTAATCACTCACTCCTTTAGAGGTGAACCCTATTATTTGGATTTTTCCTGGAACTCTTGAGTGCCCCCCCCCCCCCCCCCCACTGGCCTGGATGTGCCTTTTCTTAGGGCGCATGTGGCTGGTATTCAGTGTTGTTACCTCTTCAGTTCTTTTCGGCCTGGTGGCCGGAGGAGGCAGAGTCCAGATTATCAGTCACGGGAAAATTTATGCGTCCAACTTTCATTTCTTTTGGGCTGGAGTTGAGGTCGACCTGCGTTCCTGTGGTAATTGGCGTGTGTTCCTCTTAAATAAGGTAATTTCCTTCGCCTCCCTTAGCTCCCAAGCAACTTTTATGGGGTGAAGTATCGCAGCAGAAACTGGCGAATAGCACTCGTGCCCAGAAGTTGGAAGCCATCCGTGTTAGTTGAGTGTTTACCGGGAGGTTGTTAATTGGATTGAAGGAAAAGCCGCAGAGTGTGGTGGAGCCTGGCCTGAGAGAGACGATGGGGCTTTCGGTGGCCGCATAACAGAAGGAACCTGGAGCCAGCTGCCTGGGTTCAAGTTTTGGCTCTGCTAGCTTTTGATTTCTGGTCGAGGGGCTTCACTTTCAGGTGCCTCAGTTTCCTTCATCTGCAAAATAGCAAAGAGTAACACCGATTACTTTATAGGGTTACTGTGAAGATGAAATGAGGTAAATTGAAAACCGCTTAGCTTGTTACCTACTGAGTATTAAGTACTATTATCATGGTCATCTCTTAGGATTTATACGTGTAGGCCCAGAGTGGCGGGACATGTATCACACTGTCATTTTGTTTTTCGCTTTCAGGTGGCGCTCCCTTTTCTCTTTAGTGCCTGTACCGTCTGTTGTAGCCTGTCCTGTTATCTAGACAGCCTGTATCATTATGTAGAAGCCTGCTAAAGAGCCAGAGCTGGCTGCTACCATGAACAACCTGTGGAACAAATTGGGCTTAGTTTGTTGTCTGCTGAAAAGTTTGTGAAGCTGTGGTACGCAGTTTAGCAATATAAAAAAACATTTTTTTTTTCCTCCCCTGCAGGCATTTAGGCTTGACTGTATTTTGTAGAAGAGGTGAAGGTTCTGTAAGGAACTGTTTTAACTAAAAGACTTTATATTCAGTACATTTCCATCTTTTTGTGTTTTAAATCTCCTAGTACCAGTGAAAGATCTCTGGTTTTGCAGACTGATGTTTTTAGTCTGCATACTACGTACAGTCCAGTTTTAGCGGCGGTGGTGGTAATAGTCGTGTTAGCAGCAGCAGTAGTAGTTTTCTAGCATATTTCTTTACTAGCATAGGTAGTCCGGATACTTTTTGAATTTGGCATAGCCAGTGAAGTTATGGATTACAGAGCGTCCTGTATTGTAATTGAGAAATTGAAGGGAGGAAGCTTGGAGTATTTCTGAGATTAGCACCGAGGTGAGGTGGGATGAAGCTGACTGAGAGCATAAGACCTAAGATTGATTAATTTTTGTAGAATAGTTAAACTTAACCACTAAGAATCTTGAGGTGTTACCCTGTTTCTCTTGGGCCAAGTGACAACCTAGGTTGAAGGAGTGTGGTTAATCTTGTTCTTTCTGGTGGGAGGGAGGTTCAAAAGGAAGGGGAAATACACATACCTATGGCTGATTCATGTAGATGTGTGGCAGAAACCGACACAATGTTGTAATTATTTTCCAATTAAAAATAAATTTAAAAATATACTGTGCTTTCAAAGATTAGATTTTGGTGGATTGCTTCACACCCTCATTCTGTAAACATCTAAGACTGATTCAGTATTTGATTGATACGATAAATAGTGCTTGAGAACCTGCCATCCACCGGCCCTTCTGCTAGGCTCTGGGAGTACAAGGGGATGTGAGGCAGAAGGGGTCTTGCATTTTGGGAACCTGCAAGGTAGTGGGGGAAATCACAACAGGTGAGCAAATAAGTTACAAATTGAGAAAAGTGATGTGGAAGTACCATGCAGGGAAATCAATAGACACTAAAAAAAGAGAGACCTAAGGATGGTTGGAGAAATTCTTTTTGGTAAGAGGAGGGATATCAAGGCAGGCATTCCAGGTAGAACAGTAAGTGCCAAAACTAGAAGATGGGAAGAGTTTAGTGTGCTTTCGGAACTGAAAAGAGGCCAACTGTGGCTCTTTTCAGTGAGGAGAGTGGTTAAAGAAGAGCTGGAGAGCTAAGATTGTTTAGGGAAGCCGTTGAAGCCTTCTGATTTACATTTTAAAATCAGTCTTGCCAGGGGTGTGGAAACTGGATTATGGGGACCATCAGTTAAGAGGTTATTGTATTGATTTTGCCTGGAGGTGATAGTTGACTGAAGTTGAGAGGGGGAGTGGAAAAAGAAAGTGCGTTGGTGGAAGAAGCAAAGGGATTTATTATGTTCTTTTAATATTCTCTAGAGAAAGACATTCTTAGTCAGTGGTCCATGGACTCGAAAATTTTTGTGAGGGAGTGCATTTTCTCAAGGGGTCGTTACCTTCCATCATTCATTAGCGTCTGAGTTTAAGAACCAATTCTCTAGAGTCTGTAATGCAGGTTTATAACCCATAAAAAAGTAATTGCTCACAGCTTACCAAGAAAGTTAATAGTAGTGGGTACCTGTCTAAAAGATTGACTTTCTCCAGGAACTCTTTTGTTGTTGTTGTTTGTTTCAAATCAGAGTTAAATGCCTTGCCGTAGAAAAATCAGCTTTTAGTTTCTTTTTGTCTAGGAGTTAATGGGCTGGTGAACATACTGAGGAAGCTGAACTTAATGAGCTTAGTTTCACAGAAATCCATATTGATTCCTACTATTTTCTTCTGTTGGTTCCCCCCCCCCCTCCCAGTCTTACTTGTCTTTGGTTGCATTGTGTAGCATGGGTGCATGTGTGCCAAGTAGCTTCAGTCGTGTCCAGCTCTTTGTGACGCTATGGACTGGAGCCTGCCAGGCTCTGTCCATGGGATTCTCCAGGGAAGAAAACTGGAGCAGGTTGCCATGCCCTCCTCCAGGGGATCTTCCTAACCCAGGGATTGAACGCACGCCTCCTGTGTCTCCTGCATTGCAGGCGAATTCTTAACACTGAGCCACAGGCAAAAGCCCTGCTGTGCAGCATGTGGGATCTTAATTCCCTAACCAGAGATTGAACCCATGCTCCCTACGTTGGGAGCACACTTACTGGACTGCCAGGGAAGTCCCCTTTTCTATGGAGTTTTGTTTGCAGTTCCTATTTTAGTGGTAGAAATGGAGCACCTTAGTGTGTGAAGAGTGAGATCGTTTTCTTCTTGATTTCCTTCTAACGGGTTTCAGATGTATATTCATTTATTTTGTAGTGTATTTTTCAGATGATAGTGTGTTATTGGAAACAGGGTGTTAAGTTAGAGCTCTACCACTGAAAGAACCATATATTTTTCTTTTTATGGCAAAGATTTAAAACTAAAGGCTCATGGACTAAATCCAGTCAGCAGATGTGTTTTGTTTGGCTCATACAGTGTTGTAAATTTGAATTTGTTGTCAACATTAAAAAGCAGGGAGATTTCATGAAAAAATGTAGATTCAGGCTGCTTTGAAAAATCCGATGTGGCAGCCACGGACCATGTTTCTGTTTGCAGCAGTCATCTTTTATAGTTGAGACACCATTAAAATTTTTTTTTTGTTTTGGTGCTTTGTTTCTTGTTCCTTCTTAAAAAAAAAAGGAAATTTTAGGTAACTTTAGAAGAGGGAGAAGGAACAGTGCTGTGGGAAGGGAGGGCCCAAAATACGAAATTGTTTTGTTTACAAACCGAAGAAACCCAAGAGTTTTTAGAAAAGACGTTGATCTGCCCCCTGCCCATGCCTTTTTAGCTGGCACATGTGCAGTGTCCTCATTTTTGTTCTGCCTGATTTGCTTTTTAGCATCTGGAATGCAGTAACTGCACAGCTTGGCTTGTTGCAGAAGACAGCCAAGCGAAGAGAAGTTGCTGAATCTCTGATTAGAAAACTTTTGGCTCCTGTTTTGAGGCAAAAGTGTGTGTGTGTGTGTGTGTGTGTGTGTGTGTTTAATATGTGCATTTATGAAGTCTATCGCTTTGCTTTCAGTAATCTGTGTTTTTTGGAGAGGTTAATAACTCAGTTTTCTTTTTCTCTATTTTAATAAAAAGGGCAGGATACATAAAGGATTGATAGAGGAAGTCATAGAGTGCTTTTGTGAAGCTACCCTAGAGATTTCTTCACTGCAGGACTCTGCATCATATTAGGGCTTCCCAGAAGATGGTCCCCTTGTATCTGAAGGATGTGTTCTAGAGTCTTGACTAAAACCTTTGGCTCCCAGACTATGGGCTATCAGAAAAAAACTTTAAAAATGAAGACTCAGGAAGTTGGTCAGGTGCCAGAATGGGGTTGTTCAATAAAAGACAAGAATGGACAAATTTTTTTTAATAGAAAAAATTATTGTTTCAGATGTGATCAAGTGTGGCTGCATAGCATGCAGGATATGGGATCTTAGTTCCCTGACAGGGATAGAACCCACACCTCCTGCAGTGGAAGTGCAGAGTCTTAACTATGGGACCACTAAGGAAGTCCCTTTTTGGCAATTTTGATGACTCTTTGTATGCATGTTTCCCATTGGAAAAGGTTCTGATAGAGGCTTTCCTTGATGACCCTGTCAATAATAGTACTCCGCTCATCAAACACTATCCAACCTTCATCATTACTATTGAACATTATATTATTTATTTTTCATCTACTATATCTTTACCTCTTTAGTTAGTGAAGCAGGGATTTGTTTGATTCACTGCTGAATCCCCACACCAAGACATTCTCTGTTAAATAGAAGAGGCTTAGTAAATATTGAGAAAGAGGATGAGTTAAAATGGGAATAAATAGATGGCTGACTGGGAGTCTCTGGAAGTGCTCCCACTATCAAGTTTTAGCTTACTCCGATTATGTTACTGTGTATGGTGATAGGTGAGGAGATTGCAAAGGGGCAAAAGGGTACTTCATGGAATGATGAAAGTATTCTTTCATTGAGTTGGGGTGGTGTTTATTTTGTGGTGGTATATTTTGTCAAAACTCACTGAACTGTACCCTTAAAATGGGTACATGTAATGTACCTGAGTTGTAAAGGTGATTTATAAAAATTTGTATTCAAAACTCATCGTATAAAGGCTGTTCTGTAAAACTGAATTAACTATCAGTAGGTTGTGATAATGATTATTTTCCTTGAATTTTTGGTAAAGTTAGCCAAGTATAGATTGAACGGGAGGTACCTCAGGCGTTAACGAGAGAAAGAGGCTGAGCTGAGCATGCTCTGAATAGCCCACCCCCATTTTAGAGGTGCTGAGTTGATATTTTGTACTTTGGGGTTCTGCTTGCCAGTTCTCTGTTACAAAGATAAAATCCATCGAGTTACCGGAAGCTCTCTTACCCCTACTCCAGGGTTTAGTTAAGCAAGGTGCAGCCTGCAAACCCTTGGTGGGGCAGGTAGTCGTCTTCAATTTTGTTTCCCTGCTTACAGATAGGTTCTTGTTGATAAAAATTGACATTGCAGAAATGTGTAATGTAGAAAGAGAAAGTTTACTTCAGTGCCATTTATTTAGGCTAGTGGTTACAGTTTCCATATATTTCTGAATAGTTAAGGTAAACATAAGGGATGTGGAGGAGGTAGAGATAAACGTCTTTGGTTTATTATGAAAGCTTATGTTTAAAGCCTTACTTCAGATGGACTTAAGTTGCAAGTGTATTGTTTGTGATATTCCTCTCGTTTTCCTGGGAAATTGGAAGGTTGATGGTGAATGCTTTGTCTTTGTTCACAATGTAGAGCTTAGCTTACCTCTTCTCTTCCTTTATTTCTGTATCGGCCTCATTTGTCAATGTGACCTTTTTTGTCTTACTTGTCACATTTGGGCTTATTTGTCACATTTGACCTTTTACCTTTAGCAAGCATGGATTGTTTAATTATTCAACCAGCGAGGGGATTCTAGTGGACTTGAATGTAGTGTCATGTGAAATGGCAGCAGAGAATGAGGAAGAAAATGTATTTAATTGTTGGCTTATTTTCTTTTTTTGCTGTGGAGGCTGTTTAGTATTGAAGGATACATACAGGATGAAAGTAGTTTGGTAAGGAATATTTTCTATTCCACTTATAGCAGAATATTTTCGGCTGCAATGTTCATTTAATAGGGCATGCTCATGGAGGTAGGTGATCTCTGGTACCTAGCGCCTTGGTTTTATCAGATGAATGTATGATAAATGGAAGTCCTTGATTCTTACAATAAGTTTCTTTTGTGGAGAAGGAAATAGCAACCCACTCCTCCAGTATCTTGCCTGGAAAATCCCATGGACGGAGGAGTCTGGTGGGCTACAGTCCATGGGGTCGCAAATAGTTGGACACGACTGAGTGACTTCATTTTTTTTTTTTTTTTTTTCATTTTTATTTATTAAACTGGGACTGGGACAGGGTGCTTAACCATTCATTATCTGTTCAGTTTCAAATGAAAATGGAAATCTCTTATTTACCTCCAACAAGGATTATTGTGATGGCTAGATGGTTAGCCCAGTGCCAGAGCAAATAGTAGGGTTCAATAAGTTAACTTGATTATATATAGAAGATGGATTTCTTGTTAGCTGTTTGGAAAAAACTTAAACTTGAAAGAGTAGTGAGAACCACCCAGAGCCCTCAGCTGATAGCCTATGGTAAGTGCTGAATGTATGCTGAAGTTAGTGTTTCAGGATGGTGCAGGAAGGATGACTCAATTATTCAATAAAAAGTTCTGCAACAATTGGCTGACCATTTTGAAAATTACATTATTTTGACAAAATAAATCACATGAAAATAAGAGGTACAGATTAAATAAATCAACAAGGAGATACCATTTTTCCCCCTCAGATTTCTATGTTGATAAACAATATGATAATTACTGTTGGGGATGTGGGGAAATGGACATTTCTCAAGTACTGCTGGTAGCAATGTAAGTTGCTGTAGCCTTTCAGGAGAACAGCAGAATGTATCTGTACTTTTAGGAATATATCTTAAGGAAATAATTGGACACATCCTTAAAGATGAGGATAATCATTGCAGTGTTATTTAAGTGAAAAAGTAAAAGCAACCTAAATGTACAACACCAGGGAACTGCTTATATTCTAGTATGTTTATACAGTGGAATGCTAGGTAGAACAAGAGAGGTAGATTCAGTTCAGTTCAGTCGCTCAGTTGTGTCTGACTCTTTGCGACCCCATGAATCACAGCACGCCAGTCCTCCCTGTCCATCACCAACTCCTGGAGTTCACTCAAACTCATGTCCATCGAGTCAGTGATGCCATCCAGACATCTCATCCTCTGTCATCCCCTTCTCCTCCTGCCCCCAATCCCTCCCAGCATCAGCGTCTTTTCCAGTGAGTCAACTCTTTGCATGAGGTGGCCAAAATACTGGAGTTTCAGCTTCAGCATCATTCCTTCCAAAGATATCCCAGGGCTGATCTCCTTCAGAATGGACTGGTTGTATCTTCTTGCAGTCCAAGGGACTCTTAAGAGTCTTCTCCAACACCACAGTTCAAAAGCATCTATTCTTCATCGCTCAGCTTTCTTCAGAATCCAAGTCTCACATCCATACATGACCACTGGAAAAACCATAGCCTTGACTAGACGGACCTTTGTGGGCAAAGTAATGTCTCTGCTTTTCAATATGCTATCTAGGTTGGTCACAACTTTTCTTCCAAGGAGTAAGCGTCTTTTCATTTCATGGCTGCAGTCACCATCTGCCGTGATTTTGGAGCCCAAAAAAATAAAATCTGACACTGTTTCCACTGTTTGCCCATCTATTTCCCCTGAAGTGATGGGACCGGATGCCATGATCTTCATTTTCTGAATGTTGAGTTTTAAGCCAACTTTTTCACTCCTCGTTCACTTTCATCGAGAGGCTTTTTAGTTCGTCTTCACTTTCTGCCATAAGGGTGGTGTCATCTGCATATCTGAGGTTATTGATATTTCTCCTGGCAATCTTGATTCCAGCTTGTGCTTCTTCCAGCCCAGCATTTCTCATTATGTACTCTGCATATAAGTTATGTAAGCATGTAGATTGGAGAACCATATTTGTTGACACAATACCACGTGTAGAAAAATGCCCAGAACTGAAACTTTTGTTCTATTTCCTCCTTAGTCAGTGTTTGTTTTTAAGTATGTACTGAGCTTTAGAATTCTTTTGGAAAAAAGTGATCTGCGGTCTACATCTGCACAGTCCATTTCGGTAGCCAGTAGCCACGTGTGGCTAGCTAACTTTGAGTTAATTAAAATTAAATAGATAGTATGGTTTTCATAGTAGCCGTGTTTTGGGTCATCAACAGCAGCAGAGTAGCATAGATATGGAATATTTTCCTCGTCTCAGAAAGTTCTGTTGGGGAGCCTTGATTTCTTTTGTTTTTTCATGTTTTTCTCAGCATTACTTCTGCATAAGATAGTTGGGGCCTCAGAGTAGTTGCAGTTCTTTCTCTTTATAGATTTTACAAAGAGTTTTGGGCTTTGGCTGTCTTTTATGTATCACCAATTTCATAATATTTAAACATTCTTTACTTCTTAGCCCACATGGGTTTGTTTAGAATGCAGAGAGAATACTACCTTTTAAACCTATTAAAGTTTCTGTTCCTCACTTTAAAAAAAAAAAAGAGATACTGATTGGGCTCTCCGGGTGTTAGCTGTGGCGCACGGGGTCTTCGCTCTTCATGGTGGTATGCAGGATCTCTTAGTTTTGGCGTGTGGGGTCTAGTTCTCTGACCAGGGCTGGAACCCCAGCCCCCTGCATTGGGAGGTCTTAGCCACTGGACCACTAGGGAAGTCCCTTTTCTTTACTTTAAAAACAACTAATCAGCAACTGGAATTGACATTGATTTTTTTTTTTTACTTTTAAAATCTTTTTTTTTTTTTTTTTTTTAAGCTTTATTTGGCTGCTTTGGGTCTTAGTTGCATCATGCAGGATCTTTTGTTGAGGCACACAGACTCTAGTTGTGGCTGGTGGGCTTAGTTGGACTACTTTTGTCAAATTAATTCTGTGACCATATAATTTGCCTTTTTGAACCAGGATGCTATGGAGAGAGGGGATGCTATTAACACAGTGCAGCAGCAAGTGTCAACTGACTGTCTTAAGCAAACCTGAATATGAGGTCAACCTAAATATTAAGAACTTTTATATGTTGAGTTTTTTTCTAACTAAATGCTTTTTTAAACACTTTACATGTATTGTCTCATTTAACCCTATACTTGACAAGGTAAGTGAAGGATTTCTTGTTTTATAGATGACAAAGTTGAATCATAAGAGATTAATTTAGGGAGAGAGAAGATTTGAACCTAGGTCTGACTCTAAACTTCCACTCTTGGCAGCTGCTGTATTGCTCAGAGTAAGGGTCCAAGGAGAAGATTCTGCAGTAAATTAGGAGAGTCCTCACTCAGACAGTAAAGCGTCTGCCTGCAGTGCCGGAGACCGGGGTTCAGTCCCTGGGTCAGGAAGATCCCCTGGAGAAGGAAATGGCATCCCACTCCAGTATTCTTGCCTGGAGAATTCCATAGAAGGAGGAAGTCTGTGGGGTCGCAAAGAGTCAGACATGACTGAGAGACTTTCACCTTCACTTCACATAAGAAAACATCCATTTTGTTTTTGTCAGGCTTATTAGGTCCAGAGTTAAATATTTAAATTTATTTTCAAGAATAAATGGACATGAATCCACAAGCGTTATAACACAGGCTTTTTCATTTGTCTTGCTGCAAATAAAATGACAGAAAATGTGTTTCAGAATAGATAATATTTGCCTAGCTTTTTAAAAACAATTTTATTTCTGTTTTGGCCATGCCTTGTGACTTGTGGAATTTTAGTTCCCCAACCAGGTATTGAACCTGGGCCTCTGGCAGTGAGAGTGCAGAGTCCTAATCATTGGGCTGCCAAGGAATTCCTTTGCCTAGTTTTTTGTATCTTTCTATCTTTAAAATGAAAATATGCTTTCCTTCCTACTTTCTTTCGAGGGAATTACAGTATATATATTTTGACATTAATACAAAGAATGCATGAAAAATTACATAATTCAATATCTTATGCAACTTAGCATAGTCACATACCATCATTTCTTTTATTGCTAAATGGTTATTAAATGGTTTGGATATGTAAAAGTGATGAAAATTCTGTCTCATGTAAGTTTAGGCACAGATGGAGTTAGGTTAGTGCTGTTTCGACAGTTGAGTGAACAGTGTTAGCTGAGCACTAAAAATTCTCAAATGTAATTGTTTTGAATGCCGTTTGAGTTTAGCCGTTGTATTGTTAAACTCTTGGTTCAGAAGCAGAAGATCCAAAATTTATTAAAAGAATGACATAAAGTGTTATTTAACTATTGCAAGTGCTTTGTCATATCATTTATGATCTTTTAAAAATATATTTGAAATGTCTTCTCTTTGAGAGAAGGCAGGTTTTTTTTTTTTTTAAACAAAAATTATGTATCTGACTGTTTCGGGTCTAGTTGCACGTGGAGTCTCCATTGCGGTACTAGGTCTCTGTTGCAGTGCGCAGTCTCAGCAGTTGTGGCTCAGGGCTTAGTTGCATCACAGCCTGTGGGATCTTAATTCCCTGACCAGGGATTGAACCTGAGTTCCCTGCATTGGAAGGCAGATTCTTAACTGCTGGACCCCAGGAAAGTTCTGAGAGAAGGCAACTTAATGAAAAAAGTATTAACATGGTTAGCCCAAAGAGTGGCTTCCTGATGAAATCTGATAACCTGCTCTGACCATTAATTTTCATACATGAGCCATGAATGTGAGTGAAAGATTAATTTTGAGGTTGTTGACTAAGGTATTGTTGTGGTTTTTAGGAGATAAAGATTTTATGTGCTGGTCAAAAGTATACGTTAGCTATAACTTAGTATTACATATATATATATATACACATATGTACGTGTGTGTGTATATATATATATTACACAGTATATATATGTAATATACAGTATTAGAGTAATGTGTTATTCCATCTGGAATTTTGACCTTGCTCTTCTCACCTGATTTTATCATGATAACTAACCTAGAACTTGGAAGCTTCAAACAAGAAGTAGGAGGTGCTTTCTAAGGAGATCTTTGGTTTCCTTGTTCTGTATTAAAGATCACTTGCAAGGCTGTAGGTATATGGACTTTGTTTTCGGTATTCATCTTCCTGCCATTACTTCTTTGTGTGTAGGAAAACATTGTTCAAATAAAACCTTTTGGATGCATTATGTGTATAAAATTCAGCTTTACATATAGTAACTCTTTTTTTTTTTTTTTTTTTTTACATATAGTAACTCTTGAATAATCTAGTTTCCTGTAGAAAATATTCACAACTTTTTCTTGAGTATATTTCTTTTTTTTTGGTTGAGCTGCATGCAGGATTTTAGTTCTGCAACCAGGGATCGAACCCATGCTCCCTGCCTTTAGGAATCTTGATCACTCAGAGTCTTAACCACTAGGCCACCAGGAAAGTCTCTTGGCTATATATTTCTTGATACAAGTTATATAGCATTTAGTGTGATTTTTTTTTTTCCTTCTCCCTGAGTAGTCAGCACCTGAAATGGACCTAATGTGGGATTAAACAAAATGCTAGGGATTTAGCCTGATCTCTGTTTTGCATTGGACAGATATTTGTGTATCAGCTTAGTTTTTTTGAAGGTGATTCTGGAACTGGAACTATCGTTAAGGATTTAATTTGTTGTTTGGTGGTGGTTATGTAAGCATGTTACTGGGGGGAAAGGAAAGAGCCTTAATGAAGTGTAAAATGTTGATTTATTGAAGCAATTTGGGAAAATAAAGTTCTCATTGTTGAGCCTATCTGCTGTTATTTGTTCCTATCCAGCATTCTTGTTTTTATTTTTCAAACCACCTTTTTAGAATACAACATACACTGTGATTTGCATACATTAATTCATTTAATCCTTTGATAATTTTATTAGATCAGTGCATCTGTTTTTTAGATGAGAATCAGTACCGTGTTCAAACCTTCACAATAATGGAGTCAGGATTCTAATCCATGTCAGTCACATGTTTGTAAAATTCTTACTCTTAACCGCTCTGCTTAAATTCATTGTACACTTCTTTTTTTAAAGGATTATTTTATTCATTTTTGATAGCACCACGTGGCTTGCAGGGTCTTAGGGATCGAACCTGGGACCTCTGCAGTGGAAGCTTGGAGTCCTAACTACTGGACCGCCAGGGAATTACCCTTAATACATACTTTCATGTGCGCAGGCTCAGCAGTTGTGGCTCAGGGCTTAGTTGCATCACAGCCTGTGGAATCTTAATTCCCTGACCAGGGATTGAACCTGTGATCCATCTAGAAATTGGTTATCCTGGTCAGTTGTGTGCTCAGTCATGTCTAATTCTTTGCAGCCCCATGGACTGTAGCCTGCCGGGTTCCTCTGCCCGTGGAATTTTCTAGATAAAAATACTGCAGTGGGTTGCTGTTTCCTACTGCAGGGGATCTTCCTGACTCAGGGATTGAACCTGCAGCTCTTGTGTCTCCTGCATTGGCAGGTGGATTCTTTGCCACTCACACACCATCCTGGTCTGTTGCTCTCTGCTAAATGGGTTGTTAATCAAATGAACTATTTTGGATAATTTTTTTTAGTAAAACTAAGCAGTTGTGGAAGATATGCTCTGAATGAACCATCCACTTATCCAACTCTAAAATTAAGAGTTTTGGGGGAATTCCTTGGAGGTCCAGTGGTTAGGACTTGGTGCTTTCATTACTGTGGCCCAGGTTCAGTCCCTGGTTGGGGAACTAAGATCTTGAAGCTGCATGGCAGGGCCAAAAAAATTAAAGTTGAATATTTGTTAATTGAAATTTCCTTTCAAATAAACCTTCAATGGATTATTTATTTTTTGAAATTTATTTTTGGCTATGGTGGGCCGTAGTTTCTGCTGGGGGTTTTCTGTAGTTGCGTTGAGTGGGGGCTACTCATAGCAGTGGCTTCTCTTGTGGAGCACAGCCTCGAGGGTTTGGGGGCTCAGTAGTTGTGGCACACGGGCTTAGTCACCCTGCAGCATGTGGAATCTTCCTGGACCAGGTCTGTGTCCCCTGCATTGGCAAGCAAATTCTTAACCATTGGACCACCAGGGAAGTCCAGATTTATTCTTACATCCCTCAGGCTTCTAGTAGAGTATGTTTTAGTCAAATAATAAGACTATTTAGGAAAGATGGCTTTCATAAAACACACTGAAATTTTTTTATCTCCCCCCCTCCCCCCGCCCCAGATAATAAGTAAAGTAAGTGAGTTGCTCAGTTTCCAATTCTTTGTGACCTCATGGACTGTAGCCCCCCTGGGCCCCTTTGTCCATGGAATTCTCCAGGCAAGAATATTGGAGTGGGTAGCCATTCCCTTCTCCAGGGGATCTTCCTGACACAGGGATTGAATCCAGGTTGCTTGCGTTTCGGGCAAATTCTTCACTGTCTGAGCCACCAGGGAAGTTCAGATAATACGTAACTGGGAAGAAAAATAAGAAATTAGAGCAGACAGGATGAAATTTATAGTTTAAGGTTCTTTAACAGATACAGGGTAGCATGATGATGTGAAAAGAACTGGAACATACCAAGAGCCATGGGCCTTTAGCTCTAGTATTGCCTCACCTTTGTGGGCAGATCTCCCTTTTTCTGGGTTTAATTTTCCTCTGTAAAGACTAGGGTTATTGTACTAGATAATGATCTCTATGTGTGCTTCCAGTTCTTAATGCTTGTGACTCTAAATTTCATACACTCCTAGGTCAGATTGGAGTGGACCATGGTCTCTTAATCACAGGACTCTCACTCTTTGATTAAATCTAGCTATAGACTGCCTTGGGTACACGCCCACTAACTACATGGTCTGATGATAACGCTCTCTTCTCTTAGACTCTAGGTCACAGTTGTTAACTTTTTTTTTTTTCACAAATAACTGTTTTAGTGATAGTTAGAAATAAATCATGAAAGTTATAAACATAGGTTGGAAGTGTTATCAGCACCAGGGTCTTGGCAAAATAATGATAATACTGAGCAGAGGGAAACTGCTCTGTTGTGTTATAAGTACATGGAAGGAAGCAAGTTTTTTGATTTATCTTTGTGCTTTCCACAGCACCCACTGAAGGATATTAACAATTACCTATTAAAAAATTATATATTACTATTATTTATATGAGTCCTTGCTGTATTACTATGCACTGTACTATGATTTAGATGTTTTTCTCATTTAATCACTACAGTAGCTTATGAGATAGTGTTGCCCTTATTTTATAGATCAGGAAACTGAGACTTAAAAAAAAGTGCTTTAAACTAGTTTTTACAAGACACCAGAGCCTGTGCTCTTTCTTGCCTCAATATGCTGCCTAGCAAAGACAATATCCATTGGGTACACTCAGTGAATGTTAACTCAGTGAAGTGTACTTGTGGAATGTTTTATGTTCATTGTTTTGGATCTTTATATTAGTATTTTAATTTAGTTTTAACTTGGTTTGTGCTGCATGGCATGCAGAATCTTAGTTTCCCAACCAGGGATTGGACCCATGCCATGTGAGTCCTAACCACTGGATCACCAGTGACTTTCCCTGTTAGTATTTTTAGAGGTGGCAGTGGTAAAGAATCGCCTGCCAATGCAGGAGATGCAAAATGACCCAAGATGCCAATTTGATCCCTGCGTTTTTAGAAATATCAGTATTTTTAGAACAGAGTAATAGCCAGTTGTAATAGATCAACTGAGTATCTTACTAGTGAAAGTGAAGTCGCTCAGTCATGTCCAACTCTTTGGGACCCCATGGACTGTAGCCTACCAGGCTCCTCAGTCCATGGAATTTTCCAGGCAAGAGTACTGGAGTGGGTTGCCATTTCCTTCTCCAGGGGATCTTCCCAACCCAGGGATCGAACCCGGGTCTCCTGCACTGCAGACAGACGCTTTACCATCTGAGCCACCAGAGAAGCCCTTACTAGTAGGACATCCTTAAGGCAAGGCAGCATGTATGTGGTTGGTTGTTGTGTTCCAAAATAGAAAAATTAAACCTGAGAGGGGGACCGGAAGTCTAGGATAGAGAGGGTAGAAATTAGGAAGGGGACTTCTTTTCATTATGTACTCTTGTAGAATTTGAAATTTTTACTGTGCATGTATTACTGAAATGAAAAAACTTGGTAAAAAAATTAAACATTTAGTTTGCTCAGGCAAATGATTCTGCACATTTTCGCCCTTTTAAAAACTGTGTATTTGCTGCAACATGGATGAACCTTGAAGACACACTAGGTGACATGTTAGATATAAAGGACAGCACTGTGTGATGCCACTTGGATAAGATACCTAGAGTAGTCAGCTTTCACAGAGACAGTGCTGACAGAATGGTGGTGGGGTGTGTTACTTTTTAAGTGGGTACACAGTTTGTGTTTTGCAAGATGGAAAAGCTCTGGAGATGGACACTGGTGGTGCTCACATAACAATGTGAATGTTCTGAATGCCACAGGTATGTTTTATGTCATGTATATTTTACCATAGTAAAAAGCCACATTATATAAATAATATGTACTCATTTGTTTGTCATTCAACACTGGGGATACAAAAAGGAATTTAATCAAGTACTTGCCCTCAAGAGTAAAATAGTCTAGTAGTAGTACATGATTAGTATTATTATTTTTTCAAGGAAATAGAGGCTGAAGTTGTAAGGAAATGGTGAAAGCTTATAAAAAGTTATGATAAAGAAATTATAGAAAAGTAGATGTTATTTTTCCAACAGTCTTACATGCTGGATAAGCCAGAGGATTCAGAGGAGATATTATTTTGCCCTGAGGCACTTTTGCATAGCCCGAGAACAAGATTTTAAAAACCACCTGTCTGGGTAGGAACTGTCGGGTACGCAGATGGCATGTTGATGACTCTCCGCTCTTGTAAATTGAGAACCTGGGGCACAGGATACTGCTGTCATTCAGGGGTCATGCTCATTCAGCCTGGAATCAAGTATAGGTTTGGGTTTCTTTCCAGAGTGTCTGCGTCTTTACAAGATTTTGAAGATGTATGTGTCTTATATTCTGAGTCTGCCATAAATCCAAATTCTGAATTATCAGGAGAATGTAATTGTTTAACAACCATGTTGAAGTCTTGTCTGTTAACTGTCACCTTGATATTGCCCTGACTAGTATAGTATAATGAGTACTAATGGTGTCCTAATAAGTACTAGTAACTTTATGCATACTAATTTATTCTATTTTCATAACCCCTTATAGTAAGAGGGCTTCCCTTGTGGCTCAGCTGGTAAAGAATCCACCTGCAATGTGGGACCTGGGTTTGATCCCTGGGTTGGGAACATCCCCTGGAGAAGGGAACGGCTACCCACTCAGTATTCCGGCCTGGAGAATTCCATGGACTGTATAGCCCATGGGGTCTCGAAGAGTCAGACATGACTGAGTGACCTTCACTTCACTTCACTTCACTTAGAGTAGGAACCAGCTTTACAGATAACAGAGATGGTGAGATTTAATTAAGAAGCTTACCACGGATCTCAAAGTTACTAGTTGGTTGTGTGAAAATCAGTATCTAGGCAGTCTGGTTTTAGAGCATGTGTCTTTTATTACGGAATTCCCTGGTGGGTCAGAGTTACAGAGTCTGCCTGCAGTGCGGGAGATCTGAGATCAATCCCTGGGTTGGGAAGATGGAGAAGAAAATGGCAACCCAATCCAGTATTCTTGCCTGGAAAATCCCATGGACTGAGGAGCCTGGCGAGCTACAGTCCATAGGGTCGCAGAGTTGGACATGACTGAGCGACTTCACTTTCTTTTCTTTTCTTTTGTTATTGGTTCCTGTTGTTGTTCAGTCATGTCCAGCTCTTTGCCCCCCCATCAACTGCAGCACGCCAGGCTTCTCTGTCCTCCAGTATTTCCTGGAATTTGCTTAAATTCATGCCCACTGAGTTTGTTGGTTAGTGCTTTGCAAATTGCTCTAGGTTGATTGATTGCTAATTTTATTTGCATTATTGTACGTTGTTAGACATAGTATTTTAAAAAGTGACATATTCTACCATTTGAGACCTTGTTGTGAGAACTACTGTTTATTAAGGGTTTATTCTTATTTGGGCATTTGCACTAAATGACTGTTAGACAATTAGGTAAATTGAATACAGTTTTTATAATACAGTTGTGTTAGTGAGAAGAATGGATTCTTTTGGGGGGATAGCACTTCCCTTAATTGGGGTCCAAAGTTAACCCATCAAAATTGGTGGCAAATGTTCATCCGTAAATGATGAAACATGTAGTGAGAGTTTACATATGTCATCTTTGACAGTTTCTTTTCACAGAGATAGGTCCTGCCAAATACTAATATTAACCTATGAGTATATGATTTTAATTGAGCATATTTTTTACTTGGAAAGCATTTATAGAATTCTGTTAGATTGTTTTCTTGATATTTGCTTTTTAGCCCCCCCCCCCCCCCCCCCCATTACACTGCACATTAATGATTTCCAACTGAAGATTAAATGGAAGCATCTCGGTTGCATTTAGGTGGATTTTGAAATACAGATATTTCCTTTGCACTTCCATTAAAGAAATACACTGAAATGTAGCTTGAGCTAAGAAAATAGATCTGCTTCAGATTTCTATGGGAATGAAGATCTTGCTTGTTTTGAGTTTTGCTAGTACAGGAAGTGAAGAAAGTAACATTACTTGTGATTCAAACAAATGTTCAGTGTAATTTGCTGTAGTATGTTTTCCTTTGAAGTGCTGTTTTGTTAATTTTCAAGTGGATTTATTAAGAAATGTTATTAAATTTGCAGCAAAAGTTAATTTCAAAAGCCATTAACTATCCATTAATGGTGTTTAATGGTGATTATTCAGAAAAATTCACAAAATCAGTTTTGAGCTTAAAAAATTGCAGTGAATTTTACTGCTGCTAAGCCATTTAACTGCTGTTTGGTAGGGCAAGTCTGACATCATGTATTTCTGACAGAAATTCATAGAACTGATGATGGTTAAGTCTGCAAAAGTGGACTGAGAGGGAATGAAAGTCACTCTTGTCAATACTGGATCAGTAGCACATGAGAGATTTTTTTGAGTACCTGCTGATGAGCGGTACAGTAAATAAACCATAAGCTTTAAATACTTTATAATCAATATTTCTGTACATCTTAGCATATTCAAGTTCAGACTAGATTGAATTAATGTTCTCTCAACTTTTTGGAAAGCAATGGCACCCCACTCCAGTACTCTTGCCTGGAAAATCCCATGGACAGAGGGGCCTGGTGGGCTGCAGTCCATGGGGTCTCGAAGAGTCGGATACGACTGAGTGACTTCACTTTCACTTTTCACTTTCATGCATTGGAGAAGGAAATGGCAACCCCCTCCAGTGTTCTTGCCTGGAGAATCCCAGGGACGGGGGAGCCTGGCGGGCTGCCGTCTATGGGGTCACACAGAGTCGGACACGACTGAAGCAACTTAGCAGCAACTTTTTGGAAAAGATTTTCACCAGAAGTTGTTCCATACAGACTGTTCAGTGTTCAGTCGCTTGAAACTCATCACTGACTTCACTAAACCACCGAGTAAGGATCAATAATATCTCTTGAATCATAAAGAGCCATGAAACACCACCAAGAATCATTTGGGTTTTTTGAAAATAAATTTTTATTTTTGAACAGTTTGATTTACAGACAGTCTGGGAAAATAGAGTATGTTCCCATGTATACCCCATTTAACACCTTTTTTCTGTAAACACCTGTTGCCCCTGTTAACACCTACTAACATTAGTGTGGTACATTGCTCGCAACTGATGAACCGATACTGGTACATTCTTATTAACTGAAGTCCATACTTGAGTTTTCTTAGTTTTTATCTAATATACTTTTCCTGTTCCACATTCTCATTTAGGATGTACATTAAGTTGTCATGTCTCCTTAGGTTTCTCTTGGCTGTGACAGTTTCTCACACATTTTTTGATTTTTGGTGATCTTAACAGCTTTGAGGATTGCTGGTTAGCGGTATTATAGAATGTCCCTCAGTTTGGATTTGTCTAATGTTTTTCTCATGAGTAGACTAATGTTATGGATTTTGGGGAGAAAGACCAGAGAGGTAAAGTGCCACGTCATATTAAGGAGTACATGCTATCAATGTGACTTCTTGTTAACCTTGATTATTGGATTAGGTTTCTCAAGTATAAATTACTCCCTTTCCTTCCATAACGTACACCGAAAGAAAATAGCTAGACACACTCATCTCCACTTGAGTGGAGAGTTATATTCCACCTCCTTGAGGGTGACTGAGTATATTAGTATGGATTCATGGGTATTTTTTGTTATAATCCAGTACTTAATTTTGTTACAGTTTTTCTAATTGTTACTATTGAGAGCTCTTTCAGTTGGACAGGAGTGTCCTTTTGACATACCACCTTTATTGTCTGCGGTGTTGCTTTTTTGTTACTGTTCAGCATTTCTTTGTTTTCTGGCACTGTAAGGTACTCCCAAGCTCATGCTGTGTATCCCTTCCCCCAACCCTAGATTCAGCCATTTCTCCAAGGAGTCCTGGTTTCTTTTATTGGAGAATGTATTAGAAATCAAGATCTGGGTCCTGGAGGGTAGTTGCTTCTCAGCTGACAATGCAAGAAATATATCTATACTAATACATATATTTCGTATACTTATAGAAATATCTGTATTTGATATTTCTATATATATCAGTTTTTATCTATAAGCATGATTACTGATACCTCCAACTCTAATCCAGTACCTCATTGATCATTCTAGTCTTGGCCTCTTTTATGTTTAACCTCCCACTTCCAGCAGTGTGAATCTTGACTGTCACTATCTGCCATGCATTTACTCATTAGTTCCAGTATACATGTATGTAGTAGTTTCAGGATTGTTAACCTGTACCCTTTAACAGCTATGACAAACCTAGACAGTGTATTAAAAAGCAGAGACATTACTTTGCCGACAAAGATCTGTATAGTGAAAGCTATGGTTTTCCCAGTAGCCATGTATGGATGTGAGAGTTGGACCATAAAGAAAGCTGAGCCCCGAAGAGTTGATGCTTTTGAACTGTGGTGTTGGAGAAGACTCTTGAGGGTCCCTTGGACTGCAAGGAGATCATACTGGTCAATCCTAAAGGAAATCAGTCCTGAATATTCATTGGAAGGACTGATGCTGAAGCTGAATCTCCAGTATTTTGGCCATCTGATGTGAAGAACTGACTCATCAGTAAAGACCTTGATGCTGGGAAAGATTGAGGGCAGGAGGAGAGGGGGATGACAGAGGATGAAATGGTTAGATGGCATCACTGACTCAATGGACTTGAGTTTGAGCAAGCTCCAGGAGTTGGTGATGGACAGGGAATCCTGGTGTGCTGCAGTCTAAGGGGGTTACAAAGAATCACACACGACTGAGCAACTAAACTGAACTGAAACTTTTAACAGGAGCTTCCCACGTGACACTGGTGGCAAAGAACCCGCCTGCCCATGCAGGAGACAAGAGAGACATGGGTTTGATCCTTGGTTTGGGAAGACTCCCTGGAGGAGGGCATGATAACCTACTCCAGTATTCTTGCCTGAAGAATCCCATGGACAGAGGAGCCTGGCGGGCTATGATCCATAGAGTCACAGAGTCAGACACAACTGAAGTGACTTTGCACGCACACATGCACCCTCTAACAACTTGACAACTGGAATAGTTTTAACAGCTAGAATACAGTGGTTATATGGAGTTCTTTTTGCTTCTTATCTTGTTTCTGTTTCCCTTATTTCCATAGTTGCGTAGGTCAGCACCTTTCCCCTCCATCTGCCCTATTTTTTAATTGACTACTTATATTGCTCCTGTTGTTCTCAACCCTTCAAACCAAAAGGCTAATAGTCTTTAAGTTCATTTTCTCTAGACACATTTCTTAGGCTGCTGCAGTGAAACATGACTTAATTAACTCACTATAATTAAATGACTTTCCTCCTTATGCTAATAGGTATAATACTCAGAAACTTATTTTGGTTGTATAGCCTTTATTTTTTTGACTTTATAAAGATTTTCTGGGACTTCCCTGGTGGTCCAGTGGCTGAGACTCTGAGCTCCCAGTGCAGGGTCCAGGTTCGATCCCTGGTCGGGGAGCTAGATCCCACATGCTACAACTAAGACCCAGAGCAACCAAATAAATAAATAAAATTAAAAAAAAAAAAAAAAAAGATTTTCTGTTGTGATAAGATACTGTTTTAAATTAAATTTTTTTTTCCAACAATTGGTTTCCTGTGAATTGGAAATATTATGTGAGTACTTAGTTTGGTAATGCCAACTCTTGTATTCTTGGCACAGCTATGATGTCAGTTCATAATAAACACAGAGTGTTGCCATCTAATTGTATTTAAAAAAGCACCCACACTCCACACTGTGTCTTAAATGGGTAACATTCAAAGTCCATTTTTCTTTTGTTTTGACATATGTGATACATGCTGGTAATTAAATAGTAATAAAATGTGATATGACAGAATACATGGTACTTGAAATGCCTTTTAGTGACAATTATTTCACCAGAATTTGTAGCAGCGCTAAGTGGTGAGACCTCTGCTTATAGTCATTTTTGCACCTATTCTGCTGCTGTATATTATAAAGGAATGAATGTGGCTGTGTTCCAGTAAAGCTTTTCATACATACTGAAATTGGAATTTCATAGAATTTTCACATGTCATAAAATACCTTGATATTTTTCTACCATTAAAAAAAAAAGTAGAAATTGGGGAGTTCCCTGGAGGTCCAGTGGTTAAGACTTCATGCTTTCACTGCAGTGGCCTGGGGTTCAATCCCTGGTTGAGCAACAGCATATTAAAAAGCAGAGACAGTACTTTACTGACAAAGATCCATAAAAATCTATGATCTATAGATCTAGATAGATCTAAATGACATAGATCAAAGCTATGGTTTTTCCTGTAGTCGTGTGGATGTGAGAGTTGGACCATAAAGAAAGCTGAGCCCTGAAGAATTGATGCTTTTGAACTGTGGTGTTGGAGAAGACTCTTGAGAATCCCTTGGACTGCAAGGAGATCCAACCAGTCCATCCTAAAGGAAATCAGTCTTGAATATTCATTGGAAGGACTGAAACTTCAATACTTGGGCCACCTGATGCGAAGAACTGACTCATCAGAAAAGACCCAGATGCTGGGAACGATTGAAGGCAGGAGAAGGGGATGACAGAGGGTGAGGTGGTTGGATGGCATCACTGACTCAATGGGCATGAGTTTGAGCAAGCTCCAGGAGTTGGTGATGGACAGGGAAGCCTGGCCTGCTGCATGCAGTTCATGGGATTGCAGAGAGTCGGACGCGACCGAGCAACTGAACTGAACTGAGCAACTAAGATCCTACAAGAAGTTCTGGCTGCCAAAAAAGAAAATATAGAAACTGTTCTTAACAAATGTACAAAAACAGGTTGAGCTTTTTGACATCATTTGCTCATCTCCCTAGCGTAGAAGACCCTGTATGCTGGACATGGTTGGCAGTATTAGCCTTTCTCTTCAAAACCATTCATAGTAAATTCACCAGTCTTGGATTCAGTCTTGGTGTGCCTGCTTGAAAGCAGAGAAGCTACTTGGAGCAAGACATTGCACAGTTCTCTGTAGTAAAACCCTAAAGGGTTATTTGCCTAGCTGTCATAATCTCATCAGTTCCTAGTATTTTTTTTTTTTTCTTTAAATTGGGAAGTGGCTAAGATTAAATTTTGTCTACTTTAATTAAAATTGGCTACTTTGGGTTAACTTGAACACAGGGTCCTCTTTTGTTCACTTTTATTCAACTTGCTTTTGAAACTAGAACACATTATTAGAGATGGAGAGAGGAGAGAGAGTGTGTTAACTGGTTAGAATGTTAAGAGGTAGATGTATTGGAATAGTTCTTTAATCAGTGCATTGTAAGCAGTTCCCAGTTTTGTAGGAGTCATCAGGGATTCCCTCAAGCTGACTCGTGTGAGCCCCTGTGTCCCTGCATTTAGAAGCAGGGAAAGAGGTTCCGGTTGATGTAATCTAGGATGAACTCCCAGAATGACCTGCAAGAATATATACAAAAGTATTTTGAAAGAATGAGTTCTCATAAGTGCTGTGGTTTTGCTGTTTATCAACTAAGTAAATATAGACCAACACTGTCATTAATTTGCTAAATGGCCTGACTGAATAGTAATTTCTTCTGGTAACTCTTATCCTATTAGTTTTAACAGTAGGTTTTTGTTGCCGCTTTGTAATGTTAATTATCTGATAACCTTTGGTACAGGTCAAGAGTTTATTGCTTGTGTATTCAGTTTACTCAGCAGACACATAGCAGTGTTAGGTAATAGACTTTGCAGCCCTGTGAGTATTAACAGACATAATGATATGCTTGTCTAGGGTAACACCAAGAAACAGAACCTGACCCAGCCTAGGTGAGCCCAGGACAGCTTGCTGGGGATGGAGACCCTCCTAAGAATGAGTTTGGTTGAGAGGGTAGGAGGCTCTCGGCTGAGGGCCTGACACCTACTGAGAGACTAGCTTAAGGAAACGCATTCCTTTCTTTCCTAGCTAAATAGGCAAGGCTTCAGCTATGTGCAAACCACAGGTTTCAGAGAAAGCTAAGGTGGGTGTCCTTGATTGAATAAATGAATAAGTGAAGAAAGAAAAGGTTAATGTCAAGATTGCATCTTCAGATTATTTAATTCTTGGGTGCCTTCTTACTCTGGGCTTCCCAGGTAGGGCTAGTGGGAAAGAACCTGCCTGCCAGTGCAGGAGACATAAGAGACGTGGGTTCGATCCCTGGGTTGGGAAGATCCCCTGGAGGAGAGCGTGGCAGATCACTCTAGTATTCTTGCCTGGAGAATCCCATGGACAGAGGAGCTGACAGGCTATGGTCCATAGGGTCGCAAAGATTCAGACACGATTGAGGCAACTTGGCATGCTTTACAGGATTTTGAATGAATGATAGACTAGGAGTGAGCATGTTAACTACATATTGAGTTTGCTGATGTTGGAACTTTGTTTTTCTGTTTGGTATAATGCTGCATCGCTTTGATACCTGGCCATGTTAATGTTTAGCTCAGGAAATATTTAAACACTTGGATCTGAAAGGTTTTCTTGTGCTTTAAGGGATGAGTGTGGGGAGTTGTTTTAACTTGAAGTGTATTTATCAGTAGTTCAGCCTACTTGAAGGTTTTTGTTTAAAGCATTTAATTCTTCTGAAGTTATTCTCCAAGTTGAATTATGGAGTTTGCAAATTCAGCCTGTATAATGCAAACCCTAGTACCTGAAATACTGCCAGTGAAAGGTATCAGATTACAAGAGGAAGGTTTTAGCTTTCCCTACTGCAGCCTTACTGTAAGGAGGTGGGGTGAATGAAAATGAGTTTAGGAGACAGACAGAGACCCTCAAGCCAGTATACTTTGAGAGAGAATCCTGTGTCCACTTGAAATGAAGTTGAGAGCTAAAGGAGAGTTTCTGCTTATAGATTCCAAGCATCTGTATTTCAAGGTGCAGCCTGCGAGGTTTGGCTAGCTATTTTATCACTGCTTATTTCTTCTCATTTCAGAGTTGTATTCTGACTTGGTAATTTGGAGAAGCCAGTGGCACTGCGTCTGTCTGGGGTTCAGATAAGGTAAATGCATGATGGTAAAAGGAACTAATAGTAATTTTCGTGCCTTCTAAAACTAGTCTTATGCTTTTTATCCAGAAGATTCCTTTTGGGTTTTTAAATAACATGTTTATTCACTTGGACGTATTAAAAAAGATCAGCCATAAACTTGACACATATATAGTCACTGTTAATAGTTTGGGGAACAGACTCTTTTTATGCATATGTTACTTGGATATGTGTAATCAAAATTGGAGTTGTGCTTTTTTGTCTGGTTCTTGTTTTAACATTCTGTTTGCAATTTTAAATGACTCACGATATTTTACCATTGGATGTTCCATATAATTTATGTAACTAGTTCCTTTTTGGTAAACATTTTAGGCTTTTCTCTCAGTTTTCCATGTCTTAGATAACTATGTGACGAACATGAATAAATTCATGTATATAGTAGATTTCCCCCCATAGTATACTTTCTTTTCTTAAATTTTAAAAAGCATTTTATATATTTATTTCTCTTTTTGTTTCTCTTTTTTAATTAATACATGTAGAAAAATCCTGTACATAGTCATGTCAGACCCTCAGCTCCACAGGGCCTTTTTGGTTTTTAGTTGCAGCGTGTAAACTCTGAGTTGCAGCATGTGGGATCTTGTTCCCGGATCAGGGATCGAACTCCAGGCCCCTTGCATTGGGAGTGCAGAGGCTTAGCTACTGGCCTACCAGGAAAGTCCCTTCATAAAGCATTTGATGAAAAACAAGCCCTCCCACCCCCTTCCCAGTCCCTCAGATCAGATCAGATCAGTCGCTCAGTCGTGTCCGACTCTTTGCGACCCCATGAATCGCAGCACGCCAGGCCTCCCTGTCCAGCACCAACTCCCGGAGTTCACTGAGACTCACGTCCATCGAGTCAGTGATGCCATCCAGCCATCTCATCCTCTGTCGTTTCCTTCTCCTCCTGCCCCCAATCCCTCCCAGCATCAGAGTCTTTTCCAATGAGTCAACTCTTCGCATGAGGTGGCCAAAGTACCTAGAAGCAGTCATTTCCAGTTCTTCACCGTTTCTTTGGTATTACCTCTAAATAGCTTGTTTTGCTGCTTACGGATTTTCCAGTTTGGGGTATTATCTATTCCTACCTTGGATAGTGGTAGAATTCTCTGACTTCCTCACACATCCATATTTATTGTCACTCTGACTGTAATGTAATTTTGGTTAGAGAGCAGTATTCACTGTTAATGATATTAAGGTTATGTATAGCTTATTCACAGCTCAATCATGATGTATGCTGTGGTTAATTTTATTTGTACAACTGGTTATTTTCTCTTTTGTTGATATTTATCTTTTTCTGGTCTGTTTTGCTTAGTTTCTGTGTTCTTATTATTAATTTCTTTCTTAAACTCTACCCAGAAGTGTAAATCTTCCTCAGTACTTTAAACATTTTGGTTATATTATCAATTTTATCTTAGAGATATTTTCTAATCTGCTTCATTCTGAGCATGTGCTTTAAACTAGGGAGCTGGGATGTTATCCCAACGTCATCCCAGTGATTTTTCCTCCTGGTTTTGTTATCTTTTCCCATGTCCTCTCCCTTTCCTTTTTGATACAATCTTATTTTGAAGGAGCACATCTCCATTAGCTTCCTGAGAAAGGGGTATACAACAGGTAAGTTTTTTTGATATAACATGTCTTGAAAATGCCTTTATATTGCCCTTATGTTGATTATTACTTTGGCTAGATGTAGATTTCTAGTTTGGAAATAATTTTCCTTCAGAATTTTGAAAATACTGCTCTATTGCCTTTCACGTTCATTGTTGGTGAGATGTCAGTTACATTTGCATATAACCTGTTTGTAAGCTCTGAAACTTCTTTTTTCCAGTATTCCCAGTGTTCTGGTTTCATAGTGATGTCCTTGGTGTGGCTGTTTTCATCTAATGTGCTGGCCACTCAAGGGACTGAAACTTGTTTTTTCTTTCCCTTTGCTCATTTTATTGAACAACTGAGTGTATAAAACCAACATAGAACACATTACTAGAAAAAATATTTTATTTTTCAAATACATAATGGATTCTTTACCCTCAATTATTTCTTCTATCTTTTTATTAAGACTATATATAAATATTAATAATTTCATCTTTTCTCAAATTAATGACAATGGTATATTGTGATTATCTTTTAGCAACCAAAGTCTATTTCCAGAGGTTTGAACTTGATATGAGAAAAACACTGTATCAAGTCCATTGTACCTGATTTGGTGCTGAGGTTGAACTGGTGTAATGGTTTGCTCCAGGATCTAGAGGCTATTGTAAGCTTGAAAGCAAAGTGAAATCCTTAGGTTGACCTTGGCTGCTTAAGGATCCTCTGGATCGGGGTGAGGGGTGCCTGGTTCTGTTTTGCACAGGACGGCTTGTCCTCAGGCTAAGCTGGAATCTCTGGGAACAGTATGTGTGTGTGTGTGTGTGTGTGTGTGTGTGTGTTAGTTGCTCAGTCGTGTCTGACTCTTTGCGATCTCATGGACTGTAGCCCACCAGGCTCCTCTGTCCATGGGTTTCTCTGGGCAGGAATACTGGAGTGGGTTGCCATTTCCTTCTCCGGGACTGAAACTTATGTCACTCAGTTCTGGGATATTTTCCCGAAATTATGTCCTTGATTTTTCTCTCCTTTATTTTCTCTACTCTTTTTCTGGAATTAATTGGATGTTGGATCTTTTGGACTGATTCTCTAATTTTAATTTTTTTTCTACTATTTCCATCTCTGTGTTTTTGTTCTTTGAGAGATTTCCTTGGTTGTGTTTTCTAATATTTGTTGTATTTTTTTCACTTGTGTTCATATATTTTATATGTATACTTACTATTTTTTTTATATTCAGGAAGATTTTTGTTAAGTCAGTCGAGCTTCTTCATATAACTCTGAACAGCATCACTGCCTACAAAATGCCCTTCATACATTTGCAGAAACTTTTGCCTTTCTACAGCTACCAGGACAAACTGGCAATAAGTAGTTGGTTCTTTAAATTTTCTCATGTGAATCAGGGATTCTGTTTGCAAATAAATTACAAACAACTTTTTTCCTCATCTGTCATGAAGGCCTTTATTTTGCTGGCATCATGGATGATAAGTTATTTTTAGGTTTTATTTTAGTGTGATAAGAATACTGAAGATGAAGTCTAACCTCTTAGCAGATTTTTAAGTGTAGAGTAATTTTAGTTTTGTTTATGGTAAGAAGAAGGACTCTTAATGTTTTGTATTAACTCTTTGATCAGTTGTCTCAACTATTCATTTATCCTTTTTTATAGTGTTTTGAAAAGGCACCTTTTTGAGAGTGTATTAATAGGGTGTATTTTTAAACTTTGTTTTGTTCCATTTATTTGTCTAATTTTGTACAAATAGTGATTTTATTATTAGTACTTTATTTCGTCTTAAATAAATCTTTCTTCTCCAGACTCAGCAAGCAAAATATACTTGAAATTTCCATACTTCTTGTTTTTCACTATGTGGAACTATGATAGTTCTTCAAGAGACTTTAGTACTGGAAACTGGAAAACAAAAACTAGAAGGGCTTAGGCAGGGCCCTTACATAGCAAACCAGTTGTATACTTTAAAAAATAAGCCTACTAGATTTTCCCCTCTAAGATTCTTTTAGAGTCTTTCAAAGCTGCTTTTGAGTTTTTTGAATTCATTCAGTCAGTATATCCTTGAGTGCTTGTTACTGTGTCTATTCTCTATGCTGGGGATAATCAGCAGTGAGCAAGATAGACAGGATTCCTGTTCTTGGGGAGCTTACATTCTAGTTTGGGAAGGCAGATAAGATAGTTTCAGGTTTCCTAGCGTTAGGAAAGAAGGACTACAAAATAACAATGACGTGTCATTAGGTAGAATGCTAAGGAAGAGAGACCTTTTTGAGTTGGGTGATAAGCTGAGATCTGAAGGATGAGAAAGGAGCCAGCCATGCTGTAGACTGCAGAAGTGTGTTCATGTAGCAAGAACGGCAGGTATAAAGGTGCTGAGACTGTAAATGCCTGTAAGTGTTCAGGAATAGAAATAAGGCCTTTGTAGCTCCAGTATAGTGACTGAATGGGGAGAGAGTGGTTTGAGAGGATGTTGAAGAAGTAGGCATAGGGGCCAGATCATTTAGAATCTTGAAATTATGGGAAACTGGAGCTTTCACATATAAATCTGATGAATTCAATTTTGTTCCTTTAAAAATATACAAGATGTTCTAGAAAATAATTAGACCTATTTCTTTATGTAGTTAATAAGCTATTCATTATGAGCCAGAGATGGGAGTTGTACTGGTCACATGTATCTGAACTGAGTTCTTTATTTTTTTAAATATTTACTTGGCTTTGCTAGGTCTTGTTGCAACATGCAGGATCTTTAGTTGTGGCATCTTTAGTTGCAGCATGTGGGATCTAGTTCTCCTGACAAGGAATTGAACCTGATCCCCCTGCATTGGGAGAGTCACCCTGAAGAGTCTTAGCCTCTGGACCACCAGGGAAGTCTCCTGAACTGAGTTCTGGTTGAGTGTTTGGATCTATCTGGGCTTGGAATAGTTAGGTGGTCTCTAAATTAAGATAACTTTGAATAGTGCCTTAATTCATTTTAGATGAAAGCAGCAGGTTGGGTTCTTGATTTCTTTTGTAGACTGAGGTGACTGGTAAGATCCGGAATGATAGCAGATCTTGAAGGTATTTTTCATTTTTTGTGTGTAGAGTTGTGTGTGTGTGTTTAAGACACCCCTCTTTTTTTTTCTCCCCTAAACTTGTCTGGTAAAGCACAGAAACAAAGACATCAGGTTTTCTCTCAACAGGAATGTGAGGGATGAATGAAGTGAATGAATGGATGAATGAATGAAGTGAATGAAGACTAGAAACTACAAAAATAAATGATGAATTTAAAAGTGACTAATACTGAATAAGGTTCAAAACTTGAGCATTTGAAAAGACATAATCATTGTCCTTTAGGACAGTGCCATCCAAGAGAAGTCCAGTGTGAGCCATACGTAATATCAAATTTCCCAGGAGCCACATTAAGGTAATAAATACAAAGAAGCAGATGAAATTAATGATATATTTTATATAATGTAATATATCCAACACATTCTCATTTCAACATGTAATTAATATAAAAATAATGAGACATTTTGCATTCTGAGTTTTGTACTAAGTCTTTGAAATCCTGTATTTTATACCTATACCTCATCCCAGTTCAGGCCAGCCACATTTCAGGTGCTTGATAGCTACATGTGTATGGGACTTTTTAATTCTTAGGGCTCATACTTCTGCAGGAAGGGATAAATTATTGAGATACCCTGCAATGTTCATAATTCAAAGCAGTAGTAGTTGTAACATATAAGGGAATAAATTTAAACATGTATTTTCCCCTCGCTAAATCTCTGTGTGATGAACTTGTTTGGGGAAGATATTTGATCCTGTAAAGATATGTCTATAAAAGATATCAAACAGCTTATCTCCTAAGAGAGTTGTAAACAGACTTAAATAATGTAGAACAAGCTTCATGTAGAACTCCGTGAAGGTAGCAGCTGTCTGTGTACTGATGGTGGGATGATTACTTGATGAAGAGAGACCAGAGACCCAATCTTTGGAATCTGTAAAGTGTGTACATAAACCAGTGGTTTAGAATTCCTTTCTCAGTTTCCTGAAAGTATCCTGATAGATCATTGTTGTTCAATTGCTAAGTCTTGTCCGACTCTTTGCGACCCTCTGGACTGCACGCCAGGCTTCTCTGTCCTTCACTGTTTCCCTGAATTTGCTCAAACTCATGTTCATTGAGTTGGTGATGCCATCCAACCATCTCATCCTCTCTTGCCCCTTTCTCCATCAATCTTTCCCAGCATCAGGGTCTTTTCCAGTGAGTGAGCTCTTCACATCAGGTGGCCAAAGTATTGGAGCTTCAGCTTCAGCATCAGTCCTTCCAATGAATATTCAGGCTTGATTTCCTTTTGAATTGACTGGTTGGATCTCCTTGCAGTCCAAGGGACTCTCAAGAGTCTTCTCCAACACCACAGTTCAAAAGCATCAGTTCTTCCATGCTCAGCCTTCTTTATGGTCCAACTTTCACATCAGTACATGACTCCTGGAAAAACCATAGCTTTGACCATATGGACCTTTGTCAGCAAAGTGGTGTCTCTGCATTTTAACATGCTGTTTAGGTTTGTCATAGCTTTCCTTCCAAGGAGCAAGTGTCTTTTAATTTCATGACTGCAGTCACCATCTGCAGTGATTTTGGAGCCCAAGAAAGTAAAATCTGTCACTGTTTCCATATCTATTTGCCATGAAGTGATGGGGCCGGATCCCATGATCTTAGTTTTTTGAATGTTAAATTTTAAGACAGGTTTTTCACTCTCCTCAAGAGGCTCTTTAGTTCCTCTTCACTTTCTGTCATTAGAGTGGTGTCATCTGCATATCTGAGGTTATTGATATTTCTCTTGGCAGTCTTGATTCCAGCTTGTGATTCATCCAGCCCAGCATTTCACATGATGTACTCGGCATAGATGTTAAATAAGCAGAGTGACAGTATACAGCCTTGATATACTCCTTTCCAGTTTGGAACCAGTCCATTGTTCCATCTCTGGTTGTAACTGTTGCTTCTTGACCTACATACAGGTTTCACAGGAGGCAGGTAAGGTGGTCTGGTATTCCCTTCTCTTAAATATTGCACAGTTTGTTGTGATCCACACAGTCAAAGGCTTTAGCATAGTCGGTGAAGCAGAAGTAGATGTTTTTTCTGGAATTCCCTTGTTTTTTCTGTGATCCAGTGGATGTTGGCAATTTGACCTCTGTTTCCTCTGCCTTTTCTAAACCCAGCTTGTACATGTGGAAGTTCACGGTTCACGTACTGTTGAAGCCTAGCTTGAATAATTTTGAGCATTACCTTGCTATTATGTGAACTGAGCACAGTTGTACAGTAGTTTGAACGTTTTTTGGCATTTCTCTTCTTTGGGATTGGAATGATGGACTTTTTTAAAAGCTCTGATTGCAGTGTGTACCACTGATTCAGTCCAAGATGGTCTTTTTTTTTTTTTTTTGATTGGAGGAAGCCCAAGATCTTAATAATTTCATTAAAAAATGGTTGTATTATAATTGGCTGTTTAACTTAGTTTTTAAGAAGATAAGTTTATCATAATGAGAACTGGAAGGAGGCCATAGGTGATTAATTAACATAGCCTGTAGTATCTTTATTAAGGTAGAAAAGCTGAGAGTTCCTTTGAAAAATAGGACTGTTGTGTTCCCCAGTGATAACACATTTAAAATAGGAACAAAAATTGCCTTCACCCTCCCCTTGGGATATAGGAGAGGAGCCTCTGGGGTCAATCAAAGATAATATTTAAGTTGCTGACTGTGCATTTCATTCTGTTTGTCTAATGATGAAGGGTTAGTTGCATAGATGGTCCTGAGCCTAGTAGATACCCATTGAGCAAATTTTAGGAGATGATACCACAAGTCATGTACACTGGGGACATTGAGGTAAGTTCCAAATGAATGGCCCCTCAGTTTGCTATTGATTTTCCCTGCTACCATTCATCAGCAAAGGGATTTATTCTTCAAAGATCAGGACCTTAAACTTTGACGTTTTCTTGCTTCTCTGCACCTCTTCAGTACAACACGTGCCAGTTTAGCCAGTATAAAACACTTGATTGTTTTGCATAGGAAGATATCTGATTGCTTACTAATATATTAGCAGGAAAGTAGAATCAGTGGTGAAATATATTTTCTCTTAGAGACGTTTCTAAGTATCTCCCTGTCACCACTCTAGGGTTGCAGCTGAACATAGCTTAAGGTGTGAAGTCACTTGCTGAATGCCAGGCAATTTACACTTTTTGTATACTTTTTAATTCCTGTGGCAGTCTTATGAGGTGTAGGCCGTGTTTGGAAGATGAAGAGAGTAAGTATCTTGTCCAGCTAAGGAGCACACAGATTTGAACCCAGTTAATTTTTTTGGTGCCAAAGCCACTACTCACTGCAGAACCTAGTCCAGTATTATAAAGTGACTCTCTTGGGTTCTGTTCATTTGGGACATGATATTTAGATTGATAATCTATTTCAGCATGGTCCCTCACTTACACCACCTTTATATCCCTATCTTGGAATAACATGTTATGGAAAACACTGAATGAAACCTGGATTCTAGTCCTAGCTGTTTGCTTACTGTGTATTGAGATAATGGATTCTTTTTCCACTGAGCAGGTATTTCCCAATTACCTGTCTGCTTTGATCCTCTTATAATTGTGAGATGTGGATTCCATTGCCTTTGTCTTTTTTTTTTTAATGAACTTCTTGTTTGAGAATAGTTTAAGATTAACAGGAAATTGCAAGGATTGTACAGAATTCATGTATTGGTTTGCTAGGGCTGCCATACAAAGTAGCACAGACTGAGTGGGCTTAAACAACAGCAATGTATCGTCCCACAGATCTGGAGGCTAGAAGTCAGAAATCAAGAGCTTGGCAGGATTCGTTCCTTCTGAGACCTTGGGAGGGAAGGATCTCTTCCAGGTCTCTCTCTTCAACTGGTAGATGGCCATCTTCTCCCTGTATCTCTTCATAGCATCTTCTCTCTGCATATCTCTGTGTCCAGATTTCTCCTATTTATAAGAACACCAGTCATATCTCTGTAAAGACCCTATCTTCAAATGAGGTCCATTCTAGGGTACTTGGTGTTAGGACTAAAACATACATATTTTGGTGTTACAGAAACAGTAACAGTCCCTATATTCCCTATACCCAATTTCTTCTGTTATTAACATTTTATGTTAATATGATATGTTTGTCACAATTAATGAACCAGTATTGATACCCTATTATTAATTAAACTGTAAGCCCTGTTTGTAACGCATAAGAAAACTTCAAGGACGGGTATTTTTTTGAAAATGATACTCACACTAATCTTAACAAAGTAACTATAAAATACAGAGATTGTGAAACCTGTCTTAGTGAGAAAGCAAAACAATCTTAAAAATTGTGATATGCTTGTGTTTTCACCTTTCCAGTAATCAGCACTTGGTGCAATGTCCTCTTAATGCTTGTGAGGCCCAGTCTACAACCTGAAACTTCAGAAGTGAAGTTGTATGTTCAGTATTTGCCACCTTTAACAAATGAATAAACTGAAATCTGTACAGATTGTTACTTTATTAAAGTCCCCCAGAATGCCTCTTTTATTCCAGGTCACTTCCTTTTGTGTCCTTTCTTAGATAAACCATATATTTAAAACAGAGTACAGGCAAATAAAGTTGAATTTACCCCCTACATACTTGTTATTCCTTCTAGGAGGCATACTTATAATAGAAGAAATTGATGTATAAAATTGTTTGCATACATTTTCTTTTATTTTTTTTTTCAAATTGGTGGTTAAGACCTATGTTTATTACTTGTGTGTAGTTTTCAGAATTTTCCAGCATTGATTGATTATGTTACCTTCAGTGAATATTATATAATAATATCCCAGCGATCTTAAGATCTTCATATGTTTTTGTTTCTCATTGGGGGAGAAACAGCAGTTTGATTGAATGAATAGAGGGGTTTCCCTGTAAAGGTGTGTCATTCTGATCTTGAATTTTTCAGTGTTTTCTCTGGTGTTAAAAAAAGAAAGACATTTATGAAACTCGTTCTTGTGTGGAAATCAGGCCTGAAATAATTAATAGCATGCTGTATTCTGTGCGATATGGAAAATACCTGCCTTATTGTGTTTTTCTTACCTTTCTAAGTTACTGAGAAGTAGTGTGGTCCTGTTTCTTTAAAAAGTGAAAGATGGAATGGGTGGAGTTTGCCAGGTCTTTGAGACTGAGAAACTTAATTCAGTCTCTGAAGAGCTGGAAGGAAATGTGACCTCTTGCTGGCTGTGTGATGGAAAGAAGCTAGTGGCAGTATCCCTCAGCCTGACAGGAACCTGTTGCAGAGTCCTGACTGACTCTGGAAACTCCTTTTCCCAAGTGAGATTGCGGTGCTGCCTGGATTTCGTGTATGTTGGATTGCCCCCTTGCAAGTGATGGTTGAAGTACAGTCAGAAGGTAAGTAGCCAAGTCCCTGGTCAGCTATTTTCAGACACATGGACTAGTTTTTCTAAAATGGTAGAATATGTTACGAATCGTAAATGATTTCTTCTATAGTAAATTTCAGAGGTGATGGGATGGAAGTGGAGGGATCATTCTTTTTTTTTTTTTTTAAGCAAAAAGTTCAACCCTGACCGCTTAATTCCTTTTTTAGGATGACTAAAGTCAGGATGAGGAATGTTCTGCTCACTTTGTGCAAACATTTGAGTTGTTTTGGTCAGTAGTAGAGCTGTTTCAAATCCTCATTTTATTGATGAAGCGTGAGTTTAGTCTTGGTAAATTTCTCCATTTAATGTGCCTGAACACTTGCCCATTATTTATTTATTTTAGCTTTTCATTGCTCACCAGTGGCAATCAAGATCAATTCTGCCCTGATCAGGGATCTTGGTATTTTTGGGGTGAGAGAGAGGGAAGAATGCAGTTTGCAGCAGCCAAATAGGCTAGAGCAACATGTAAATAGGTATTTATTAGTTTGTGACTGATGCTTGGGCTCAAAAGGAGAGAAGTCAAGAAAACTTGTCTCTTAGGTAGGATGGGCTCTGTACTGGTCAGACAGGAGCCCGCAGTCCCACCCACCCACAGAACACAGGTTTCTGGTGGCTTTTGAAAAGAACTCTGTCAAAACAGGTCTTTTTGGCATTTGGCAGCCCAAAGCATCCAATGTAAGTAGCTTTACTGTTAGAAAGGGATTACTTCTTTTTCTCAAGTTGGAAGAGATGGTCCTCATCATTTTTTTTCTGTTTTGCTGTGCAGTTTATTATGAATTTTCTAAGTGATTAAATAATGCAGCTCTCCTGTTTGCTGTCCAAAGAAATTAGGGCTGGAAAGGGAGGGATAGAGATTGACTTTTGGAGGACCTGGAGTTGAACCTTTGTGAATAAGCCCTGGCTAATCCACCTGGCTAGAACTTCCCACATTGGCAGTATTCTTGATAAATTATCCATTGTATCTTTATGTCAGGCTTTCCATTCCTTAATTGATAACACTTTTAAACTACTTCAGAGTGTACCCTCAGGGAATCTTTCTTAATGCTTCTTGAGCATTAAGGAAATTTTTCTGATTTTCACTTTGAAAAATTATCTGTGTGTCCATGGATACCTGACATGAATTACTTTTTTTTTTTTAAGTAGTGAAAACACACAACAGAGTTGGGCCTTTTGCTGCAGTTACTTGTCGTAAGAACCAAAGGCCAGATACTGTTTCTCTGAGGGTATGTGCTTTACTGGCTGTCCCTTAACCCTCTAGTTTGTGAACACAAAGGGGTCCCTGTGCTGAATTGTTTCTGTGAAGTTTTCCAGAGCTGGTTTCTCCTTTGAATTCTTTCCAGCCTGACAACAGCCATTAGAACAGTTGAGAATTTGTTGTGTAAACAGGTCCATTGTCAGCATAAGTCAACTAAAATATATGCTCTTATTAACAAAGGCTTATTTTCAGGGAAGTTGATAGTAAGGCTAGGATAAAAGCACATTGGTAAAAAAATTACTGTGTAAAAATAATTTCTCCAAATGCCACATAGTTGAAGTGAGCTGACAGTTTTTATGTGAATTTTGGACTCTGCAGAATTAGAAGCTTTAGCTTTTTTGCCTTGCTAACCCCAAAATGTAGTTTATTAATGTATATTTTCTTCATCTCATCATAATTGCTCACTTGTTATGAGGTAGTCACACTTCTTAAAACAAGTTGATGAAACAACCCACAGTGGTATTTTGGACTACTCATGTCCCGTAATTAGGAGGCAGTTTAAGGTTGCACTTTGGAATTTACTTTAAATGTGTTTGAACTGAAATCACAGTCATTATTATATGCTGATATAAATGATCCCCTTTTTAGACTTACTTTCAGAGCGCACACGGAGCAACGTATAGATATGAACCTTTTGGGTCCTCTCGTTGCATGCCTGGGTTTTTTTTTCCTCCTGATATGCAGGCTTGCAGATTCTCTGTTCCATGACCAGAGATTGAACCCAGGCCTCCACAGTGAAAGTGGCAAATCCTAATGCTAGACCACCAGGGAACTCCCACACGTCTGGATTTCTTAATGGAAGGATTCTTTCTCTCTCTTTTTAAACGGAAAAGGTATGGGGAAATATGGGCTTCCCAGGTGGCTTATTGGTACACAATCCTCTTGGCAATGCAGGATATGAGGTTTCGATTCTTGGGTTTGGGAAGACTACTTGGAGGAGAAAATGTCAACCCACTCTAGTATTCTTGCTGGAATAATCCCGTGGACAGGGGAGCCTGGCGGACTATAGTCCCCGGGGTCGCAGAGAGTCTGATGCTGAGTGAGCGAGCTCATATACTTGGGGAAATAGCTGCAGAGACTGGCTATATCCACTTAGACTAATTAGGATTTTGATCATGTATTGAGCCCACCTGCAAAGAGTTGTTAATTTTTTTAGAGCTGAATGATGGATGCATTTGGGTTCCTTACAATATTTTTTTCTACTTTTGTGTATGTTTGACTCAATACCTCCATAATAAAAATATTAAAGAAAAAAAATAGAGCCCACTTGGCTTTTAGGCTGGCCTTTCTTAGCCTTCTGTTAAGTAATAAAAGAGGAAAAAAATTCTGTTGTAATAACGTTTTCCTCAGAATGGACTTTGAATTGTTAAAGTGCGGTTTTATTTATTTAGAGTTATGTGGAAATTATTTGTCTAGATTTTTAAAATATCTCCGAAGAAAGTAGGTAGATGTTTGATTTCACATTAAGAGAATCAACACCATTAACTCTATGAATGTTATTAACAACTTTTAAAAAAAGACTGGTAGGGGGAAGTCACCTGTAAATTCACTAGCTAAAAAAATTTATATGTAAAATAAGAAGCACGTGCTCCCATCCTGTCTGCCTCATTTCGTGTCTTTCCCTTTTCCTGCCCCCTTCCTCTTCATGTCTTCCTTTCTGTTCCACGGAGGTAACCACTGTTAATAGTTTGCTACATGTGCTTATGTGGATATGTTTTATATGTATATCTGTACCTATACATTGGGGCTTCCCTTGTGGCTCAGCTGATAAAGAATCCACCTGCAATGCGGAGACCTGGGTTCTATCCCCTGGGTTGCGAAGATCCCCTGGAGAAGGAAATGACTACCCACTCCAGTATTCTGGCCTGGAGCATTCCATGGAGAATTCCATGTGGTCGCAGAGTCGGACACGACTGAGCGACTTTCACTCACCTACATGTTAACACATTTTAAAAACATGTTCTACCAAATTACATAGAGTATAATGTAAAAAAGTTAAAGTTTTTAGTACTGAACTCCAGAATAACTTTGATTTTGTAATATAGGCAAGGGCAAACCTTTTATTATATCATTAAATTGTTTCAGCAGTAAAACTGCCCTTCTCCTCAAAGGATCCTTCTCTCCTTTTAGAAAGGTGCTCAATGCATATGTGGATATTTGCCTCTATAAATTTTAAGACCTCAGAATTGAAATTAGTATTATATTTGTGGGTTTATGTAATAATTCAAGAGAGCTGTTTAATAGAGTAAATGTCAGGAAGGGGTCTCTGAACTTAGATTTCTTCAGGGATATTGGGAGTGGGGTGTAAAGTCTGGGGAAAGTGTTACCCTGGACCCATAGCTGCTCTTGATTCTCTTTCCCTCTTTTACTCAGGAGAGGATAGTCTCCAGAGGAGAGCATAAAATAGTAACACATTTGATATGTCACCTGAGCTCTGCTTTCCTGCACCTCTCCAGAGGCACACAGAGCACACAGTCAGGCCCAGTCCTTTGCCTACAACCCTTTATGAGCTGTGAGTTTCTTTCTTGGCTGATTTTTAGATCTGTCTTTTTTTAATTTTCGTCAGTTTGTTCATTCTACATCTTGCCTTTAGTGACTGTTGAGAGCAGGGCTGTCTTGACTGGACTTGCTGGCAGTGGAGTTTCCCTCTGAGCTGGCACTGCTAATTGAAATGTGAATGTCTGCTAGAGACTGAGATCAGTTTGACCTTCTCTGTCTTTGAGGAATATAGAGAAGGGATCTGAATAAGCTCAGCTTCTAGTTTAGCAGTGGTTATTAGGACTGTGGTACATACTTAGTTTTATTCTTAGATTGGAATATTAATATTTGGTGAACTGATCTTTTATTATTACTGCTTGTGTGATAAAGAGAGTGGAGAAGGAAGAGGAGGTGTGAAACAAGCCTGTTTGTTAGCACATCCTGAGCGTCCACTCCGTGGCCAAGTGCTGTGCAGGAAAGGGAGAACAAATCAGACATGATCTCTGACCAGTTAATTTTGTAGCCTCTTTGGTTTGCTGTCCTGAATTGTTAAACTTAATTGGTTAGCAGCAGTACCAAATGTAGAGCCATCTATCTGGAAAAGTGCTGTCCTCTAGCGAGAGCAGAGATAGCAGTTCCTGGGGCAAGGGACAGGGAGTGGAGGCACATATGGGGTCAGTCCATTCTATTGAGTTATGTTAGAGATCCATAAATAGAATAAAGACTAATTTTAAGGCCTATTGTAAAAGCAGGTGTTAGGTGGTAACTGTTGAAAATCAGTGTAGTACAGTAGCATAAAGGACCAAAACCACTCGATCATCTCAATAAATACAGTACAAACATGAAAAAAAAAATCCAACAGTTTTTCATAATAAAAGTATTTAACCAACTAGGAATAAAAGGAACTTCCTCAATCCAATAATAGAGATCTGTGAGAAAAACCTACAGGTATCATTGTACTTAAAGGTGAAAAGAAGACAGTGTTTTTGCCCTAAGTTCAGGAACAAGAGAAGAATGTCCACTTCATTTCTGTTCAGCTTTGTACCAGAAGTTCTAACCAGGGCAGTTAGGCATTAAAATGAAATAAAAGTCATCTAACTCAGCAGGGGAAGAAGTAAAACTCTTTTGCAGATGATATGATCTTATATAGAAAATCTTGAAGAAATCCATTGAAAACTAGTAGAACTAATATATGAATTCAGTAATGTTAAAGGATACAAGATGAGTATACAAAAATGAATCGTATTTCTATACACTAATGACTGCTTCCCTAGTGGCTCAGATGATAACGTATCCACCTGCAATGAGAGAGATCTGGGTTCAATCACTGGGTTGGGAAGATTCCCTGGATGAGGGCATGGCAACCCACTCCAGAATTCTTGCCTGGAGAATCCCCATGGTCAGAGGAGCCTGGTGGGCTACAGTCCATGAGGTCATAAAGAGCTGGACATGACTGAGTGACTAAGCATACACAGTGATGAACAATCAGAATGAAACAGAAAAACAGTTCATTTCCAGTAGCATCAAAAAGAGTAAAATTCTTAGGGATGAATTTAACAAAATGAGCATAAAATTTGTACTCTGAAAAAAACTACAAACCCTGTAGAAAGACATCCCGTGTTCACAAGTTGGAAGGCTTAATGTTGTGAAGAAGACAGTTCTCTCCAAACTGATCTACAGATTCAAAACAATCTTGGACAAAATCTCAGCTGTTCATTTTTTTTCTTTTTGCAGAAATTGATGTGCTGATGCTAAAATTTATCTGAAAATGTAAGGGACTCAGAATAGCCAAAATTCTCTGAGCAGGAGAGGTTGGAAAAACTGTGCTTTTCTGATTTCAGAATATCTACAAAGCTACATTAATCAAGACTGGCATAAGGATAGACATACGGGTCAATGGAATAAAATTGAAGGTACAGAAATAAACCCTCACATTTATGGTGAATTGATTTTTGACAAAGATGGCCAGTACATTTCAGTAGGATAAGACTAGTCTCTTCAACAAATAGTACTAAGACATCTGGATATCCATATGCAAAATAGTGAAATGAGATCCTTACCTCACACTGTAACATAAAATTTAAATCAGAATGGATTATGGACTTAAATGGAAGAGCTAATACTATAAAATTCTTTGAAGAAAAACTACGAGTAAATCTTTGTGACCTTGGGCAAACCATTCTTAAATGTGATACCAAAAGCACAAGGAACAAAGGGACAAATAAGATAAATTGAACTTAGAACCAAACAAAAGCTCTTTTCTTTAAAGGTCTGTGTCAAGAAAATGGAAGGACAACCTACAAATTGGGAGAATCTTCTTGCAAAGTATATGTCTAATATACCTGTTTGTATAATTTGGGATTCCCAGATGACGCTAAAGGTCAAGAACTCTCCTGCCAGTGCAGGAGACGTAAAAGACGTGGGTTTGATCCCTGGGTTGGGAAGATCCCCTGGAGGAGGGCATGGCAACCCACTCCAGTATTCTTGCCTGGGGAATCCCATGGACAGAGGAGCTTGGCAGGCTACAGTCTGTAGGGTTACACAGAGTTGAATGCATCCATAATTTATGAAGTCTTATAGCTCAATAATAAAAAGACAGTAAGTGTTGGAGATGGAGAGAGATTGGAACCCCCATACACTGCTGATGGGGAAGTAAAATGGTGTAGCTGCTTTGGAATGTTTCTTATTATTAGTCTCTTGTTACATGAAGCTCTTTGTTTTCTACAGCTGGCTGTGGCTTTCCTAGTTTGGACTTTCTAAAGTCATCCACAGCAGAAACATTTCTGCTATCTTGGGCAGACATGTTTCAGGCAGAGCCTGTTTCTATTTTTTGCATGTGAGTTAGCAGATAGGGGTAGGTGAAGAGAACTGTTGGCTGCTTTAGTTAAGCATTTCAGTTTTGCTGGTTTATGAACCAAATATTTTAAGAGATAATTATGCTTCAGAAACAGAGTTTTGTTTTGATATTTTTAAGCTGATCAGGTTCACAAGAAGCTGATTGATGGAGTACAACATGGGGGTAGCCTGTGTGGTAATGGTGAATTGCTAGCACGATGTAAGTGAGATAATGCTGAAGGTTCATAGCTCCTTGTTTGGCACAGGTGTTATTGATAAAGTGCCAGGGAATCAATTTCTGATGGATATGTATTTATTAAGAAAGCCAGTATTTGCCTAGGGTGTTTTCTGGTAGACAGGTCCATCCAGAGACCAAACTTCAAGTTAGAAGGATCTTTGATGAACATACTCCAAATAGAGCAAGAGAAGCTGCTGCTACTGCTGCTGCTAAGTCACTTCAGTCGTGTCTGACTCTGTGCTACTGCTGCTGCTAAGTCACTTCAGTTGTGTCTGACTCTGTGCGACCCCATAGACGGCAGCCCATGAGGCTCCCCAGACAGTCCTAAATATTAAGTCCATCAAATCAGGGTAGCTGAATTGTCCTGCTTGAGTAAGTGATGAGTCCCGGTTGTTCAGGATAATTCCAGTATAAAATACTTCCCCCTATTGTCAACACAAGTATCCTGGAAACCTTATATTGCTAGATACAAATAAATGTCACACCCATGCCCCCAACCTGTTGGCTTCCTGGGTGGCTTAGTGGTAAAGGATCTGCTTGCCAATGCAAGAGATGAGGGTTGGATCAAGAAGATCCCCCTGAAGAAGGAAATGGCAGTCCACTCCAATATTATTGCCTGGATAATCCCCTGGACAGAGGGCCTGGTGGGCTACAGGTCTAAAGAGTTGGACATGACTGGGCAGTTGAGCACTCACATATGCACCCCCAACCCCCAGAGCAGGACAGAAATCTCTGTTGGTCTGTAGACTGTATACTAACTTCTAGGTTTGAACTCTATAGTCCCCCGACTTTTAGATAGATATTTTTTCTTTAAATTATTACTATGGGGACTTCCCTGGTGGTCCAGGGGTTAGGACTACATAGTGTCTCTGCTGAGGGCCCGGGTTCAATCCCTACTGGGGAACTAAGATCCCATGAGCTGCATGGCTTGGCCTAAACATGTGTATGTGGTATGGGTCATTAAAGCATAGCCTTTTCTTTCTCTGAACTACAAGAAGATGCAGATTCCCGTGTTTCAGTTTCCCATCCATATTCATTCATTACTAAAAACTTGTTTTTTTTATAAACTCATGTCATAGTGTGTATCTTACGGAGTTTTACATCTTAAAATTAGGGACTTACCTTAAAGGGATTCTAGGTCTCATGCCAAGATATTTGGATTTCTATTTGGAAGGCTATTTCTTGGAAAGATTTCAATAGATGACTGTTTTTATCCATTGTTTTGACTGTTAGTTTACTTTTAGAGAGTGGTGCTTATTGATCCTGTCCTGAAATTCTCTAGGCTTAGATCTTGTTTGTGTCCTGTGACCTAAATTAAGCAGATTAAAGTAAATGTTCCTTTGTAACACTCCTTTCCTGAGTTAGTTGTGAGTCCTTGGAGTGAGAATTAGTGATGTAAGTTTCACGATACTAATATATTCTCATAACCTAAAACGAGAGGCAACTGTGTGTGCCTAATTGCTGCCTAGAAAGCAGGTGGTGGTGCTAGAAGTGGTTGGTGTTCATCAGAATACCAGTACTTTGTTTGATTTTAGATTGGTTGTAATGTGGATACTGAAGTGAGAGATGAGATAAGAAATGCTGTGAATATGCTCTTTAAGGTACACAAGATTCTCGGTTAAGTGGAATATCCTGTGAGGTAGTAAGTTTGATATTAATGGAAATGAGAGAAGGGAAAAAAGTGGTTTGCCCAGCAAAGGCCTGTACAGACATTAAGTATGGCAGTGAAGTGGTTGAAAACAGATAGAGATATTCAGAGAGCAAACTGTTAACCATGTACTTTAGTTCCCTGGCCCAACACAATTCCTACATCCTTTCATGGGTTCAGTTCAGTTCAGTTCAGTTGCTCAGTTGTGTCCGACTCTTCGCCACCCCATGAATTGCAGCACGCCAGGCCTCCCTGTCCATCACCAACTCCCGGAGTTCACTCAAACTCACGTCCATCAAGTCGGTGATGTCATCCAGTCATCTCATCCTCTGTCATCCCCTTCTCCTCCTGCCCCCAGTCCCTCCCAGCATCAGAGTCTTTTCCAATGAGTCAGCTCTTATGAGGTGGCCAAAGTACTGGAGTTTCAGCTTTAGCATCATTCCTTCCAAAGAGAACTTCAAAGGACTTAGTTCTGAGTTGGTTTTACATACTAGGAAGGCTATAGGTCTGTTTTACGTTCTTGTTTTGTTTTCCGGTTATGGTATATTTGCCTTCCATTTTTATTTGCTTGATTAGTAGTAAATCTTTCTGTGAAAGAAAATAAGCAGTTAAATCTTTTCTGAGAAGGATCTTTGGAATATAAACCTAGTATTTATGGATTGAAGAATAGTTGCATGGTTTATATGTAGCTTGACCGTTTAGGGCTGCGAAGGTTGAAGCTCTGGGGCGGCCTGTTGAGAGGCTATATTTGGCACTGCTTAGTATTAGGAACTCTCCCCAGTGAAACCTATCCACAGTGTTCCACACACGGGGCAAACAGTATTAAATTCTCCCAGGATGTCCCTTCTGGTGAATTCAGCAGACGTTTACCATGTGCCAAGCACAATGCTGGCATAATCACTAGGGACACTTAAGAAGAAACTTAATAATCCAGCATGAGGAGGGGGAAGGAATAATTGAATTCTTTATCTTTGAGAGTCTTTAATGTAGAAAAGCTTTCTTTGGCCCTTGCTGTCAATATTACTGTTTTTGCTTGGAGGTAAAAAGTAGAATCTGCATTTTAAAAAAAATTTTATTTGGCAGTGCTGGGTCTTAGTTGCGGCATATGAGATGTAGTCTCTGACTAGGGATCAAACCCAGGTCCCCTGCATTGTGAGTATGGAATCTTAGCCACTGGACCACTAGGGAAGTCTCAGAATCTGTGTTTTTAATGATATAGAAGCCATGTAATTATATACCTTAAGACTTTTGCTTTAAGTAAAGTGTATCTGTTTTTCCAAAGAAAAGTGGTTTGGTGGTGAATGCTTGTGATTCAAAAAGAGTGATGGGTCTGGAAACGGTCCTCTCAGGTGGCTCTGCAAAACAGTTTAAAAGATAAACCCTTGCTCCAAGTGACAGGATTGTATCTGAAATGATTTCAGAAGGCTGTTTGAATTATGCACCTGGGTTTTACATTGAAAAGAGGGGGGCATAGAACAACAGTAGTGTCAGTACAAGATGGAGGAGGAGGACATTTTGCAGCTGAGGAGGTTTTATGAGAAAGAACTTGAGGGCCTTAGTGACTCATCTCACTCTGAATCAGCATGTGGTGTGGCTGCCAGAATGAGCAGTCTTAGGATGCATTAACAGTGTCTAAATAGTTTTCAGTATCCCAGTGAAGGAGGACAAACCGGAATTGATTCCGTGGCAAATAGGGGGATGATGTGGATAGGAAACCTCATCATCTGAAGGATCTTGGAAAGTTTGAGGATATTTGGATCATACCAGCCCTTAGGATTTTAGGAACTGTGTCCCATGTTTCTGCCTGCTAGCGTGCTGATCACTATTTGTTCAGTAGTTGGATTCTTTTATATTGCTGGTGTGGGAACATGGCTGTCTTACTCTAAATGAAACAACATGTTAAAGAAGAGTAGGCATTGCTGAAGAAACAAAATCTCCTTTGGAAGAAGTTTTAATTTGAACAGAAACCAAATGCTAAATGCTTGTAACATGTAAAAGGTGCTAAGCTGTTTTCCAAGGTGGTATTTGTCTGTCTCCCTTATGATTATACAGTGGAAGTGAAAAATAGATTTAAGGGCCTAGATCTGATAGACAGAGTGCCTGATGAACTATGGAATGAGGTTCATGACATTGTACAGGAGACAGGGATCAAGACCATCCCCATGGAAAAGAAATGCAAAAAAGCAAAATGGCTGTCTGGGGAGGCCTTACAAATAGCTGTGAAAAGAAGAGAAGCGAAAAGCAAAGGAGAAAAGGAAAGCTATAAACATCTGAATGCAGAGTTCCAAAGACTAGCAAGAAGAGATAAGAAAGCCTTCTTAAGCGATCAATGCAAAGAAATACAGGAAAACAACAGAATGGGAAAGACTAGAGATCTCTTCAAGAAAATCAGAGATACCAAAGGAACATTTCATGCAAAGATGGGCTCGATAAAGGACAGAAATGGTATGGACCTAACAGAAGCAGAAGATATTAAGAAGAGATGGCAGCAACACACAGAAGAACTGTACAAAAAAGATCTTCACGACCCAGATAATCATGATGGTGTGATCACTGACCTAGAGCCAGACATCCTGGAATGTGAAGTCAAGTGGGCCTTAGAAAGCATCACTACAAAGAAAGCTAGTGGAGGTGATAGGATTCCAGTTGAGCTATTCCAAATCCTGAAAGATGATGCTGGAAAGTGCTGCACTCAATATGCCAGCAAATTTGGAAAACTCAGCAGTGGCCACAGGACTGGAAAAGGTCAGTTTTCATTCCAATCCCAAAGAAAGGCAATGCCAAAGAATGCTCAAACTACCTCACAGTTGCACTCATCTCACACGCTAGTAAAGTAATGCTCAAAATTCTCCAAGCCAGGCGTCAGCAATACGTGAACCGTGAACTTCCTGATGTTCAAGCTGGTTTTAGAAAAGGCAGAGGAACCAGAGATCAAATTGCCAACATCCACTGGATCATGGAAAAAGCAAGAGAGTTCCAGAAAAACATCTATTTCTGCTTTATTGACTATGCCAAAGCCTTTGACTGTGTGGATCACAATAAACTGTGGAAAATTCTGAAAGAGATGGGAATACCAGACCACCTGATCTGCCTCTTGAGAAATTTGTATGCAGGTCAGGAAGCAACAGTTAGAACTGGACATGGAACAACAGACTGGTTCCAAATAGGAAAAGGAGTTCGTCAAGGCTGTATATTGTCACCCTGCTTATTTAACTTATATGCAGAGTACATCATGAGAAACACTGGACTGGAAGAAACAAGCTGGAATCAAGATTGCCGGGAGAAATATCAATCACCTCAGATATGCAGATGACACCACCCTTATGGCAGAAAGTGAAGAGGAACTCAAAAGCCTCTTGATGAAAGTGAAAGTGGAGAGTGAAAAAGTTGGCTAAAGCTCAACATTCAGAAAACGAAGATCATGGCATCCGGTCCCATCACTTCATGGGAAATAGATGGGGAAACAGTGTCAAACTTTATTTTTCTGGGCTCCAAAATCACTACAGATGGTGACTGGAGCCATGAAATTAAAAGACGCTTACTCCTTGGAAGGAAAGTTATGACCAACCTAGATGGCATATTGAAAAGCAGAGACATTACTTTGCCAACAAAGATTCGTCTAGTCAAGCCTATGGTTTTTCCTGTGGTCATGTATGGTTGTGAGAGTTGGACTGTGAAGAACGCTGAGCGCCAAAGAATTGATGCTTTAGAAGTGTGGTGTTGGAGAAGACTCTTGAGAGTCCCTTGGACTGCAAGGAGATCCAACCAGTCCATTCTGAAGGAGATCAGCCCTGGGATTTCTTTGGAAGGAATGATGCTAAAGCTGAAACTGCAGTACTTTGGCCACCTCATACGAAGAGTTGACTCATTGGAAAAGACTCTGATGCTGGGAGGGATTGGGGGCAAGAGGAGAAGGGGACGACAGAGGATGAGATGGCTGGATGGCATCACTGACTTGATGGACGTGAGTCTGAATGAACTCCGGGAGTTGGTAATGGACAGGGAGGTCTGGCGTGCTGCGATTCGTGGGGTCGCAAAGAGTCGGACATGACTGAGTGACTGATCTGATCTGATTTGCCTGTCTCACGCTCCATAATATTTTAAGAGCATAGACATGGAAGAAATGTTAGAAATGGGAAAACCTATGTGTAATGGCAGTGACATTTAAAAAGTCTTCAAAATTAAAACTGAGAGTTGTTTTGAATGAATTTTAGTAATTTGATCAGATAGCTTTAGATATGGTTGTCCCTGCCTTACACTAAAATATTTGTTTTTATCTGTTTATGTATATCAAGAGAAAAGACTTCTCAATCTTATGGAGCTTTCCCTTTTTTATGTGACTTGCTCTTTCATGGTCTTCAGGTGACAGCTTAACTGCTATCTCTGGACCATCCTACCTAAATAATTCATTCTGTGCGTGTGTGCTCAGTTAACGTTAGACTCTTTGCGACCCCATAGACTGTAGCTCGCCAAGCTCCTCTGTCCATGAAATTTTCCAGGCAAGAATACTGGGGTAGGTTGCCATATCCTTCTCTACGGGGTCTTCCTAACCCAGGGGTTGAACCCGAGTCTCTTGGTACCACACTTTATAAATTTGCCCATATTTATGCTTTTTTTTTTTTGCCATCTTCCTAGTACTTGGCAGAATTATGTTTTTGCTTGCTCACTTGTTTGTTGTCTATCTGCAACTCTAGATTATAAGTTCCATGGAGGCAAAGACCAAGTCTGCTTTAATTTATCATTGTCCACTTTCAAGAATTCTCGTGCATGAATTAAGGTATTCATTTGATCTGTTTCCAGCTCTGGTTTTGTATCATCCAGAGTTATTCCTCTTCGCTCTCAGGGGTACTGGTGTTTTAATTTCGGCTCCCATTAAAGGAGTTCTCGAAGTGAAGGTGCTGTCACAGTAAGTGACTCTTGAATATACTTGTCAACTCTAGTAAGTTTAATATATATAAAACTGTTACATTTGGCTCTGTTTGTATTTAAGTGACAGCTTTCTCTTCCTGTTAATGAAAATGTCTTAATTTTCCAATGTCTGGGAGTGGAAATGAATATTTCCTGTTTTACTAACTTGTTCCCCCATCTTCTTTTTTCTTTCTTTCTTTTTTAAATTTTTTTGGCAGTGTAGCACAGCTTGCAGGATCTTAGCTCCTTGACCCATGATTGAACCTGCACTCTTAGCAGTGAAAATACAGAGTCCTAACCACTGTATCACCAGCGAATTCCCTCCCTTTTCTTTTAAAGTCTGATATTGTCCACCTGTTGTGTAAAAGTGAGCTAAAAGGATTTTTATTTCTAGCCTAAGCTAAAATTGGAAATTGGACAGAGAAGTTACTAGGCAAAGATATCCCTAGACTTGTAACAGAAAAAAGCCATTGAGCAGGAATGAACCCAAAGAATCCCCAAATATACTGAAGGCCAACCAAAAAAACAATGTGTTTTCAATATTCAGTTTCTGTAAGTTTCTTATTTACACCTTCATCCTATATCCCCAAATAACTTATTCTTCCACCCTGGCTTTGTACAGGGACACTGCTGGCGAAAATTGGCTCCAAACTGAACATCTTTGACCTTGCTAGAACATGTAACAGTTTGATCCTTTTGGCAGGATCTAGATGTAGGCCTTTGGTATCCTCATTTAGCAATCTCTTACTCATCACCCTTTGTCTTTGGCTTCCTAGCTGTTTCTCAGTCCTCTTCTAAATTATGTCTCTTGAGATTATTATGGTTATAATCCCTATGAACTGGAGCTGTAGAAGCATCCTGGACTTCTTTGCCTTTCCAAAAGTTCTTAAAATTCAAATCTAAAACTTGAATATAGTAATGATAAACAAATACTGCCTTTCAGTTTGTCTCTGTGTTGCTCTCTTACCAGATCCTGAACTCTGTAGGAGTGGAGACTTGGAATCATTTATTCATCCCACAAGTCTCTGGCAAGACCATATAATATAATCGTAGTTAAAGAACACTGGTTTGGAGCCAGCTCACTTGGGTTCAAATCCCAGCTCAGCCACTTAAAGCTGTGTGCTTTGGGCAAGTTAGTTACTTTCTTTTATGTGCTCATTTTCCTCATCTGTAAAAACGGATGTAATGATACTCTGCTTGAGGATAAGTTAATAAAAATATTGTTTAAGTGTCTGTTGTTCTGGGCATTGAGGATCCATTAGTAAATAAGAGATTTATGCTGGTGGGAGCTTGCATTCTACTTGGGTACAGGTGGAAAAGCAAAGTAAACAAGTGCAAAGTAAATAACTTTTAAGTCCTAGATTGAATGCTCTGAAGAAGAAAACAAGGCATTGGACTATACCTTAGAAAATGGCTTTTGATTGGGTGGCCAGGGCAAGCCTCTGGATAGATAGCTTTTGAGCTGGGATCTGAATAACAAGAAAATCTGAGAGAGAAGGGTGAAATGTTCATCAGTTATAATTTTCCCTTCACATAAAAGAATCTTTTGTTAAGCAGTGAGGTGTGACAGAATTAGGTCCTGTAGTTCTTACCTGGTTTGGCTATTAACTAGCTTTATGATCTTTGAAAAAAAGAAGAGACAATTTTGTGTGTGTTTTTTTTTTTTTTTTTTTTTTCCATGGGAAAGTGACCCCAAAAGAAGGTTGGCTTTTGAAGGTAGTGACGGGCTAAAAGAAAGTTAATGGTTTTTCTCCTTATAAATTACTGTATTCCTGTGTTTATGGATTAATGTCCTGTATTTTACATGATGTACTACATCCTGTTGTGGCATTACAGTATTTGAGAATAGTCTCTTACATTTTAAACCTTTTCCTTTGAAGTAAATATTAAGGATATGCTTCATGGCTTCAAGTCCAGGAAGTAGGGAAATAAATGGTCAGAAATGCCACCTACTCTAACCAAGATGCCATTGCATAGAGTTTCTCCTGTGAGGACTGGGAAAACCCTGTCTTAGGTCATCTCATTACTTGAATTAACAGTTAACTGAGTTGGCAAAACTTGTCTGCTTGTTGAGAAAAGACTACATGTCCCAGATTATCGATAACTTGCTTCATTTTTGTCTGTTTCATGGTGTTCTCCAGTGAGAATTACAAGTCAGGTTTTCCATTGGCTGCTATGGGATGGTGTTTGGAATTGTACTGCTTAGAAATCCTCCTTGGTAAAAGGGCAAGGAGTGGTTTTTTTTGTTTTGTTTTTAATTTATTTTTGTAATTGAAGGATAATTGCTTTACAGAATTTTGTGGTTTTCTGTAAATACATCAATAAGAATTAGCCATTGATACACCCATGTCCCCTCCCTCCTGAACCTCCTTTCCATCTCCCTCCCCCTCCCACCCTTCTAGATTATCACTGAGTCCCTGTTTGAGTTCCATGAGTCATAGCAGATTCCCATTGGCTATCTATTTTACATATGGTATTATAAATTTCCATGTTACTCTCTCCATACATCTCACCCTCTCCCACCTCTCTAAAGCAGTCATTTCATCTTTTTTGTTTGTTTCTAAGTGTTCACAGAAGTTCGGGTTTACAAAGAGGCTCACTCATTTGTTTGATTCTTAGGTATAATTGAAAAGTGACCCTTTCTTCAGAGATGTCAAAAACAAACAAATCTAAGTCTGGATCTCGCTCTTCTCGGTCAAGATCTGCATCAAGATCTCGTTCTCGTTCGTTTTCGAAGTCTCGATCCCGAAGTCGCTCTGTCTCTCGTTCAAGGAAGCGCAGGCTGAGGTAAGGGGGTATGACTGTATAATGAGATCATCATTGGTTTGTCAGTGTGGGTCTCTGAAGATCTTTTGTTAGACTCTTTCTGTGAGTGTCAAGTGGAGGTAGGGCATTCGCTTGAGGTGGAGTGTTGGGCTGTAAGATATTCCAGGTCTCTTCAAACACTACAACTCTAAATCAACTTGATTGCAATGCTGTTTGCCTAATTCCTTTTCTTTCCTGCCAGCAGATACTGTTTTTCATCCACTTTGAAAGAAAGAATATTTTTTTTTAAGCTACTTGCTTCAAATCTCTGTACCAGATTGTTCACTGAAGTATTTTTGGAGGCTTGGGCCAAAGTGTAGTTGCATCATTAGCAAAGAAAAGATAGCTAAGAAGAGTAATGGTACAATCAACATTGCAAGAAAAAGAAACCTTAACCCACTAAAATAAACCTTAAAGAAACTAATCAGTAGTCACTTATATACCCCTGATATGCCACTTACTAACAAGCTGCATCTATTTAGTAAAACACATCTTAAAACTACCTAAAAGTCACTATTGTAGGCATCATTTTGCCTGACTAAATGTGCAAGTACTTCTTTTGAATTTATCACCAATATTCTTTAATTAGTTTCTACACCTTTAGTTGGATTATTTCCTTATTTCAGCTGTGTCTTGGAATAGGGTGCCAAACTTCCAGCGTCTTTTTTTTTTTTTTTTGCTGTGTTATGAGTTCTATTTTTCATTCTTTAAAACTTAATTTTATTTTGTGAGTGGGTAAGAACCTTTTAATAAGTGTAAGTTTCTCTATGGACTTCCCTGGTGGCTCAGACAGTAAAGCGCCTATCTACAATCCCTGGGTTGGGAAGATCCCCTGGAGAAGGAAATGGCAATCCACTCCAGTACTATTGCCTGGAAAATCCCATGGACAGAGGAGCCTGGTAGGCTATAGTCCACGGGGTCACAAAGAGTCGGAGATGACTGAGCGACTTCACTTTCACTTTCAAGTTTCTATATGTGTGTTAGAGAAATACTGATCATTTAAATATTTAAACACCGAAATCATTCTTTTTGTCAGAGTTGCAATAGGCAAGGATGTGATTCTCAGTTTTGCCACTTGGAGCCCCTGCTGATTACTTTAGATGAGTGTCCTAGAACCCTTCTCCAGATTGGTAGGATTCTCCCCTACCCTCGCCTTCCCAACGAGAACAAGTTAATTCTTAAATGGAATCTGTGAGAAGCCTGTTTGAAAATTAATTTCAGAGTAGAGATTGAACAAAAAGTAGGTGTGCAAAAATGGTGATGACTTCCATATAGTGTAGAGTAGGAAGTTTTAAACTCTGGGTCTCTCCTTCAAAAAAAACCCTCCATTAAAAAAATAATAATAACATTATGTCTCGAGGGTAACCAGTCTTAGCTCTGTTTTTCTCTCCCATATTTCTTGGGCACATACTTTTATATCAGGCTTTGTTCAATCTTTGTGCTAGATAGAGTGTCTGTTGCCTAATTGTGTCAGAGTCTCTAAAAGTAAAGTTCCATCCCATTTTCTCACACTGCTCCTCTACCCCCCAAGAAAGAGGGAAAATCCACTGAATATATTTACCTCAGAAAGTTGCTAACAAGGCCATAGGACTAAGCAGAGACTGCTAGTGAACTCCACCTTACACCCATATTCTTTTGATCTGGACTGTTTAAACCTCAGTTTTAGCTCATTTGGTTCTACAGGTGATTTTAAAAGTTAATTTAATAAATGGCAACTAAGTGGTTCAAAAAGAAGAGTCTGTACAACTGAAACGGAGAGAATTGAACTGACATAAACCAAAATGAAAAATGCTAACCAACTCTGCAATATTTGTGATAACTGGTATTCTGGGCAGATTGCTTCTCCTAATTGTACATATCATTTGGCATGGTCATCAACTTGGTAAATGAGGGAAAGATATCTTAGGCAGGCAGTATGTTTTGGGGTAGGTCTGGAGCCACTCTATGTGCTGTTTTAATGCCTGGAAGATTACTTTGGAGGAATATCGTCACTAGAAAAATGTTTTTATATTTAATTCTAGTCTGACGTCTCTGTTTTTTAGAAACAGATAAATTTGCCACTAGATGTTCAGTTTTTATTTCTGGCTTATCTGTTTCATGTTTTTCTTTTGTTTCCCCTCTCCTATAAGGAAAATATACTATCCAGAGAGTTTGAGAAACCATGTCTTTAATTTAACTTAACTGCTGAGTTCTACAGAACTGGAGAAAAATTGGTTGTTTCCTTATATTTCACAGACTGTATCCTTTTAAGTGACTTCTAAATAACTTCATTTGCAATCTGCAGAGACTCATGTTCCTGCATCTGTGCAGTGACTGCGGGTTTTGGATGCAGTATGCCGCAGGGCCCTCACTAATAATTGGTGACAGAAGCAGCAGTAGCCTGTGAGGATGGGAACATGAATTAAACCCTCCCTAGTGCTGGTGGTGCATCACCTACTCACGTATAGCCATTCAATCGGGTCATGTTCAGTTTCATAGCGCATCTGCTTCTCCCTTCTTCTTTCTTGTATTGTTACTGTTTTCGAATGAAAAGTGTGAAAGGTAAGTTTGTTTTTTTTTAAAACAAATCGTACTTAAATAGCAACCATTACCAGCCAGCAGTTTGCTGTATCTTTGCCAGGTCTTGTTCTTGGGGTAGATAAAGAACCTGGACACAATGGGTAGTGGGAAAACAATCCTATTTTATCTTCTAAGTTTCTTTCTAAAGATAACATTTTATTTAGTTGTTATAACCTGTCACATTGCTAAGTGGAGTTACTTATAAGACTTATACAAGCAAACAAATAAAAATGTATGGTTCCAGTTAGGTCTGATATGAGAAGGCCTGCTTATGAACTGAAGGGTTTTTATTCTGTATATAAAGGAAAGGGTTTTTTTGGAGTTTTCTAGTAATTTTACGTTTTCTAGGTAACTGTTAATACTTAGTAGTAGTGACCAATTAATGCTCTATATTATAGTTGACACAATAAGTGGTGTTGAAGAAGCCCAGTAGATTCCTATACCAGCAAGTAGAGCTTTTGGCTTTTTGATGGAAACAGACTTCCTTGTCATCGATAAGGCTGGCATTTGTAAATATGTAATATCATCCCACCCCAGTTCCTGGAGGTACTGCAATATCAGGTTGATGCATGGAGTGGACAGAACCTGCTCCAAATACCCACTTAATAGTGAACATGTAATTTTTACAGAGTTAGATGACTGTTGAATCCTTATAGTTCTGGAAATGGGCCTTTGCTAAATCAGAATTCTGTATTGTTAAATGAGGAAGAGCACTGGCCTGACAGATGTGCAGGTGTGGGGCTGTTTGTAGTCTCTTTGCTGCCGTATTGTGTGCTTGGGTGTGTTATGGTCAGATGGTGCCCTCTTGTGGCACCTATGGAAGACCTTGTAGTTCAGCCACAGAAACTTGACCTAGAGAATGAGACCATTTCCAGATTCCCAGTTTAAAAAAACAACAATATTTGCTTGATGTGTTGATCTGATTTCAGTTGAAGTTTTTTTAAGCTTTGAACAGATGCCTCTCTCAGTCCCTACTTAAGTGTTTTTTGGTTTAGACATGTTGCAACTGTATTTCACAAACCCAAATCTTGGTGGAAGCCAAGAAATTAGCCCTGCACAGTCAGAGGTGGGTGGGATAGGGAATAAACTGAATGAGGCCAGGGGACCTGAAGACTTCCTCTTTGGGTACCACAACTTGCAGTTTGTCCTCTCCTCCAGTGACGCGGGGACCTATCTGTAAAATCCTTTGTGCCTGTGAAACTAATTAGTATACTATATTAAAATGTTTGTTTAGTACATGGAGAGCATTTTTATATTCCCTCAGTCATTGTAGAAATATATCTCCATGTAGAATGTGCTACAGTAGTATTAATGAGTCATCTCAGTGTCTGGTTTGTTAAAGTGATTTTTTTATTTTTGTACTTAATGTGGTCATAAGAGTAGGATTAGCTATTTAAGTTTGTACCTTTTGTTTGAAAATAAATGATACATAAGAGTAGGGCTTTACCTCTTTGTTGGCAGGTGTTTCTTGAATAAAAATGCTTGTGTCAAAAATTCAAACTTTTCTTCCCTCCCCTACCCCTCTTTCAGTTCTAGGTCTCGTTCCAGATCATATTCTCCAGCTCATAACAGAGAGAGAAATCACCCAAGAGTATATCAGAATCGAGATTTCCGAGGTCACAACAGAGGCTATAGAAGGCCCTATTATTTCCGTGGGCGCAACAGAGGCTTTTATCCATGGGGCCAGTATAACCGAGGAGGCTATGGAAACTACCGCTCAAATTGGCAGAATTACCGGCAAGCATACAGTCCTCGTCGGGGCCGTTCCCGATCCCGGTCCCCAAAGAGAAGGTCCCCTTCACCAAGGTCCAGGAGCCACTCCAGAAACTCCGATAAGTCTTCCTCTGATAGGTCAAGGCGTTCCTCGTCCTCTCGTTCTTCCTCCAACCACAGCCGAGTTGAATCATCTAAGCGCAAGTCTGCGAAGGAGAAAAAGTCCTCTTCCAAGGATAGCCGGCCGTCCCAGGCTGCTGGTGATAACCAGGGAGATGAGGCCAAGGAGCAGCCATTCTCTGGAGGCACCTCTCAAGACCCAAAAGCATCTGAGAGCTCAAAGCCGTGGCCAGATGCCACCACATACAGTGCTGGTTCTGCATCACGGGCCTCAGGAGTGTCTGAGCTGAGTCCCCGGGAGCGAAGCCCAGCTCTCAAAAGCCCCCTCCAGTCTGTGGTAGTGAGGCGGCGGTCACCTCGTCCTAGCCCTGTGCCAAAACCTAGCCCTCCACTTTCCAGCACATCCCAGATGGGCTCAACTCTGCAGAGTGGTGCTGGGTACCAGGGTGGGACTCACCAAGGTCAGTTTGACCATGGCTCAGGGTCCTTAAGCCCATCCAAAAAGAGTCCCGTGGGTAAGAGTCCACCGGCCACTGGCTCAACATATGGCTCATCTCAGAAGGAGGAGGCTGCTGCTCCAGGAGGAGCAGCCTATACAAAGAGGCAAGTACCTCATTTTCCCCTTTCTGTTTTTATCTCACCAGTTGGCAGTTTAGTTGTAAAGTGGTCGTTAGAGCTCTGATTAATAGTAATAAGGTAATTCCCGTTTCCTAAAGTTTCATTTCGCCAGTTTGAAAGCATCATCCAAGGAAACCTTTGGCTTAACTCTGGTTTTCCTACCTTCCTGAATTTGTATTACAGCACAAATTCTAGATTACTCTGCAATGATGTTTTCACATTTAAAGTTTGCCTTGGATTCTACCAGTGTAAGCCAGAGAACAATAGAGATTTGTGGGTCAGCTATCAAAAAAATGTGGTCTTTACCAAAATGAATGGCTATTGGAACTGTTAGACCCTCTAAGATCCACCATCTCCTATGATCGATCTGCATCAGCCCATCATGGTGAAGAACTGCACCCTCACACCCTCCAGTTGAGGAGACTGGGCAGAATGGGAAAGTCCAAGGCTTAGTCCAGGAAGACCTTGTTATAAAATCGCAAGGTGGGTGTATGTTCCAGTAGAAGCCAAGCAGGCTGCATGTTAGGAGAGAACATAATAGTGCTTCTGTCTTTCTACCCTGAGGGACACGGTGAGTTGGAGCACAAGTCTTTGTTTTGTGTGGTTGTATGCATTGGGATGGCAGAGACGCAACAAGGAAGTTGCATTGGGACCACGTTGTCAAGAGGGACCTATGGAGCAGGTGCCCCTCCTGCCCCCCACTCCCCCTTTTTCTCTTATTAGCGTTTTCTTTGATGCCCTGCTGTCCCTTTGGTTCCTTTTTTGGTTCTTTTTTTTTTTTTTTTTTGCCATATTAATGCAACTGTTAATTTGATTAGACTTTTTCCATTAACGGTACAGATGTGATGTTCAGAACCTGTACTTCCCAGCCTTCAGTAAGTCTGCTTTAAAATACAGGTTTTGTTCCTTGCCAGGACTGTGAATCTTATTAGAACACTTGGGCATGAACTCTGCTTTTCCATAAGAATTGAGTGGGATGAATTTTGCCCCCTCCCCCAATTAACATGTATTTTGTTTGTGTTCACAGTATATTTCATACTTAGGTCTTCTAGGTGACTTGAAGCAAATTTGAAGTCTCTTTTGAGACTTGTATTTCCAAATGTGAGTTGTATAAAAGCAAAACAGTCCAAGGTTGAACATTCTATGTTAACTTTGCTGAAAGCAGATTTTAAGTGACTTGAGTGAAGGTTGGATAAGACCTTAATTTTTTTTTTCCTAGACCGCTTACAGGTAAGTAGGTTTTTGTTTTTTAGTACCCTAAAAAATGCCTTTGCTATTTTCTTTTTGCTTGTTTTTGTAATATACAACTCCACAGAACATTTATTTATCTTTTAAATGCAAAATTCATGAACCTGTGAAGAGCAGTTTTTCAGAAATTAACAAAAAGGTAATCAAGACACCTTTGGCAACGCTGGAATCCACAAGTCATGCTTGTTAGAGACTCAAAAACCTAAGACCATATGGTGCTGTTTTATTTTGGATCAGGTTGTTTAAGTCTCTTGTGTGTCTCCCTTGTGTTTTCATAACTAGGTATCTAGATGAACAGAAGACAGAGAATGGAAAAGATAAGGAACAGAAACAAACAAATACTGATAAAGACAAAATGAAAGAGAAAGGGAGCTTCTCTGATGCGGGATTGGGTGATACAAAAATGAAATCTGATTCATTTGCTCCCAAAACTGATACTGAGAAGCCTTTTCGGGGTAGCCAGTCTCCCAAAAGGTATAAGCTCCGAGATGACTTTGAGAAGAAGATGGCTGACTTCCACAAGGAGGAGATGGATGATCAAGATAAAGACAAGGCTAAAGGAAGGAAGGAATCTGAGTTTGACGATGAACCCAAATTCATGTCGAAAGTCATAGCAGGTGCAAGCAAAAACCAGGAGGAGGAGAAGTCAGGCAAATGGGAGGGCCTGGTGTACGCACCTCCAGGAAAGGAAAAGCAAAGAAAAACGGAGGAGTTGGAGGAGGAATCCTTTTCAGAGAGATCCAAAAAGGAGGAGCGAGGAGGATCCAAGAGAAGCGAAAGTGGGCACAGGGGATTTGTGCCTGAAAAGAATTTCCGAGTGACTGCTTACAAAGCAGTCCAGGAGAAGAGCTCTTCACCTCCCCCAAGAAAGACCTCTGAGAGCCGAGAGAAGCTAGGAGCCAAAGGAGACTTTTCCACAGGGAAGTCTTCCTTTTCCATTACTCGAGAGGCCCAAGTCAATGTCCGGATGGACTCTTTTGATGAGGACCTTGCAAGGTGAGGTGTAGTCCATCTTGACCCTCAGGGCTGTAGCCTAACCGCTCTCCATAAGGTCATTCTAGAACAAGGACAAACCCCTCCTGTATTTCTCCCACTATCTCATTTTTACTGTGAATACTCTTATGTCTCCCTGTTTTCTTTGGAGAAGTGTGTATCACAGAGTAATTACGTGTTCGGGGCGGTATCGTGAAGCGTCTTTTTAGTCTGTAGTGACTGTCTGTCTTGGTACTGGGTCCCCTCTGCTTCTCTCTTGCACTGTATTCGTCACATCATACGCCCTCCCCCCATTCCACTCCTGTCCCCTTGTCTTCCTAATGTGCTTAGGGTGTCTTTGCCTGTGGAGCCATGCAGGATCCATTTTTTCATTCTTAGCTAAGTCACAATGTGTATTATATCAGGCCTTCATCAAATAATGTAATGGTTTGAAAGTTGGGGCTGGGGTGTGGGGTTTGAGAACTTCAGGAAAGAGTTGTGAGGCCCAGGCTGCTTTTCACCTGGTGTGAAAGTTGCACACCCAGTTGGAAGTCTGCTGAGCAGTCTAGCCACATCCCACTCTTGCTGTTGTGTCACATAAACTGAGTGGCCCTGCTGGCCAAGATAGTTGATCTTCTAAGACACCTTACTATTTGTCACGCGTTAAAATCAGCAGAGACCACCCCACCCCCAACCCCACCTCCAGAACAGAACAGAATCACTGAGGTTTAATCCTTCATCCTGCCCATTTGTTTCCATTAAACTCCAAGGGGAGAAATGCCTTTTTCCACAGTTACGTGCCTTGAGGTTCTTTGTACTTTGCTAGGAATTTAAAAAGGAACTTTGCAGATAAATTCACCTCTTACAAAAGTATGCTTGCATTTTTAGGACTTAAATGTTCTGACTTTCTGTGTATCTTGTTACATTGGGTCACCCTGTGTTTATTTTTCAGACCCAGTGGCTTATTGGCTCAGGAACGAAAGCTTTGTCGGGATCTAGTTCATAGCAACAAAAAGGAGCAGGAATTTCGATCCATTTTCCAGCACATACAGTCAGCTCAGTCTCAGCGGAGCCCCTCAGAGCTGTTTGCCCAGCATATAGTGACCATCGTTCACCATGTTAAAGGTGAGTCCTGACCCCAGCCCGCTCAGGTTCCCTTTCTACATGCTTAGCTTTCTAACAAGCAGAAGCATGAGATGGGGCATGAGGGAGTCTGTCGGGGACCTTTATCTCATCAATAGGGCCTTTGAACCTAGGGGCTGGTTTGAAGGAAATGTCTCCTGGGGTAAGTTTCCATTTTCTGATCAGAGAGCTGAACATTGGGAAAATACTAGTGATAACCTGGGATCCTGAGGCTAGGTGAAATCCTTCATGTGAAGATTTAAATTGCTTGAAAAGGGGGGTATGGAAAGTGGCTTTCTCAGCCCATCTGATTTGTCCTGTCTTAATACGCAGATACCTCTAGCAGCATCTTATAGATCTTGTCCCACATTATTTTGCCATCTTCTGGGCAAATGGAGGTGGACAGACTGAGGAATGTGACCTAGAAGCTGGGTTTGGGCCAGTTACAGTTTCATCTGAAATTGGAACTTAGGGGGAATTGGTGGTCTTGATGCATAGAATAGTATCTTTGTATCCATGTCCTACCATGGCAATCCAGTGCTCAATATTGGATTGTTTCTGAACCAGCTAATTTTCCTTGCTTTTCACAGTATGTTAGTTATGTGGATTTGACCACTTCATTCACATATCTGTGGCTGCAGTTTCATCCATGCAGAGGGGTTTGAATGTTGGGTCTGCCTTTAACAGCCTGACATATTTTTCTTTGACTCCCCACAGAGCATCACTTTGGGTCCTCTGGAATGACATTGCATGAACGCTTTACTAAATATCTAAAGAGAGGAAGTGAACAGGAGGCAGCTAAAAACAAGAAAAGCCCAGAGATTCACAGGTGAGGGCCCTGGCTTACACTGGAGGTGATCATAAAAGACTGCTCAAGGAGAATCACTCAGTTGTGTCTGACTCTTTGTGACCTCATGGACTCTACAGTCCTTGGAATTCTCCAGGCCAGAATACTGGAATGGGTACCTTTTCCCTTCTCCAGGGGATCTTCCCAACCCAGGGATTGAACCAGGGTCTCCTGCATTGCAGGTGGATTCCTTACCAACTGAGCTCAGGGAAGCCCAAAAGACTGCCCACCAGAGAATAAACTTGTCTTGTTTTTGCCACTTGTTAGGTGTAATAGCAGAATTTAAGTTAACAGTCTCCATAGTCTAGGATAGTAGTGATTTGTAATGGAAAGGGTGTGCTTTGATTGCCATGTTTCTCCCTTTGGGCCTGAGGAAAACAGCCCTTTTTGATATAAAAGAACCCTTGTGTTCTTGAGAGTTGCAGGAGGAGTTTGCAAATGATAACCCAAGGTCACGGTGAGCTTTCTTTACATAAAGTAAATGTTTCTTTAAGCATCCCATGTATTTCATATATTGGTTCTTCCTTTGGGAGAATCTGCAGCAAGTGGGGGATGAAGATAGAAGAACTTACAGAATTATGTCAAAGGGTTTAAAAAGCCCAGAGGTTTAAACATTTGGTTGTGGGAATTTATTCAGCAAATAGGGACTTTGTCTAGAAATGTAGTTGGCCTTAAACTTTGATTGAACCTTTGCAGTAGGTAAGAGGACCATGTTTGTAATAGTCTTGGATTTAGGGTCTTTGGGGATGTGTGTCACTCCAGGCACTTGTTTCTCACTTAGACTTTATCATATTGGTGAATAATGGACCATTATATTTCAGTTCCCAAGGTGAAAACTGCTTTTTGAAGTTAGCAGGGCATAGATAGTCTCGATGTGAATTTAAGATTATAAGTAAGGCTATAGGTGAGTCTGTTTTCTTGACCGTAACAGTGCTGGGTGGAATATGAAGTTCCTTCTGTTTGAGTTTGGAAAGTTGGGAGAGAGAAAGTGTGTGTGTCTGTACATGTACGTGTGTGCCTGTGCATACATATCTATGGGAGAGTGTAAGTATATAAACAAACAAGGTAAGTATAATAAAAAGGGATAAAAAGGAATGCCTGTGTTTCTGCTACTTCACTTACGAACTAAAATGCTATATTCACACTATGGGATGTTGAACAACTTTTGTGTTTATAATTTTAGGAGGATAGACATTTCCCCCAGTACATTCAGAAAACATGGTTTGGCTCATGACGAAATGAAAAGTCCCCGAGAACCTGGCTACAAGGTGAACTGTTGCTTTGATCAGTAATTCCAACAAAATGAGTGCGTTGGGCATGAACTTGTCAGAAATGTGTTTGTTTAAATTACTCTCTACTTAAGTTTGTGTTTTTCTTTTAAGGATGGGCATAATTCTAAAAATGAACTACAAAGGGTTAATTTTTATTAAATGTATCAACAACCTTTGTGAAGTGGTTAGAATATGGTAAATGACCCCAAAGTCTATTGAGGTGAGCTTGAGAAAAAAAAGAGAGGAGTTTTGGAACAAGTGCCCATGATGAGAGAAGAAACTTTTTGTGATATTTTTCTGCTTGTAAGTATTATCAAATCAACTATATACATGCGCTATTTCCAACCATGATTTCAAAAAGACATGCATGTCAGAGGAGAGTGAAATTTTCATATCTTAACTGAAAAGACTGTTTTAAGCAGCTAGTCCAGATTTTTTTCCTAACATTGTGCCATATCTATCATCTGTTGGTTACTGTTACTTTAAAGCTAAACATTGCTTTGATAGCCCAGCTACATGTGTAATGATGTGCACGTAAACACTGTTATTAAGAGATTAAAGCTTGTGTGCAGTCTGTTACTAGAAGTACTAGATTTGGGTTCTTAAAAATCTTAGTATTTATTGACCATCAGTTCCCACATAGGGACCCTATAGAGATTAGATTGAAATTTAATCCCTATGGAGATGACTCTTCCAATGTTGCTGAAACTGTTTCTAAAAATAGTAATTTTCAAGTTTTCCAAATAGGTTTGTCTTGTTGGTTGAATGTGATGAGAGGCACTCTTGCACAATCTGTCTTCTCTCCCATTCCCCCTTTTCCTCCAAGTACCCACCAGCTTGGCACTAACCATGTGAAACACAAGACTTTGAAACATCAGGAGAGATGTCATCCTCTCCGCCCCACAAAGCCTATTCATTAGAGGTGCTGTGTGCACTAAGGGAACTGCAGCTGTACTTCTCTCTTTTTTGGTCTTTGGAGGGTGCAGAGGCCCCATTCCCTCCTCAGAAGAAAAGCATGCAGTAAAATAAACCAAGTTACCACCTACCATTCTTGTTAATTAAAACTTCATTATTTCAACAAAAAGCTTAGTTGTGTAAGTAAATGTTAATACAAAGTGAACTGCTCATCCCTTCCTCTTTTTAGAGAGGTTTTTTTGTTGTTGTTGTTGTTGTTTATTTGTTTGTGTTTTGGTCGCACCACACAGCTTGTGTGGTCTTAGTTCCCTGAGCAGGGATTGAACCCACACCCTCTGCAGTGAAAGCACAGTCTTAACCACTGGTCTACCAGAGAAGTCCCTAGGGAGGTTTTGCTTCCATGAGACAAATCTTAGAGTATAATATGCCTGAAAACCCCTTGCTCCTCTGCTTTCACTGAGTTTCTCAAGAGCTGTTGAAAGCCCTTTGCCTGATAGTTCAGGGTAGAGGGCTGCCGCTGTTGCTGGGCTCACTCTGTGCGCCACATACTATGGTAGGTTACACTTGTAGAAAGTTAGTGAGAAAATGTTTTCTCATTTTTCTTTTTAAAATAAACTTTGACTTGGTATTGCCAACTTTATGAATTCTTTATTATGGTTTTTGATATGCCTTCTCTAGAGAAATCTGTTGATATAACTAATATTTTGGAAGGCACAAGTCTTCCATTGTCTATTATTGGACTCAGTACTGAGAGGTAATTCCAAATAGAGGATAGGTCCAGGGTAGCTGCCACAGTGTAGGTAGGGGAAAGATGACAGCATTTCTACTCCTGCTGGTGACTAAGCCTAAGCCAGCCTAACTAAACACCTTCCAGAGTTAATTTTGGCCTTCTCAGCTTTTCAGCTAGCCAAAGTCATTACTGGACCACAGAGGGAAATAGCAAAGCAAGGGGGGTGTGTGTGTGTGTGTGTTTGTGTGTGTGTGTAGCATATACAGAAGGTTATCATCATTATTCTAGAGAATTGGTTTGGGTTCTCTAGGGATTCTCATGAAGTGATTTTGGTGGAACATCCTGTATCCCTCCCGAGTTGGGCCAGGTGCCTCACATTCCCAGTGCTTCCTCTGTACCACTCCATTGGAATAGAAACCACAGTTTGTGGGGTGGTTGAGTTTGTAGTCCTGAATCCCAAAAACCTTAATTTTGATTTCTCTTGGCAGGCTGAGGGAAAATACAAAGATGATCCTGTTGATCTCCGCCTTGATATTGAACGTCGTAAAAAACATAAAGAGAGAGATCTTAAACGAGGTAAATCAAGAGAATCAGTGGATTCCCGAGACTCAAGCCACTCAAGGGAGCGATCAGCTGAGAAAACAGAGAAAACTCATAAAGGATCAAAGAAGCAGAAGTATGTAAACCCTTGTCTGTTGCCTCATTCAGTCTCCTGAGTGGACTCCTTTGTCTGCCCCTCATTAGGCCCTATGGCAGACCCTGCACACTGGAGAACAATTAGGAACTATTTTGTGTAGTTTCTTTTAACTGTCAATTAAAGTCCCTAGATTGAAAATAGAACTTTTGAATGAAAATAGACATAATCCTTGTCCAAAGGAGGCCTCCTGGGAGATAGGCAGTTGATTTGGCTATAGGGACAGTGTGGAGAATCATGGGAATTTCTTTTGCTTTTGTTTTGGACATGTTCTTTGACATGTCCTTTCTCATCACAAATCGTCTTGCGAAGGTTATGTTTTAAAATGGCTCAAAGTTGTATTCAAGTAAAAACTGTCTGGTCAGAGAAACAGGGCAGAACTAGATAGGACAAGCTTGTTGATCTTAAATGCCTTTTAAACTAGTTTCACAGGCACTTCCAAGAGAGGTGTTCCAAATATTCTTTAAACAAAGGTAGCATTGTTGAACTTCATAAGGCAGCATTTATGCCAAGGTCTTGTCTCTATTTACATTTTTGAACGTTCCATGACTTTTCAGTCATGCGCATTAAAGGTTGCAGAATTGAAACCCCACGCCTTCCTGTGGGAAGCAGCACTACTTTTGTGTTCCTGAACTTTAACTGGCAAGCACTTTTATATCCATTTTCTGATAACAGTCCTTTGAAATAAGTGAGACAGTTAGTAGACTATCCCTTTTGCCTGTTTGAAAGATAGAGAAGTAAGCTCATATCTTCTCTTTCACTATCCTTGCGCTCAGTTAACATACGCATTATGAGCCCTAACAGCTTTCAGGGGTATCCACAGATAGAGGATCTGATAATCCTCAACAGGAAATGGAAGTTGGGGTACAGTAGTCTTCTCTGGGGGAAAGGGAGTAGGACCCTTCAAGCCTTTCAGTCCTGGACTTGGATTACTGATCCTGATTTGTTTCCCTGGGACATATGCCACTGCCTCTGACTTGTTGTGTAACCTTAATCAAGTCTCGTGCAACTCTAGTATATTGTGATTGGGTCAAGAAGAAAAATGATACTCATGCCACTGTTTTCACTGTATACAAAAACTCTTTCTCATATGATTGAAGAATGGCTCACCAAGATCACACAACTAATAAAAGGCAGTGTTGGGACTCAAATCAGGATTTTTGGAGTCTTATTTTTGAAAATCTCTTGAAATAGTGCTGAGTTCTAGGAGTCAAACATTTGAGTTATAAGAATCCGATGAGAATAACTTAGTAGGATTATTTAGTAGGATTCAAATATTTGTCTTTGATCTTCTCAAATGTTTGGGGGTTGGGGGTGGCTGTGGGGGTGGGGGGTTGGCAAGGTGCTTTTCATAATGGAGGAGGGTAATGATAGGTTACTAACACTTGGCTGGCTTCTCCCTGTAAGTCCTGTACTCCTGGTGGCTGGTACCCTCCTCCACTGCCACATGGCAGGGCTGGCCCCAACCTCTCTAGTATGTATATAGTGACTCACTGTATTACTCTGTCTAATTTGCCCCTGCTCTGTAATTTCCTCCAGATGAAGGGATGGATGGGAAATAACTCTGGGAAGAATTCTGCCAGATCCTAGGCTTAATGACCTAAACCTGTTTGAGTGCAGTGGAAAGTGGGAAGGGTTTGTGGAGTATTGGTATAATTAGTGCTAGGTTTGAATCCAAATCTGCCTAGTTCTGTCACCTGAACCTTCTGTCTCTAAGATGGGGAAAACAGTACTGAAATCATAATTGCCATTTACTATATGCGTGCTGTGTCAGTGTAGAGTGTTTAAGCACGTTGTTTTTTCGATCTTTAGAACAGCCTCCCAAGACAGGTCATAGTCTTCTATGAGAAATAAAACTAACATAAAGTTGAAACAGATGGTAATGTATAAAGCCTCTCCTAGCACCAGATACTCTCTGGCTTTCATGACAGTGTTCGTCTCCTTTTGTCTTTCCAGTTTATGCACATGTGTTAGAATGAGCTACCAGAGGCCATGCATGGACTATGTTTTGTCCCTCCTCCTGTATGTGTGTGTCCCGTGTTTATCACAGGCTCAGACATAGATATGTCAGTGAACATGACTGAGAGAATTGGGAGGAAGCTCCCCAGTTCCCTGGGTGGGTATGTTGAGGGTGAGTTGGTTTTTCTGGTTACTTGTCTTCAGTGTTCTCATCACAGACACACTCTTGATTGCCCTGTGCTCCTTACTCATGAGCCCCAGACAAGGACTGTACCCTAGAGGCCTCTTGTGTTTTCATAGGAAGCACCGGAGAGCACGAGACCGGTCCAGGTCATCATCATCTTCTTCCCAGTCATCCCACTCCTACAAAGCAGAAGAGTACACTGAAGAGACAGAAGAGAGAGAGGAGAGTACCACGGGCTTTGACAAATCAAGGCTGGGGACCAAAGACTTCGTGGGTCCAAGTGAGAGAGGAGGCAGAGCTCGAGGGACCTTTGTAAGACTCTGCCCTCTCCCTTTCTTTAAGCCCTTTCTCCTGCTAATTTTAACTATGTGCTGATCAGAACATTTATTTTATTGCCCTTGATACAGGTGATTAGGTCAGTAGACCCTAGAATCTGTGGTTTCCCATTCCCCAGGCTTTCCATTTTTTAATTTTTTTTCCCCCCTGTTCATAATCGCTTAGCCAGAAAGCCTCTTAGGGCTTCTGGTCTGAAATTCCTCACTTGTTTTAACTCCTGCTGTATGTAGGGAGGCCCTTATGGCATTGTCCCCTGTCTGGGCTATAGACTTGAGATAAACAGAAAGGGAATAGCTAAAAACCAGTTAACCAGCATACTGACTGGAGGACAGCAGGAAAGTATTTGAATAGAAGACAAGGAGTTGTTTTTCTCCATTCCTTACATGGACCCTTTGTTCCTTTCCCCGTTTATTGCCATAGCAGTTTCGAGCCAGAGGAAGAGGCTGGGGCAGAGGCAACTATTCTGGTAACAACAACAACAGCAGCAACAACGATTTTCAGAAGAGAAGCCGGGAGGAGGAATGGGACCCCGAGTACACACCCAAAAGCAAGAAATACTACTTGGTATGTGTCGGGATAACCAGGAAGGGCGAGGGGGCCTTTGACATACACAGTAGCTGATAGTGAGGCTTTGATTGATTTTTCTCCAGAACTGCGTGCAGGTATGGCACTGGTTACCTGTGTACTTGTTATAGTTCTGGCAAGATGACTGTTCTCTAGAGAGGCAGTCCTGACCTTGAAAGTGTTATCTAAGATGTTTATGGATTCCAGGATAAGTAGGAAAGGTTGCTCTTGCCTTTTTGTCTGTGAAATCGGTTTACTGCTCACCCACCCTAAGCCTCCAGCCTTTACAAGGGATAGAACCATTACCTTCCCCAGAGGTGGCAGTTCCACCTTGTCACGCCCCTGCACGATATGGATAGGAAGGACAGTTCTCTTTTTGAGGGAGGGCACCTGTCTCCAGAATGAAACACCACTGGAGCTGGGCTCTTCTAGGCCAAATTACTTGGCCAGTGAGAGAGCTCTATTGCCTTGCTGTGTTAACAGCAGGCTCAGGTCCAAGTAGATGTGACTGAGTGTTGTAATAACCAAGGTAATCTTGCTGCTGAGTCTGATCACCCATGAGGACTGGCCTGGAAGTAGGAAGCTGGGAAGCAGGTTGCTGTGTAAATCACTGTGCATAGCCAACTTCGCTTTTCTGGGGCTGCTAGAAGCTACTCTGAGAGGACTCTTGAACCTATATCTAGGAAAATGTTGGCTGGACTGGGCCCGGGATAGGTACTGGAGTGGGGCTGTTTAGAGGAAGGATAAAAGGCCGTACCTTCTCTGTCCCTGAAGGAGCATTGCCAACCTGATTAATTTAGGCTAGTGAAGAAGCAGCTGGTCCTTTAGCTGAACTAACCCCTCAGGAGCCTCAGGTACTACTAGTGTGCGTGGAGGGTTCAGACTCTTTGAAGTCATGGGGCTGATGAGGTAACAGTGACTTTTCAAAATCCTGTTTCATTCATTCTTTCATTGGTTCCCTCCTTCTTTCTCATGAGATCATCAGAGCGGGGATTGAGTTATAGGTTTTGTTTTTTCCCTACTCTGCCACACTGCCTTCTTGCATAAAACTGAGAAAGGAGAAAAGATACAAGACAGGAGGCTGGGTTCTGGCTCTGCCTTTGCCAGTACTGGTCTGAGACTGTGAGCCATCTGCCTTTGGTCTCACTGCCTGCTCTTGGCTGAGGGGAGGCTTGGGGAGAGCTGGATAAATAAGACTCCCAGCTGTGTGTGTGTTCTGTGTTGCTTCCTCTCTTAGCTTACAGACAACTCAGATCAGAAATAGTTTTCATGTTTGGGGGGTGATTGGCTTACACCCCCCACCCCCTCCTTGAGAGAGTGTGTTCTAAATAATATGGAGTTACTTTAAGTTCCCCTGGCTGTTTTCTCATCTGCATAGTGGAGGGTTGATAATGACAGAGTAGGGTAGCTGTGAGGATTAAATGAGATAATGTAGGAAAAGGTCTTTGAAGATTTTATCATCATCATCATTACAATGCCTACGCGGCTGCCTTAGAATTCAAGGAACTGAACTGAATATTCTCTTAGATCTGAATCAGTAGCATTTTTCGAGTGGGGACAGGGAGGAGGACAGGACAGAGGTTCGTTTGGGAAAATCACATTTGGGTAGGTGCAGAGGAGAGGCTGCTCTTGTTTACCCTGGCATTGATGACAGTTTTCCTTTTCTTTTAAGCATGATGACCGTGAAGGCGAAGGCAGTGAGAAGTGGGTGAGCCGGGGCCGGGGCCGAGGAGCCTTCCCTCGCGGTCGAGGCCGGTTCATGTTCCGGAAATCCAGCACCAGCCCCAAGTGGGCCCACGACAAGTTCAGTGGGGAGGAAGGGGAGATTGAAGATGATGAGAGTGGGACAGAGAACCGAGAAGAGAAGGACAATTTACAGCCGACAACTGAGTAGTGGCCACTCTTGCTGGGAGCCCCTGCCCGAGGGAGAGAGGCGCCGGGAAGACGGCTGGTGAGGAGCTAAACAGAGGAGCCTCGAGAAGATTCTGAAAATCCCACCCCTACCCCCCACCAGCCATGCAAAATATCCTACAGCTGCCGAAGAGCATCCTGGCGTCCCACCAGACAGAGGCAGCTGGCCTGGGGTCAGGCCCAGCTCTTGAGCAGAACACACCATGTTGGGCTTTAGCTACGTGTTTCTCGTTTATTGTTGGTGTGTGGGGTGGGGGCTGGGGTAGGGAGGGCAGAGCGATAACTTGGATTTTGGTTTGTTCCCTGTTAGAAACCAACAGTTTTATTCTTCATTTCATTACATTTGGAGCTGAGGACTAATTTGATTTTCAGTCTCTTTATCCTTATTTTAAAAGCCCCCTCTTGTTTTTTTTTTTAGGCATATATAGTAACATTAGCAGAAAGATTTAATTTGGGCAACTTTGATTCTTAAGAGAAAACAAAGCATGTGAATAAATATTGATGTGTTCACCTCAGTTTGGGACCAAACTGCGTGGGTCTTTGTTAAACTTAGTTATGTATGTCGAGGAGGAGTTCAAGGCCTTTCTGACCACCTTGTGTTCCCCTTTCTGCGCAGCCATGTATCATGTGGTGTTGCTCCTAACCACACCCATGTGCGCACCTCCCCTCCCCCCAATATTTTCTGATTTCTTGTGGGCTGGGCTTCCCCTTCTCCACCAGCAGCTCCAGTATCCCAAACTTTCTAGTCCTGCTGATCCTCTCAGCAACAGGGGTGGAAACTGGATGGCAGTTTCTGGTCTGTTTTCTAAGAAACTTCTGACTTCTATTATCTTTACAAATATAAGATGAGAAAATAATTTTTTCAATATTTTTTATTAATCTTTTTATAAAATGAAAAGAAACTCCTATGATCGATTAAGGAAGGTGGTTATGGCTGGGTGGTTTGTGGGGGTTTTTTGTTTTGTGTTTTTTTCTTTTTCCTTTTTTTTTTTTTTAAACCTTAAGCTTTAAGTTGAAACATTCTCCGATGTTTGGGGGGAAAACATCCTCTTAAAATGGGTCCTTGTGCTTGCCTTCTGGGGAGGCGGTCCTGAGCAGGTGAATCATATGGCATTTATGCATATGTTATATGCGGACTGCACCCACCTTCCCCCCCAACCTTTGCCTCCTGGATTGTTATGCTACTTCCCCCTTACTTTGCTACATTTCTATAGTTAAGTTGGTTTTACTTGAATGATTCATGTTTAGGGGGGAAAAAAAATGAAAATACCCTTAAAATTTGTTTCAACTCCTCCTGCAAATAAAAAAATAAATGAAGTGGCAGATGTAAATGGCTCTGGTCATTGTCACCCTGAATGGGTGTGGGTGGGTGTGGTGGAGGGCAGGTGGTAGATGTCCCCCATAGCAGCTTCAGGGAACCAGAAAGATGAAATGTCTGGGGGGCTGGGCCCAGACTGTTGCAGCCCCATCCCCTCCAGCTGCACACAAGATTGTTCCGGGAGGAGCCTCAGCCAATCTGTGTTGAGTAATAACTCCTCATTCCCATTCCAGTGATTTTGCTTCATATCCTGTTTCTTAGACACCCTAGGAGAACCAGATTTTTCCACTCTTGTGTCATTGTAAGCAAGGACTTTGGCTTCCAAAGCAGTGGGGCAGGGGTCAAGGGGTGTGGATGACAGGCTTGGCCTTCAGCTGTGTGTTCACCACTAAGCAGGAAGATGATCTAAAAGCTAGCCCGGCCCACCTGGGACTGGCACTAACGTTTGCCAGCTCTGGCCTTGGCTGTAGGAAAGCACGAGTCTTGAAAGCTCCCAAAGTTGCCTTCCTGTCTTCCCCTGAGGAGAATCCCGAGGTGTTTCTGAAACCAAGCTAGGCCCCAGTGGAAAGGGTTTTTAAGCTTTTCCTTGAAGGGACTACAGGGATGAATACACCTTCCAGGGAAAGCAGCAATAACTTTGTGCACACTGAGCAACCACCCACTCCACCCATCCAGGACCCGTCTAAGAGCGGTTGCTGCCTGCTGGGGGCCCCACCCTGGTATGCTGTCTCGACTCCCATGCAGCTACTAATCAGGAGAGGGTAAGCCAGGGACGGCTGTGTGCCAGTGGCGAGTGGGAGACTCGGCCAAGGCTGGGATACGGAAGGGAGGTAGCTGGGCAGATAGCTTGTAGGGCAGCTGTGACCCCAGCACTGGCCAGAGGTCCTGGAGTCCTCACCCATAGTTGGGGCCGAGCCTGCCGATCCGGGCCGCCCCCTCTTACACCCACTCCCTGCACCAGAGCCCAACCTATGGGCTTGCGTCTCCGCCTCCTTGGCTTCCCAATCTCGCGGCTAGTCCCACCCTACCTGGCCCCAGTACTCGGCTGCTAACGCTACGCCATCCTCCCTGCTCGGCTCCGGAAGGAGCCCTGGAAGCCATGGGTATGTGCAGAGGGTTTGGGGTGGCTCTTCTGCCTGGAAATAGCATTAAAAGCCTACACCACTACTACGCTCTCCCGCTGTCCACTCTGGGCCCGGGACTCGCGCCAGGGCCAGTCAGCCCCGACTGGGCTCTTCTGAACCGTGTGCCCGCGCCATCCTCCTCCCGCAGAGGTGCTGGTCCTGGCCGGATATCGTGCGCAGAAGGAGGACGAGCTGAACCTGGCGCCTGGTGACGTGATCCGGCAGGTGTGCAAGGGGCCCGCACGGGGCTGGATGCGTGGAGAGCTGGGGGGCCGTTGTGGCCTCTTCCCGGAGTCCCTGGTGCAGGTGAGGTAGAGCCGAGCCGGAGGTCAGGCGGCGGTTCTCTGCGCACTCCCCAGGGAGCTGAGAGTCCCTCTCTCGGTGCGCTCTTTCGCAGGAGATCCCGGAGACCCTCCGCTGCTCTGGGGAGGCGGCGCCGAGACCGCGCTGTGCGCGCCGCCGAGGTGAGTGCTGGGGCACGTGGACGCGCGCGCGCGGAGCCTCAGCGCCCAGATTGTCCCCAACTCGCCTTGAAGGGCGAGGCTCTGGGCGGGGCTGCAAGGCCACGGCGCGACCCGTGATTGGTTCTCGAGTACAATGCTCCGCCCTGGGGTGGGGCCTGGACCCACGAAGGGCTCGAGCGCGTCCTGCCCCTCCCCCAGCTCCGCGGACTGGAGCGTGAGACTCAAGCTGCTTCCCTCTCGACCGACACCAGGTCGCTCAGTCAAATTTCTGGGCCCCCGAAGATGGTGCAAGGCAAACTTCAACTACACCCCGGAGCAGGCGGACGAGCTGCAGTTGCAAGCTGGGGAGATTGTGGAAGTGATAAAGGAGGTGAGGGGATGAGGTGATGAGAGGGGTTTGAGGGGAGACAATGGAATCTCTGAGTGAGGAGACATGGGGGCTGTGAGGTTGTGGGTGATGGAATTGATGAGGGGCACAGAAATGGGAAAGTGAGGGAGCAAGGGAGGAGAGGGGTCATCAGGCAGAATCGGGGTGAATCAGGGTTTAAGATTGCTAGGGAGACCCTTGGGGCAGAACCAGATGCCCCTGCGTCCTCCCCCCTTCCCAGATTGAGGACGGCTGGTGGCTGGGGAAGAAGAACGGGCAGCTGGGAGCCTTCCCATCCAACTTTGTGGAGTTGCTGGACAGTGGGCCCCCAAGTGAGACCTGGACCCTGTGACCCCGTGAACCCCTGTGACCAGACTACAATCTTCAGTGACCTGCCCCAGTGGCCTGAACCTGTGATCTGCACATCTTGCCCTATGACCCCTTTGACCTCTCCCATGACCTCAAGTGCATTAGCACCCTCCCTAACCTCACTATCCCCCACCAGGCCTTGGCAATCCAGACATCCCTTCAGTCATCCTTGGCCCCCAGCGGCCTCCCAAGGTAAAGTGGGTGGAGTGGGCAAAGAGTTGGTGAGTTCCTCTTAGGGGTTTGGAGGCTCAGTTTGGTCCTTGCCCTGCCCCCACTAGCTGAGCAGCCTGACCTATGACAGCCCTCCAGACTACCTGCAGACAGGTGAGCACCTTGCCAAAGGGTCCCTCAAAATCCTCTTCCCCAAGCCCCTGTGACTTGGGGGAGGGGTTGCCCAGGTAGGCTGATGGAGGAGGGAGCCTATGACTTGTTTGGGGAGGGGATTTGGCTTCAGTGAACTGAACTCCCCTCAGTCTCCTACCCTGAGACCTACAGGGTCCTGTTTGACTACCATCCTGAGGCCCCAGACGAGTTGGCGCTTCGGAGGGGCGATGAGGTGAAAGTGCTGAGGAAGGTGTGCAAGGCACAGGGAGGGCACGGGGACGGGGGATGTTGAGAGGGTGGGCTTAGGGAGGGGAGGAGCTTGGGGGTCTGGCTCATCTCCCCACGACCTCTTGTTCTCCCAGGTCACAGAGGATAAGGGCTGGTGGGAAGGAGAGTCTCAAGGCAAAAGAGGACTTTTCCCGGATAACTTTGTGCTCCCACCTCCCCCAGTGAGTACGGAGCCAGGCACCCTGGTGGCAAGGGGCAGTCCACTCTGGACAAAGTTGAGGGTGGCGGCTCTCGCTGGACACAGCTGGAGGGCCACCCACAAACGAGGGTGGACCTAGAAGTGTGAGGGCTCCTCTTCCGATTCTGACACTTTTTTCTGCGTAGATCAAGAAGCTGGTCCCACGGAAAGTGGTATCTCAGGAATCAGGTGGGTACCCAGGAAGCCTGGGACTGGGGAGTGATCTCTGGGAGGCCCACCAGTCCAGGTGCTCACAGACACCCATAGCTTCCCAGTGTTCCAGTACACACCCTTAGGAGGTACTCTCATGGGTTAAAGGCCTGGTAGGAATGTCTGGTGGGTCAGTGTTAGGACTGTGTCACTTCGTGTGTATTACTACATTCCTGTTCCTCTGTCCTGAGCATGTGGCTATCATTCTCATCAATGACCGTGTTTACGTTTGTTTCATTTTGTGAGGAAATGTATGGATCGGTATATCTGGGTCTTTGAGACTTTGTGTTCAGGTATCTATCAAGTGAGTCAGAGAATAGCTCTGTTTATGTGTCAGTGTATCTGTGGGATGTGTCTTTATGTTTTAATGTAATGCACACAATCCAAAAATATATGTAACGTATGTGTTTTAAAACTTAACAACGAACACCCGTGGTCGGTCACCCAAACCCAAGAACTAGAATTGCCAGTGGTTTGTGTATTCCTCTTTCCCTTCTGCTCCTCTCCCCACATCAGAGGTAACCAGTAACCACTATCCTGAATTTTTAGTAATTCCCTGGAGTTTTTAGGTGTATTCACTTATGTGCCTAAACAAGGTATCATTTAATATAGTTTTGTTTTGAGTTGTATAAAAATGGTATCATACGTTTATGGTTTTCTTGTTTCTAGTCAATATTATGTTTCTAAAATTCACATCCATGTTGTGTGTAGATGCAGTTTATTTATTTTTCTTTTCTTTTTAAATATTTATCTGGCCGCTCCAGGTCTTTGTTGAGGCACTCGGGATCTTCAGTCTTCACTGTGGCATGCAGGATCTTTTAGTTCCCGCGTGCAAACTCTTAGTTGCGGCAGGTGGGATCCAGTTCCCTGACCAAGGATCGAACCTCGGCGCCCTGCTTTGGGAGCACGGAGTCTTAGCCATGGGACCACTAGGGAAGTCCCTGTAGTTCATTTGTTTTTCCGTGTTGTTTACTGTTCCTTGCAGGAATTACTGCAGTTTGTGTATCTGGTCTATTCCTGGTTGGACGTTTTCACTGTTTATAGTTTCCACTCTTATAAACGGTGCTGCCATACACACTGGCTCCCAGTGTGCAGGCATAATGTTTCTCTAGATGTGGAGCGGCGCTCCTAGATAGTAGGGTATGTGAATAGTCAACTTTTATGAGGTAAAGTCACATTGGTTTCCAAAGGACTTGTACACTTCACTCCATCCCTGGTGTATGAGAGCATACTGATCCAAACCCTCTTAAATGCTTGCTATTATCAGATTTCATTATTTTTGTGAATCTGGCACAAAACAGCATCTCATTGTGGACCTCATTTCCCTGGTTAGTGATAGCTGTTGAGTTCTTTATATATTCTGATTATGGGATGTACATGTTATAGACAGTTTCAGCTTATGGCTTTTCTTTTTTTTTTTAATGAATAGGAGTTGTAAATTAAAAAAGCTTTTTTGAAGTAAGGTGATTTACAATATTATATTAGTTTCAGGTATACAACATAGTGATTCAAAATTTTTACCTCTTTTACTCCATTTAAAGTTATTGTAAAATATTGGCTATATTTTACAATAATAATAAATCCTTGAAGTGAAAGTCGCTCAGTCGTGTCTGACTCTTTGCGACCCCATGGACTATACAGTCCGTGGAATTCTCTAGGCCAGAGTACTGGAGTGGGTAGCCTTTTCCCTCTCCAGGGGATCTTCCCAACCCAGGGACCGAACCCAGGTCTCCCACATTGCAGGTAGATTCTTTACCAGCTGAGCCACGAGGGGAGCCCAAGAATATTGGAGTGGGCAGCCTATCCCTTCTCCAGTGGATTTTCTGGACCCAAGAATCGAACTGGGGTCTCCTGCATTGCAGGTGGATTCTTTACCAACTGAGCTTTCAGGGAAGCCCAATAAATCCTTACAGCTATTCAATAATAAATCCTTATAGCTTATTTATCTATATATCATTTTTAAAAATTAGATTCCTCATATGATCTAATTTTTAGTTTTAATTTAATTTTATGATCTAATCATATGAATGATATATGATATTTGTCTTTCTCTGTCTTCACTTAGCATGACAATCTCTAGGTCTATCCATGTTGCTGCAAATAGCATTATTTTGTTCTTTTTTATGGCCGAGTAATATTCCATTGTGTATATATACCACATCTTCTTATCCATTCCTCTGTAAATGGACATTTAGGTTGCTAGGAGTAATTTTAATGCACATATATCAATCTTATCTTTAATGATTAGTAGGTGTTTTTCTTGTTTAAGAAATCCCTTCCATGCCTGAAGTTCAGAAAGACAGTCATTTATATTTTCTTTAAAACTTGTAAAGGGTTGCTTTTCATTTTTAAGTGCTTTTATCTATGTAGCATTGATTTTAGTGAGTGATCCAATTACACTTTTTTCCATATAGACTATCACTTGTTCTAGCACTATATACTATTTCTGCATGTGAGTTTTATTGTGTTTTTTGAAAATTAGATATCCTGTTTATTCCTGGGCTATAGAAATATGTTGAATCTGTAAATCCTTAATACTTTTCTATGAAGACAGTCAATTTCCTCTGTGAGTAGTGACAGTTTGGCTCTATCTTTTCACTTCTTACAACCTTTTTAATTTCATTTTCTTACTTTATTTTAGTGGCTAGGATTGTAATACAATATTGAATAGAAATAGTAATACTGAATATCATTACTATGTTTCTGATTTTAAATGAAATGTTTCAAACTTTTTCCCTTTCACAATGATATTTGATGCTTAGATCTTTTGTAAGTGTGTTTTTGTCTGATTAAGGAAGATTCTATTTCTTTTGGAATTTTTATCAAAAGTGGGTATCAAATTTTCCATTGTTTATGTGAATGATTTGAAATGGTTAAATGGGTTTTCTTCTTTAATTTGTCGATGTAAAGATATTTGTAGGATTTTCTAATACTAAATCACCCTTATATTCCAGGGATGAATTCATATTGGTCATGGTTTATTTTTTTTTATATGCTATTGGGATACCATCTCAGTTTTTTTTCCCCTTTCAGATTTTCGCATTTATTTTTACTGTCTTCATCTGATTATCAATACTATACTGGCCCCTGAATGAGTTAAGGAATATATTTTTTTAAACCAATTATTTGTTTGTTTATTTTTGGCTGCACTGGGTCTTCATTGCAGCACATGGGCCCTTTGTTGCTGTGTGTGGGTTTTCTCTAGTTGTGGCGAGCAAGGGTTACTCTCTAGATGTGGTGTACGGGCTTCTCATTGCAGTGGCTTTTCTTGCTGCAGAGCTCAGGCTCAGTACCTGTGGCACACCGGTCTAGTTGTCCCACAGCATGTGGGATCTTCCCAGGCCAGGACTTGAACCCATGTCCCCTGCATCAGCAGGCAGATTCTTAATCCCTGGACCACAAAGGAAATCCCAAGGAATATACTGTTTTTTTCTTTCTTATCTTTATCTTTCAGATCTTACATAAGATGAGAATCGTCTTTCTCTGAAAGCTGATAAAATTTGCTTGTAGATTCATCTGGTCCTGTTCTCTTCTGTTATGGGAAAATTTTAAACTACTTCAGTTTTTTTTATAGTTATAAGCAAGTCTGGCTTCTGGCTAAAATTCTTTTTTTCTTTTTTCTTCCCTTCCCCACTTTCTGCTTAAAGGAACAGAAATAGCTCACATTTTCAGAAGTTGGAAACCCACAATCAGGATGTTGACATGGTCGTGTTCTCTGTGAAGGGTCTGGGGGAAGAATCTTTCCTTGCTTTTTCTTAGCGTCTGGCGGTCTGTGGCTTATAGATGCATCGCTCTGTTCTCTGTCTTGGTCTTCATAAGGTCTTCTGCCCTGTGTGTCTCTGTCCAAATTTCCCTCTGCTAATAAGGATACCAGTCACTGGGTTAGGGTCCACCCTAACCTAGTATGACCTCCCTATAACTTTATTACATCTACAAAGACCCCTTTACAACTGTTCTTTAGAGGACTTTTGCTTTGGATCTCAGAGGGAGAAGAAACCTCACACCTTAGGAGATGTACACAAGAAGCCTTCTGTCTCCTGCTTCCTAGTTAACCATGGTTGACCAAAAATCTCATGAAAATTCTTGAATCGGTTCTAGTGAGTTATATGTTCAAATTATCCATTTAATCAATATTTTCTAATCATTTATATAATGTTTTTCATAATATTCTCTTACAATCTTTTTAATCTAATCTGCGTCTGTAGTTACATCTTTTCTTCATTTCTAATAGTGTTTATTTTTTCCTCTCTCTTTTCTTATTCAATCTCGTGTTAGTATATTCTTATTCAGTCTCCTGTTACTATATTCTTATTCAGTCTCCTGTTACAATATTCAAATACTTTAAAAAAAATTCTAACCATTTTTAAGTGTACAGTAGTGTTAACTATATGCACATTGTTTTGCAAAAGATCTCCAGAAATTACCTTTGTTTTTTAACTCTAGTTTGCGATTCTTTTTCTTTGGTGATATATTGACGAGTTTAGACTATATTAATCATAATTATTTTAAAATATTTTTCAATGATTCTTTTCTTTTTTCATGTTTAACTTTTTTCATTTTTCTGAAATTTGCACTATATATTTATTATTTTAGTGATTGCTCTTGAAATTTACCAGATGTATTTAACTTTACAAGTCTGAATTCAAAGTCTTAACCTTTCTCCTGAACAAAACCTCCAACTATTGTTTTTTAATTATTTCTCCTTTCAATTCTGTAAGTGTTTTGTTTTATATATATTTGAGGATTTGTTTTTAGGCACATATACATTTGTAATTATTATCTCTTCCTGATGTATTCACCTGCTTATCATTATAACTCTCCCTCTTTGTCTTCAGTAATTTTTCTTGTCTCAAAGCTTGTTCTGTCTGATATTAACATTTTGGTACTATTATGGTTACTATTCGTGTGATATATCTTTCTCCAATCTTTTATTGTCAACCTGTTTGTGTCTTTAACTCTGTTGTCCACAGTATGTGGTTGGATCTTGTTTTTTTAATTCAGTCTGACATTCTCTGCCTTTAAATTGGGGTGTTTAGGTCAGGAGTTAGCAAATTATGGTTTATGGGCCAAATCTAGCCTGTCATCTTTTTGGGGGAACATGGGTGAAGAGCTTTACTAAGATAAATTCACATACAATTCACTCCTTTAAGTGTACAATTCAGTGGTGTTTAGTATAGTCATAGTTGTGCAACATCACCCACTGTACTTTAAAAGTTATATATATATTTGACCGTGTTGGGTCGTGGTTGTGGGATGCAGGATCTTCGATCTTTGTTATGGTATGTGGACCTTTAGTTGCACCCACAGCTCTTAACTGTGGCATGTGGGATCTCCTTCCATGACCAGGGATCAAACCCAGGCTCCTTGCATTGGGTGTGCAGAGTCTTAACCCTTGGACCACAAGGGAGGTTCCAACGGCTATACTGTTTAGCCCTTATCCCACCAGTTTCCCCATTCTCCCCTCCCCATCCCAAGACAACCACTAATCTTTGTCTTGATAGATCTGCCTACATTTCATATACATGATATCATATAATATATGGTCTTTCTAATGGGCTTCTTTCACCTAGAATAATATTTTCAAGTTTCATCCATTTTGTAGTATGTATGTAGTTCATTCCTTTTTATTGCTTAACAATATTCTTTTTAAAAAAATATGTATTTTTATTTATATTTTTGGCTGCCCAAGGTCTTAGTTGTGGCACACAGGATATTTTAGTTGCAGCATGTGGGATCTATTTCCCTGACCAGGGATCAAACCTGGGCCCCTGTACTGGCAGATGGAGTCTCATCCACTGTGCCACCAGGGAAGTCCTGGCTATGAACTTTTGTGTACAATATTTTCTGTGGATATGCTTCTATTTCTCTTGGGTATATACCAGTGAAAAAAATTCTTCCAGGGGAAGATCCCCTGGAGAAGGGAATGGCAACCTACTCCAGTATTCTTGCCTGGAGAATTCCATGGACAGAGGAGCCTGGTCAGCTACAGTCCATGGAGTCACAAAGAGTTGGACACAACTGAGCAACTAACATACACACACACACACACGATCTATTTTTAACTTTGAGAAGAACTGGCAGGCTGTTTTCCAAAGTGACTACCATTTTATATTCCTGCTAGTAGTGTATGAGGGCTGCAGTTTCTCCACATTCATACCAATACTTGTTATTATCTGTCTTTTGATTGTAACTATCCTGGTGGATGTGAAATGCTATTTCATTGTGGTCTTGCTTTGCATTTCTCTGAAAGCTAATGATGTGGAGTATCTTTTCCTGTTTATTGGCTACATGTATACGTTCTTTTGAAGAAATGGTCATTTGCCCAATTTTTAGTTGGGTTGGCTTTTTACTATTTAATTGTGGGAGTTCTTTATATTTTCTAGGTAAAAGTCCCTGATGATGTATGATGTGCAAGTATTTCCCCCCATTCTTTGGGTTGGCTTTTCACTTTCTTGATGGTGTTCTTTGATGCACAAAAGTTTAAAATTTTTTTGAAGTCACACTACCCATTTTTTCTTTGGTTGCTGTGCTTTGGGTGTCATAGCAGTGAAACCAATGCCAAATCCAAAGTTGCACACCATATTGATTGAGTGCTCTTCAACCATGGCAGTGAAGCTGCTGACCCTTCTCTGTCCCACCCTGTAGAATGGCCGCATGGACCAAGGCAGCAGGGACTCGGGGAAGGAAGGGAGCAGGCAAGAACACCATCAGGCACAAATACTTCTCAGATTATTTTACACCTTTGGTCAGTATCCCAGTGCTGAAATGGTGGTTTGTCACTTTTAATCCAGCTTTATAGTTGCTGTGTGGGGAGAGGGTTTATCTACCACCTACCTCACTCAGCCATAGTCAAACCCTGCTTCTGTTACCCATTCCTTTTAACACTGCTTTCAAATTTTAACTCCTTGTCTCATTCTACTTCTGGTTTACTAATTCTCTCTCTAGCTTTTATCTAGGTTTAATCTGCTGTTTAACCTATACATTGCATTTTATTTCACAAATACTAACTCATTCCTTTTAACATCGTTTTCAAATCTTCACTCCTTGTCTCATTCTACTTCTAGTTACTAATTCTCTCTCTAGTTTTTATCTAGGTTTGATCCGCTGTTGAACCTATACACTGCATTTTATTTCACAAATGCTATTTTTCATCTCTAGTAGTTCAGAACTCTTTTTTTCTCTCCCCCAAAAATCTGCTTGTTTATGCCTAATGGTCCTTTTCTTGCATGCTCGCCCTTTATTTCTTCAGATATATTATGCATGACTGCGCTGTGTTCCCTTCCTGACACTTCCAGTATCTGCTGTGTGTTGCGTTTGCTGACTCCTGCTCTCAGTGGTCTGCCATCTCGTGTGTTTTAGGATCTTTGTATATGATCCCAATCTGTGGGAATCTGGCAAGTAGGGAAAAAACTTCCAGAGAGGACTTGCTTTTACTCCTGCCAGTAGCCAGAGGGCACCAACCAGCAGCGACCACTGCAGTCCTCCGGAAGAAGGTGGTGCTAGGTTCTCGCTGCTCTGTGGCTACCGCGCTGTGGGCCTGTGATGAGCCAAGGGAGCAATGCCCGGGCCACCTGCTCCTCACAGTTCCCCCGCTCTGTAGCCACAAAGTAGGGCTACTCTCTCACTTCCTTTCTGGCCCCAGTTCCTCCCTTTTTTGTGGATTTCTCCTACCTCTCTTATGTCCAGTGGTGCCTTAAAATTGTATCCAAAAGCAGGATATAATTGCTGTCTAGTGGGAGGGTCCCACAGAACACCTAACCAGCCACACTATAAGAAGCTGGAGTCGGTTAACATTTCCTGAGCATTTGACTATATGCCAGCCACTAAGCACCTCACGGGTTGTCACTCAGACCTCACAGAACCCTACCGGATGGGTATTCTTGTTATCCATGTTTTATGGGTGAGGACAGAGGGCACAGAAAGGTTAAGTTACCAGCCAGGTTCCCACCCACCTGGCAAGTAATAGAGCAGGAATTCCAAGCCTGCTGTCTGGCTGTAGGAGCCATGCTCTCGCCCACTGCGACCCATTATTGGGGGATTCTGTTTGTATCTGGGTGTGATACCGTGTGTGTAAGTCAGCTTCAGCATGCGTGCATGTGCCCGGGTGGCTGTTTCTGTAGCTGTGGAGGTGAATGTCACTTGTGCGACTGCCTTCAGATGCTCACTGACTTCTCCGTGTGGCCTTCCCTGATGGCCCTATTTAAAATTATACACGCCCCCCCCCCCCCCCCCACTTATTCTTCCTCAGTACGACTAATAAATCTCTGGCGTGCGTGCTAAGTTGCTTCAGTTGTGTCCAACTCTTTGCAGCCTTATGGGTTATAGCCCACCAGGCTCCTCTGTCCATGGGCTTCTCCAGGCAAGGATACTGGAGCCCTCCTCCATGGGATCTTTCAGACCCAGGATCAAACCTGCGTTTCTTTCATCTGCATTGGCAGGTGGGTTCTTTACCATTAATGCCTCCTGGGAAGCCCAATAACTATCTAACGCACTCCATAGTTTATCTTTTTTTAAATATTGATTTGTTTGGCTGTATCCGGTCTTAGTTGCGGCATGTGAGATCTTCCTTTTGTCATGTGAGATCTTTCGTTGCAGCACGCGGGCTCCAGAGCACAGGCTCAGTAGTTGTGGCACGCGGGCTTAGTTGCTCCGCAGCATGTGGGATCTTAGTTCCTCGACCAGGGATCGAACCTGTGTCCCCTGCATTGCAAGGGGGATTCTTAAGCACTGGACCACCAGGGAAGTCCCCACAGTTTACTGCTTTTGCTTGTGTCGGTGTCTCCAGTAGAACACGGGCCCTCTCTGGCTGCTGTGGGGCCAGCACACCATAAGGGCGGGTGCAGCCCATGCCCAGGTTGGAGGCTGCTGCAGTGGTTCCCGTGAAGATGGTGTGACTTGATCTAGAGAGCGAAGTCGTGGAGGTGAGGATGTGTGGCTGGATTCAGGGTGTGTTTAGAACAGACAGGACTTACTGATGGTTTGTGCGTGCGGCATAAAGGAATAAAGGTGTCAAGGGGGACGCCTCACTTTGTCATCTGAGTGAGTGGGCGAGTGGGTGAGATGGGGAACACTGGGAAAGGGCCAGATTCCGAGGACAAGGAGGTTGAGAAGCCAGAGGTTAGCTCTGCTCAGTGTGTGATGCTAAGTGGAAATACTGCGAGGGCCACTGGGTATGAGTCTGGAGTCCAGGGAAGAGGAAGGGACTAGAGCTGAAAATCTGGCAGTTGTTGGCTTATTGATGATAATTAGACTCATAAGACTGGATGAAGTCTCCTAGGGAGTAGACATGATAGAGAAGACAGAGGAGGGAGTGTGGACTGGAAGCGGAGTGGCTGTTGCCGTGTCCAGGAAGCAGAAGAGTCTGAACCAGCCGTGGGCACTAAGCTGAGTACAAGTCGTAGAAAAGCATGGATTAAAAATCGGTGGGATTTGGAGCCGTCTCCCCACAAAGCCTCCCTGACAACTCTTTGGGGTGTTCCTGGGTGGTCAGTGTCCCCAGAGCTCCCAGCAGCCGGTCAAATATGATTCATCTCGTTACTAGTCCCTGGGCACAGCACAGGACAGGGTCAGTGACTCTTAGATGAAAGGAATGAGTGAGTGAACAAATGTCCCTCTTCCCTCCTAGCTCCTATTAAGGAACCCAAAAAGATGGTGCCCAAAACAGTCCTCCCTACAGCCAAGAAGCTGGTGACAGCTCCCACTGAGCCCAGCAAAACCAAGTAAGGAGCGGGGTATGGGGGAAGGAGGATACAAAAGAAATGCCGCTCCCTGCCCCCAGCCCCGGGTCTGATGGGGACATGTTTTAGGCCATCTTGGACACCCAGCGGAGACAGTCAGAAGCGCCCCTCCCGAAACTCCAGTAAGTCTCATTGCCTCCCTGAAGTGGGGTGAGCCCTGGGGTGGTTGTGCTAAGGGGACAGAGATGGGGAGTGGCTTGGGGTCCAAGTAGGCCTGGATTCCTGAGGGTCTGCTCTCACAGGCTCCAACAGCAGTTTCCAGCCTGGCAGAAAGCGATCTAAGACACAGGCTTCCCAGCAACGCCCTGCAGCCAGTCAGGTGAGAGGCATGATACCTGGGAGAGCAGGGATCCTAGACGGAGGCTGGTTCCCAGGGGTGTGGCCTGTGAGGGTGAAGGAGCCCAGGCTGAGGGGAACCAGACTCAGACCATCAAGGTACCCATCCCTTGGCTGAGTCCGCACCCCCATCACTACAGGATGAAAAGCAGAGCCGCCTTACAAAGGGCCCTCGTGTGAATAAAACCCCAGTTCTGAACAAGACCTCCAGCCCAGAGAAGACACCAGCTCTGGATAGGGCCCCCAAACCAGAGAAGACCCCACCTCCAGATAAGACCCCTAGTCCAGAGAAGACTCTGTCTCCAGATAAGTCCCCTAACCCAGAGAAGACCCCACCTTCAGAAAAGATCCTCACTCCAGAGGAAACCCTAACTCCAGAGAAGGTCCCTACCCTAGAGGAGACCCCAACCCTGGAGGACAAGGCCCCCAGTCCAGACAGGGTCCTTTCTGTGCATGAGGCCCAGGTCCCAGAAATCCTACTTGAAGAAGAGGCCGCTGGTCCAAAGATGGCCGCTCCGGGGGACGAGGCCCCCACCCTAGGAAAGGTCTTGACCCCGGAGCCTGTGCTCTCTGAAGAGGCCTCCGCCGGAGCCAACACTCAGTCCCATGACTTCTCTCCGGAGGAAGACGCCCCGCCAAATGCCAGGTCTCTTGAGGCCAGTGAGGCTCAATCCCAAGAGGAGGTGCACAAGCCAGAGGGGCCCCCCCTCGGCATGGTGAAACAGCCCCTGGAGAGGAGGGCCAGCTCCCCTCTCCAGTCCGAGTCCAACCCCAAGTCAGGGTCCGCGCCTGCCCACCCTCAGGCAGAGGCGACGACCCTCCTGGAGGAGGCACCAGCAAAGGCTGAGGCTACCCCCAAAGAGGAGGAGTCTCCCAAAGAAGGGGTGCCCTCCAAAGAGGTAACCCCTGCTCAGAAGAATGCGGAGTCCCAAACACCTCCCACCCTGCTCTCCTCGGCCCCGCCAAATCTCACAGACCGCAGAAGTGACGGAGACGACATGCTGAGGATAAAGGACCAGGTGGAGGCTTTAAGGAGGTCGCTGGAGCAGATGGGGGTGCAGCTGGAGTAAGTGGGGAGAGGTGCGGGGAGGCGAGGGGTGCGGGCTCTAGGCTTGCCCGGCCCACCCGTTCCCCTGGGTCTCCCGCGTCCGCAGAAAGAAGCTAACTGACATCTGGGAGGAGCTGAAGAGCGAGAAGGAGAAGCGCCTACTGCTGGAGGTGGGTGGGGTGCGGGTCCCAGGCGGGGCGGGGCAGGGCGGGGGTGGGCGGCTGGCCCTCCCCTGACGCCCTCTCCCCACTAGGTTCAGATGAAGCAGAGGGACCGGGGCTCCATCCACGCGCAGACGCAGACGCACTGAGGGTGGGCCCGGGAGGGACTGCGGCGGGACCTGGAGCGAAGTCAGGCTCCGGCCACCCACGTCCTTGCACACGTCTTCGGAAAACGCCGGAAAGTAAACTCAGCAGAGTACGCGCGCCACGCCTCCCTGGTCCGTGCGGGGCGGGGCCTGCGCGGCGGGGCGGGCGCTCGCGCTCGCGTTCGCGTTCTCCGCCGTCCGCATTCCTGGCAGTAGCTCGCGGGCACATCTGGCCAACATGTGGCTCCCATTACCGTTCCCAAGGCCTGCGCACGGCTATTTTTATCCACCGGATGGCCGGGGGAGGGTGTCTCCTACGGACGCCAGCTCCCCCCAACGCTGGAGAAATGGCAGGCAGTAGGGGCCCTGGAGGGTTCGGGGATCTGCCCGCGGGCCGGATTCCGGAATCCAGCTGTGCGCCAGGGGAGGGGCCGGGCCGGCCTGCTCTCCAGCCCAGACCCCTCCCAGTTGGTCTCACTGCCCTTTCAGAGGGACTCATAGGAATGCAGTGACGGACACGAACTCCACGGTCCAGCTCAGGCACACTGGTTACACTGGGGGTAGTAGCGCCTTAGCGTCAAGGTCAGGGTCCCGAGGCCTTGTGTGCATGTGTGTGTGTAGAGACAGGGGCGACCTGTACCCAGGCGTTTCCCGGTAAGGAATGCACTTCAAGGAATGCGGTTGACTTGTGTGCATGTGTCTGTGGGTGCAGCAGGCGTGTATTTTTGCCATGTGTGAACTGAACGCAAGCATGTGTGCCGAGGTGTGAGTTGCATGGAAGGAGGTGGGCAGCCTGGTAGAGGGATCTCAACCCTAGGGCCCCCGACATGGTAAGAGCCTGGGGGTTATTAGAAGCAAAGGTAACAGAGGGAGACTGAGTCACTGAGAATGCAGCTTTCATTGGTCACGTCACCTCTTAACCGTCCCCCAGAGAGGGGATGGGGTCCCAGCGTCCTACCCTACCCCCAGGGCGTTCTGGCCGGACAAGGGAAGGGTGTGTCCCAGAGGGCCAGAATCCAGGCCCGATAGCACCAGGGGAGCCGTGGGGGCGGGCCCTCCATAGCACCGTGGGCAGGGGCAGTCCAAAGGTCCTGGGGCAGCTCCGAGCCCCTACGCATGTCCTGGACGCTGAGCACCTTGCAGCGCGAGTGGGGCCGGTCAGTAATAGTGCATGCGGCCCAGGGTGCCCGTGCCCGTGGGGCTGGGCCCCAGCGTGCCAGTGCCCAGCAGGTCCGGCTGTCCGGTGCGCCAGATCTCTCGCAGAATCCGTTCCCGTTCCTCCAGCCGCTGTGCCCGCTCCAGCTCCTCCGCGGAAGTGAAGACATTGACGCTCAGGGGCCCGTCGGGCTCCGCGGACAGCTCGGGGCCCGGCAGCGTGTCGTCGGGGCCCAGCCGCGTCACCGTGTCCTCCTCGTCGTCGTCGTCCTCGTCATCCTCGGCCTCCAGGGTGCTGCTGCGGGGGTCCCGGCGTGGGGAGGGGCCGCGGGGTCGCGGGCGGGGTGCACAGGAGATGCTGATGACTAGCAGGCACAGGGTGAGGAGCAGCCCAAAGCAGACGCCCAGCACGAAGTAGAGGCCAAAGCTCTCAGGGTTAGCTGGGGGTCAGAGGGCAGAAGTCATGGAGGGGGCCTGATGCGCGGGGGTCATCCCATCTCGAAAAGACTCCAGGTTCTAAGTTGGGGGGGCAAAGACAGCACCCCCTATTTGAAGGACCTTAGTAGCCGCCATTGGGCAGTCGGGGGAGTGAGGATGGCGGTGGGTGGGAGTAGGTAACTGGCTAAGCGCGGGGGGGGGGGGGGGGTGGGGGGGGGGGCGAGGGGCGGGCGGCGTATAGTCAGTGGCGGGAAGGATGGGGTGGAGGGGGGCCTGATGGGGCGGGGAGGGGTCCGTGTCTCGGGGTCTGCCCTCACCGCGGATGTGCGCGTAGGCCGCCAGGCTGTTGCTGAGCAACTCCATGTCCCTTCGAGGGGCATCCATGCTTCTCTGGGGGCGCAGCTCCCCTGTCAGTCTGCGAGGTCAGTAAGGTCAGATCCTTCGCCCTCTCTAGAGCCGACCGTGTCCCCGCTTCCTCCTCGGGGCAGCTCCGCTCCCTGGAAGGGCAGCCCCAGCCAGGTTCCACCCAGGAGAGAGCGGCTTCCTAACTTCCTTGCAGACTTGGGCCCTGGCTGGGAGGGGGTAATTGTCCTTCCCCGGGCGCAGGCACCCCAACAACCTAAGGGACCGGGGAGTGAGCCGCAGGAGGCTCCGCCTCCTAGTGGGGTCCCCAAAAGAAGCCTGCTTTTGCCGTCCGGGAAGCGCGATGGAGGAGGGAGACGCGGGCGCCTTCCCACTCCCTGGGCGGGCTCCGGGAAGGGAAGCCGCCTCTCTCTTCCATCCCGCCCGCCCCGTGGGGATCCCTCGGCCCGGAGGCCGGGGCTCACTCACCGTCAACGCCCCGCTTCCCTGCTGCCCGGCCCCGGCGCGTCCAGCGGCCGCAGACACCCGGGGCCCGGCCGCTCCCGTCCCGTCCGGTCCCGGCCGCCCGCCCGCCTGTCCGCCCGGCTCGGCTCCCAGGCCGCAGCAGCGCGGGCCGGACTCGGGCTGATGGATCGGCCGGCGGAAAGTTTCCTCCGAGGAAAGAGGAGGGACGGGGCGGGGCGGGGCGGGGGAGGCGGGGAGGAAAAGGGCCGGGAGAGGAAGGGGAGAGGAGGGTGAAGTGAGGGGGGCGGCCTGAGGGGCCGTCTGCTCCCCCACAGGAAACCGCTGGGGAGGCGGGTTGCAGGGACCCGCCCCCAGGCTGCTAATAACAATAATGAGGATGGGGTTCTGCCGAGGTGCCAGGCAATGGGCTAAATCCTTTACAATATTTTTTTTCATTTAATCCTAACCCTATAACTTGGGGACCATTATCCTGGATAAGTCAGCTGAGTCATGGAGAGACTAAATAGCTTTACCCCAATGGTCAGGATTTGAACCCACAGTTCTCTGACCCCGGGCTCTTAACCCCTTCCCTAAACCTTGTCTTCCTCCCTGGAGGTCCCCTCACCCAGGGGAGACTGTCCCTTTCCCCAGTTCAGATGCCAGACCTCTCCCAGATGCTCTGCCACAATGTCCAGGGCCCGGGCTCTCCACCCCTCCTCTCAGAGCCCCCTTCACGAGTGTGTCCAGCTGGCCCAGCTCTGGTCGTGCAGGATTAATGAATGTTGGACTATGGCTTCAAGCCAGACCCAGGCCAGCCTTGCAGAGCCCAGCCCAGGGCTTCTGCTGGCCCCTGTGCCCTTCTGCCACCAGAGCACAGGGCAGAGGTGTGTTTGGCTCTGGGCTAAACCTGCTGGTGCATGTGTGTGCATTTCCACCCAGGCTCAGGGCTCGTGCCTGCAACATGTGTGTGATCAGCATGCGGCCAGGTCTTCTTCCTGCCCAGACTCCCAGGCCCCCCCTTTCGGGCCCCCCTTCCTGTGCTGGGCCTGGGGTGAGGGGGAGGCCTTCTTGGCAGGAGCCTTAGAGAGGAGGAGGGAAGGAAAGGGGGAGAGGAAATTGCAGACATAGCTGAAGGCACAGCCTGAGGCCTTGGGGCCAGTGACCCCCCTTTCTGTCCAGGCTGGAGACCCCCGCTCCCAGTCCTGAGTCTGGGTTCAAGCAGAGGGCAGATCTGGTTGGGAAAAGAACTAGGATGACTACTATGGGGGAGGGGAGAGGGGCTTTTGGTGTCTCTGTGACTGTTTAGTCTGTTCTATGAGTGTGTGTGGAGGTATGTCTGCCTATGTTTGTATATCTGTGTCTATTTTCGTGTTGCATCTGCCTGAGCGCTTTTGTGGGGTTGAGTATGTCTGTGTATCAGTCCATTCAGCTGCTGGTCAACAAATGCTAATTGGTCTGCTTAGCACTTCCTAGTAATGGGCTTCAGCAGTAAATAGCAGGGACGCAAATCTTGGCTCTCTTGGAGCTGCCACTAAGGCGGAGAGACAGACAATACGCAGGGAAGATGGTCCTGGGTGCTGCTGAGTGCTCAGAGGGCGATGGAGTGGCGCGGTGGGGTAAAGAACACTTGGGGCAGCTCTTGCATGTGACATGGGGAGAAGCTTGAATCCTGAAGAAGGGGCAGCTGAGCTGAGGTCTGCAGGAGGGTGTCGGGCAGGAAAAAGGCTGAGGGCCCCCGAGGTAGGAGTGTCTGGCCTCACCTGGCTCCCGGGGGCACAAGGGAGGGTGAGGGGGTGATTGTGAAGGGGCTGGCAGGCCTGAGGAGGCACTTGGATGTTATTGCAAGTGTGATGGGAGCCCCTAGTTTCCATCAGAGAGTGTCATGGTTCCGTGACGCACTTCGGAGAGGTCCCGGGGGTGAGCGGGGGAGCTCTGGGTAGGAAAGGGGCTGCAGGGCAAGAATGGAAAGAGGGGGAGCCGCGTGCTGGCTGGCAGCCAGCCAGGCCAGCAGTGGCTGAGGGCTGGGACCAGGGGGGCTGGTGGAGGTGAGCCAGGTTCAGACGCTGATGGGAGTGGCGCAGGCTCTCTGCACTGCGGGAAGCAGGAATGGAGGACCACTGCTTGGATTGGGCCCGAGCACCCGAGGAAAGCTCAGGCTGGGGAGCACGATGTAGGGAATTTAAGTTCCATTTCAGGTGGTTGATTTGAGAGGTCCATAAGTATCTGGGTGGAGCCATCAGACACACAGGCGCAGCCCGTAGGAGTCTGGTTGGCCTGGGTGTGTGTTTGAGAGTCCTCAATACACAGGATGGATTGAACACCCTGGGAGTGGCTGAGGTCGCCCAGGGGACAGGAGAGGAGAGAGCTCTGGATGCTGCATTTCGGGTCTCCTGCAGGAGATGGCAGTCTGTGAGAGGGAAGGAAGACCTGGCCAGGTGAGGGTGTGATCAACCGTGTTAAACTGGGCTGTGAGGGCAAAGTGAGGCCAGAACCCAACCCCTGGCTGTGGGTTTCCTTGGGTTGCACTGACATGTTCAATGCCTGCTGTCCGTGGGAGTATCGGTGTGTGGCGGGTGTGTGGGTATGGCCAAACCTTAGTGTGCGTTGGTTTGTATGGCACACACCTGTGCTCCATGTGGGTCTATGTGCATGCCTGAGTGGGGGCTGTGAGATGTTGGATATGTTTGTATTAAGCTGTTGACTCGCATGTGTGCTATGGAGATCTCTGGGTATTGCTACCTACAGACGAAGGTGTGTCTGTGTTTGGGTTGGTGTGTGACTTGTGTGAGTGGGTCAGGTGTGACTCAGCCCTGGCAAAGCAGGTGGCCATGTTGGAGCAGAGTGGGTGGGAGTTGAGATGGTGGCTGGTCCCTCAATGAGAGGTACCCAGAGGGCTGCCTTCTCCAGGGAGTTGGAGGGAGGCATGTGGCCAAGCCAGGCCAGGTGGGAGAAGTGGCGGGCTTGCCCGGAGGGTTCAGAGAAGCCGGGGCTGTTCCTCAAGGCCCTGGGAGAGGTGCCTGAAGCCTTTGGCCCATGTGGTCCCCTGACGCCATCCCCCTGCCCTCCTGGCCCCCTGCCTATCTGCTTTTCCGCCTGCCTCTGCCCACCTGCCAGCCTGTCTGTAGGTCTGCCCAGGCACCTGCTTTCCGGTCATGCTGGCTAGGATCTCTGCATATCTGTCACCTGCCTGCCTGGCTTGCCTCCCACTTCGGCACCTGCTGATTTCCTCCCTGTCTGTCAGCCTATGGCTGACCTGCTGCCTGCCCACCTGCCTGCTTGATAGCTGCCTTTCTGTCCTGTCTGCCTGTGAGACTAAACATTTGTCACCTTGGGAGGCACAGAGTGTTCCTAAGATGAAGCACAGGAAAGACAGGTATTAAGGGGTGGTCACTACTTTGCCAACAAAAGTCCGTCTATTCAAAGTTATGGTTTTTCCAGTAGTCATGTATGGATGTGAGAGTTGGACTATAAACAAAGCTGAGCGCTGAAGAACTGATGCTTTTGAACTGTGGTGTTGGAGAAGACTCTTGAGAGTCCCTTGGACTGCAAGGAGATCCAACCAGTCCATCCTGAAGGAAATCAGTCCTGAATATTCATTGGAAGGACTGATTCTAAAGCTGAAGCTCCAGTACTTTGGCCACCTGATGTGAAGAACTGACTCATTTGAAAAGACCCTGATGCTGGGAAAGATTGAAAGTGGGAGAAGGGGACGAGAGAGGATGAGATGGTTGGATGGCATCACTGACTCGATGGACATGAGCTGGAGCAAGCTCCAGGAGTTGGTATTGGACAGGGAGGCCTGGTGTGTTTCAGCTCATGGGGTCGCAAAGAGTCGGACATGACTGAGCAACTGAACTGAACTGAAGGGGTGGTCAGAAGGCTGAGAGATTCAGAGCCTCTGGGAGGGCCCTTGGGAAGCCTGGCATATTCAGGGCCCAAGGCAAAGCCTGTCTCTGCCCCCTTCCCCGGGGGCCCAGGTGGGGACAAGCCTGGCTGCTCTGCTCCTGACACCAGGGCCTCACCCCACTGGGGCTTCAAGGGCTGCCTAGCTCTCGGGTGGAGGGAAGAAGGGGACTCACTTAAGGCCTCCTAAGACCTGTCTAGCCCTCTGAATGCCTCCTCAGCACCCGGGACAGCTGCTGGGATGAGGGACTGTGCAGGTCTGGAATGTGAGTCATCACAGTTAGGGATGTTGAGTGTCTTTTAGGTATCTGGTGCCCTGCTAAGCACTGTGGTTGTCTCAACCCTTCAAATCCTCTCACTAACCCTGTGGTTTGTAGTGTGACCTCCATTTTTAAAATTTGTTTTTATTGGAGTATAGTTACTTTACAGTGTTGTGTTAGTTTCTTGCTGTGAAACTAATAGCAAAGTGAATCAGCCGTAAGTATACATATGTGACTCCCATTTTACAGAGAGGGAAAGTGAGGCTCAGAGAGGTCAAGTGTCCTGTGTACAATCACAGGAATGGAAATTAACAGGGCCTGGATTTTAACTTCAGATCCGTGTTCCCTACCAGTCTTCCACAGGGCAGTTCTAGGCCGTGATTCTCCACGTCTGTCAGACCCAAAGCTGCCTTTTCTTGATATTTTCTTTTTTATTATTTTGGCTGCATCAGGCCTTAGTTGTAGCATGTGGGATCCATTGTTGCAGTGCAGGGGGCTTCTCTCTAGTCAAGCACTTGGGCTCCATGGCACGTGGGCTCCATGGCACGTGGGCTCAGTTGCATCACAGCACGGGGGATCTTAGTTTCCCGACTGGGAATCGAACCAGCGTCCCCTGCATTGCAAGGTGGATTCTTAACAACTGGATCACTGGGGAAGTCCCCATGATATTTTCAATTGCTTCTTTTGTGCTCTGGAAATGAAATTTATGGCTAATATACCCACCTCTAATTAAAATCAATATATAATTAAATCAAAATTAATATATAATTAAATTATGTGATTAAATTAATATAGATGATATAGTTTACAGATATACATAAATTTTTGTCCTGTAATATATATAAAAGAAATAAAGGGTAATGTTGTGTGTGAACTGATTAATTGCCAGGAAGGTGTCAGCTGAAGGTGCAGACCTGAGATACTGTGTCAGTGTCTGAAATGGTGGTGAACTCTTGGTAAAGTTCTGAACAAAAAGTACACATTTCTTCCACTTTACACAGTAGTTGCCTTCCCAGAAAATTTAGTGTATATTATGGATACAGAAGTCCTCTGTGTTTATGTATAAAATGGTGTTAGATTCTTGGCTCTGGTAATTATAAACACATTTTTTCACTCGTGTTGAGCAGGATTAGAATCTGCCTGCCTTCTGGGGTTGTCTGGAGTCCCTGGCCCCAGCCCCCTAAATGCCAGCAGCACCCTCTCACCCCCAACCCCCTACCCCCATCATTGTGATAACCAGCCCCCAGTTCCCCACCCCAACATGGACACATGGAAATCCTCCCACCCCTCATGGAGCTCAACATTTCAGTGGGGGGGACAGATATCACTAACCACACATATCTTGTAATAACAGGCTGTGACAAGCACAATGATGGGAAATAAAGCAGGGGAAGGGGTGAGGGAAGACCCAGTGGACATGGCCAGGCACAGCTCCCCGCTGGCTTTTCTCTGAAGCTGCTCTCCCCGAGGACACTGGGGACCAGGCAGTCACTAACATGGGTGGGGACATCTCGGTTCTTGGTTGACCCCTCAGGCGCATAGGAGGCTGTTGATCACACCTGCCTTTCTGGTACTTTCCTCCTGGCTTTGCTTTCAGGGCTCACACACAAAATACTGGTAAAGGGGGATCTGAGAAGTTTAAGTCAACAAAGCAACAGTTCTGGTGTGAGAGCTGCGGCCCTCAGTACTAGGTGCCAAGGACTCAATGAGCCAAGGAGTCCGGCTGCTTGGGTGGTGCTGAATGTAAGCCTGACACGTAGGTGCCCCGGTGATACCTGTGCTCAGAACAGAGGCTGATCGGGTCAGGGGTGCAGGAGGGAGGCTGAGATGGAGATAAGTGCCCTGGGGGTGTGGCTTGTGGAGCTGAGTGTGGCCGGGGTGGGCAGGGAGTGCCGGCAGCTTCTGGCCTGGGACAGCATGACAGATCAGGAAAAGGGAACATTTGTAGGCTCAGGAGTGGCCAGGAAGATGGGGGCCGCTTGGCTGCCGGGGTAGCTGTGGGATGAGGGAAAGGTGGAGGCCTGGGGGCCCACTCTGAAGAACTTTCAGAGAATCAGGGCCTTCCCAGAGAACCCTGGAGGGGTGCCGCCCCTGCTTGCTGTGTGGACACCTGCCCGGGAAGGGGCTCCTCTGGCATGGACCGCTGTTCCTTTTGTGACCTGGGCCTGTATGGGTTCCTGAACACACAAGTGGATCTGCCTGTGTGCTGTGGGGGATGCTGGGGACAGGACCAGTTCGCCTCTAGCTTCAGTGCTCAATTTGCAGAGTCTAAATTTAGGTGAAGGAAGGAAGGACCCCCCTCCGCACCCCACCACTGGTTTCCTATGGAGGGGAGGGTGGTGTAGGAAAAAGCCTGGCCTGGCCCTTCTTACTCCAGCTGCCCTGGATGGGCACATGGGCGGTCTGTCTGGCTAGGGTTCCCCCACCCCAGCTTGGGGGGTTGGTGGTGAGAGAGGATCAATGCTCTGCTGGTGGCAGCTGCTCCGGGACACATCCTTCCTGCACAGGTCGGGCTGAGCCAAGCCAGGCCGAGTGCCCCTTGGGACTTGGCAGGAAGCTGGACCAAAGCGGCCTGGGAGAATGTTGGGTGGTTCTGGCCCCCTCCCTGCTTCTAGAGAGCCACGGCTGCTGGGGTGGAGTTGGGGGGTGGGGCACCCATCCAGGGCACCTGGTGGCAGAGTCCAGGGTGAAGGAATCCTGCTCTGCCTGGCTAGGTGGGAGGGACGGGGATGCGGCGAGGGAAGAGACGATGCAGACCACGCTGGCTCCAGGTCAGGAAGTTTTATTGCTGACATGCAGGAAGAGTCCCCATGTAGTACAAAAATATGACTTTATACAAACTTTTTTGTGACTTTTTCCGTTTTTGTTTCTTTACAGTAGGACTTCTCTCAGCGTGTGACACCCAGTGAGGGCAGACCCAGCCTCCTCTCATTTGCTTTCCCAGAAATTAATCAGACGGGTGGGCTGACCTTGGAAGGGACCAGTCTGTCTGACAGGCTTTTGCGGACCCGGAGGATATTGCTTTGAAAAGGAGGAGAAGGACCACCAGGCGAGCAGGCCCGGAGGGTCTGGGCGGGCTGCCGGACAAGGGGCTCGGGTGAGGCCTTCACAGAAAGACAGTCACGGGCGCTGGGAGCCCTGGGCGGGACTGCATTTCCACTCCTTTAGGAGACTTCTTTTTTGAAATAAATATAGAAAAGAGGACATCCCACCCCCACCCCCACCCCCGCTCGAGACCCTGGCTCTCAGCGGCTGGACGGCTGAGGGGGCTGGCCTGGTGCTCAGGGGGTGCGAGAGCTGGGCTCAGGCAGGCTCCCCGGACCCTCTGAGGCAGAGGCTCGAGGCGCCCACGTGCTGGGGTGGGGGGGAGGAGGAAGGGGGTGTGGGCGGCCCTGCTACTGCTGGCAAGAGGTGGCCCCATTTTTTCCAGATGGGGAAACTGAGGCACAAGGAGGTTTTTTTTTTTTGTTTGTTTGTTTGTTTTTTGTGACCTTGCCCAAGTCACTCACAGTGAGTCAGCTTTTGGGGAGGGCACAGCTCACACGCCGGGGAACAAGGTCACGCAGGCCTTGGTGCCCCCACTGGGCAGGCAGGACAGGGCCGAGGGCCCAAGGCGGCCTGGAGGGGGACACTCGGCTGCTCTGAGGGGCTGGGGGGCGGGCAGGTCAGGGGAGGGTCTCTGCTTGGCGCTGGGCAGGGCCAAGTCCAGTGCGGGAGAGCGGGGAGGGAGCATTCTGGTGAGAACAAGGTTTTCTGGCAAGACGGGCATCCACTTCAAAATCTCGGCTCAAAAGGGCAGCAGGGCTGTTCTCAAGCCAGGCGGGGCCCCCGGTCTCTACAGGTCTCCCTTGGGAGCCCTGCAGCGCGCCCCCCCACCCCCACCCCAGGAAGGACCCTGGCGACCCTGGTGGTCTGCTGGGAGAGATACCACCTTTGTTACGAAGCAGGGGCAGCAGGGGAGATGCTCCTGCTCTTCTCTGAACACAGAGGGGTGCCGGCCGTGCTCACAGCTGGCCGAGGGCACCCCTTCCAATCCGGGTCAGCGTCACCTCGGTACCACGGTGAGGGGTGGAGGAGGAAACCAGGGCTAATGCAGGTGTACAGCACCTCAGAGAAGCTGAGCTGGGAGAGAGAGAAGCCAGTCTAGAAGGCTTCCTCATCACCGGAGACAAGGAGGGACTGGTGCGCTGGAGATGGAGGGGGCCGGCAAGAGGGGGCCGGCAAGAAGGGGCTTCTGAGCCCGGGGCTGAGGAAGGGGCCCACTGGGGGCTGTGGGCTCCCCTGCTGTCCAGCCAGGCTGGGGGCAGCGAGTGGCCACGGGCCGAACCACCTAGAGATGGCAGAGAAGCTGGTTTCAGTACAAAAATAAATATATTTGATTCCGCTTAAGATGAGGTGAGAGTTTTCCAAAGCTTGGACTGAGGGGCCTGGGGTCAGAAGGGGAGGGATGAAAACAGACTGTGAGGGGCCTGGGAGGGCAGTGGGGAGTGGGCATTCTTGTGGGGAGCCAGCAATGAGCTGCACTTTCAGCTTATGTGGACTGTTTCGGGGCAGCTGCCCCCTGGGGGTCGGGGTGGAGTGGGGGTCGGTGGTGGGCGGGCTCCCTCCTCCTCACTCAGTCCAGAGACAGCATGGTTAAAGAGACAGAGGTAGATTAAAACGTTATGATTAAAAGCAGATTAGTTATCTAGGCTTCTCAGATTAAAAAAAAAACAAACAATCAAGCAATCATTCCAAAAGGTAGCTTCGTGGTACCTCTGCTGACCCCATGTGTGACCTGGGCTGTCCCTGCCCCGTCCCCGGCGCAGCCCGGGAGAGAGTTCAGCACTGCGGCGGGGCTGCTGGCTGGGGGCCGGGACGAGGTGGTGGGTGGGCGCCGGTGCCCCTGCCCAAGGCTGCTATTTCCGCAGGTAGCGCTGGGCCAGAATGGCCGCGTCCAGGGGGTTCACGGGCTGTGCGTCGTGGCCCAGCCGGCGCACGGGTGGCACCCCTGCCCCCGACTGCCGCTTGGGCACCCAGCTGCGGGCCTCGTGCACGGAGCTCTTCTCCTCGGCCAGCAGCAGCTGCTGCCGCATGTAGTTCTCAAACTCGTACTGAGAGCACTCCTCCGTCACCTTCGCCTTCACAGCGGAGACAGGCAGGCCGAGCGACAGGCGAACGTGCAAGAGAGAAGAGCAGGGGGTGCGTCAGCTGGCCTGCCTCAAGAGGCTCCTTCCCCAGGCACCATCCCCCGGGCCCGATCTAGTAGTGGCCGAGAACAGGGGGGTCCCTGAAGCTCCCCAGCCCACCTGGACCTCGCCGTGCTGGCCCCTCAGACCTGTGACCTCCCCTAACCCGTTGACCGTGGGAGAGGTCACGTTCCCTCAGAAGACTTGGTGCCCGCCCTGTGCAATAGGGCAGTATGCTCCCCTGCCCAAGGTCCCCCAGGGACCAGTGCAGGTCAAGTGTTAAGAGAGTGGCCTGGGGCTGGGGCGCTCAGTGCATGGGCACCCGTTTCCCTGTCCTGCCCCAGGCTGAGGTCCCTGGAGAAGGCCACGCACAGTCACAAACTGAAGTGGGAGGTCCCATTGCGGGACGGGGGCGGGGGAGAGCAGGGCTGTGGAATCAGGCTGTGGCTGATTCTGAGCCCTGTGGCTTTGGGGAGGTTACTTTCTCTCTCTGAACCTGTTTCCTCTTTAGTGAAATAAGAACACAGGCTGCACAGGCCTGCAGTGAGGACTGAATGAGATATACTGGGGGCCCTCACTGCTTGCTGGAGGTGATTATTTTTAGCTGCTAAACAGCCCTGGGAGCTGGTGGGAGCCGGGGGCAGGGTTCTGAAATTCTTCGAGGACGGGGGGCTCTGCTGTGGTCCTGGGCTGGCTCCACCTGGTCCCCCCTGTCCAGTGCTTGCTGTGGGACCCGGGGTGGCCCGGAGAGGGAGGGTCCTTACAGCTTCCCTCCCAGGACTCAGCAAGCCCTGCCCTACAGGTGGCACCCTAAGATCACCTGCCGGCTGCTGCCGGGCACCCTGGGCCTGGCCCCTGCCCCCAGCTCAGCACTTTCTCCAGTGCAAGGGACAGGAGGAGAGAAAACCGGGAGAAAATGAATCATCTGAAAAACGAAAAGCAGGAAGGGCGAGAGAGAACCCTGTGAGTCAGAGGGGTAGACAAGTGCGGCCGTATAGGCGGCCAGCGTGTGGCTGAGCCAGGGCCTGGCAGGAAGAGGAAGCCGAGGGAGGGCCAGGCTGGGCCACTGTGAGGCCTGCCTGCCCTAGGGCCTCCACCTCGGCTGCCCCACCGCCCCTCTCTCAGGCCACGGAACTGCCAACTGAGCCAGACACGAGGCAGGCCCCGGGCGCTCAGGCTGAGGAACTTGAGGCTCCTGTTCCCGCTCCAAGGGCTGGGGAGAGGCCAAGGAGGCCCGGCGCCCTGCCAGGAGCTGCCACCTCCACCCTGCCCAACCTGCCCTGCCTGGAGGGCTGGTGCCTCAGGATTTGGCCAAACGGCCTGGCTGCCGTCCCCAACTCACCTCCTGGGAGCTGTCTGCGTTGCTCATTTGGTCGTCGATGTCAGGAACCACCTGCAGAGGCCCGCTCAGAGAAGACAGGGACTGCCTGCAAGGGAGGCAGATGAGCGAGGCTGGCTCCAGGCAGCCCGGCCCTTCTTGCCGCGGCCTGGCTGCCAGGAGCCCAGCAGGGCCAGTCCCCACTGCTCTGAGACTTGGCTGGAGTCAGCAGACCTGGGCTGAGCAACCGCAGCCCCTTCCTGATGCCACTGCCTCTGCTTCTCCGAGCCTCAGCTTTCTTGCCCAGTAAGTGGGGGCAACTTCTATCTTGTAGGCTGTGGTGAGAACTCAGGGAGATAAGGCCCATCCTAGAGCTGGCATCGACTGGCATGCAGGAGATGCTCAACCCTGAGTTTTGCCTGTGTCCTCCAACCCTGCCCATCAGGACCATCTGGAGACCTGACTCTGCCTGGTGGAGATACAGGCCCAACCTCAGACGACCTCTCTGGGGAGGCAGGGCAGTGCCCACGGGTGGGCAGGACCCAGCTCTGGCCCGGCCCACGTACCACGATGCGATGATGGAACTGAGGGCCTCCAGGACGTCAGCGGCGGCCAGGCGCTGCTGGGGGTCGAGGACAAGCAGTTTCCGGATGAGACACACCGTGTTCTCAGAAACCCGTCCATCCCTGATGCAGGAGAGAGGGGCAGCGGGCACTCAGGCGGGGTGGGCTGGTGCCAGGTCTCGGCCCAGGACGCCAAGCCTCCCCGTGCTGTTTCTGCCCCTCGAGCCTGACGGGCCGGCACCCAGGGAGGGGGGACTCACTCGGGGATGGTGTACTCGGCGGCCTTGATCTTGCGGAAGAGCTCCTGCGGTATGCTGTCGTAGAAGGGGAACTGGCCATAGAGCATGGTGAACAGTACCACGCCCAGGGCCCACATGTCGCTGGGCTTGCCCCGGTACGGCCGGCCTGCAGGGCGCACAGACACACGTGTGCTCAGCCCAGGGCTGGGGAAGAACGGCCCTGCACGCCCTTCCCTGGCACTCCCGGGAGTCCTACCCGGGGGACCCCCCTCCACCCAGGCACCCTCACTTCCGGTCACCCTCCTGTGCTTCCTCCCAGAGCAAGCACACTGGCCCCGTCCCTGAGCTTCAGCAGGGCACCTTCCTCCTTTACTCCTCGAGCTGGTTCCTGCCCGTGCTCTGGAGACCCGGCTCCACAGGGGGATGCCCCACCTCACGTGCTCCACGAGGAGAAGGGGTCTCACCTGGCCTTGTGCAGCCCACCCCTGGGGCAGGCCTCACGCCGCCTCCCCACAGCACCAGCTCTGCCCCGCTCTGCCTGGGCTCCTGGGTGCTGGTCCAGCCCCATCAGCAGATGAGCTCTCCTGGGAGCTCTAACCATCAGGCGATTTCTCCCTGAGCTCTGACTGCTGAGGGAACACTGAACTTCAAGCTTTTGTTTTGATAATGACAATGCCGGCTATGGTTCATTGAGCCACACACTAGGTTAAGGGCTTATTTAATGCCACGGGAACCTAAGGAAGTAGGGGCTATTATCATCCTGATGCCAGAGATGAGAAACTAGAGGCCCAGAGAGGTCAGTACCATTCCCAAGGTCACACAGGTATTAACCAGACCATGAACTGTGGGGGCAAGGCCTGGTGCCGAGGTCTGTGCTTATTAGCACACAGAATCAATGAAAGGCAGACTTGAGATCAGAACCCACTTGAGTTACCCCACCTCATCCTCTTAACAATGGGGGGAGGCGGGACTGCTTTCAGCTTTTAACCCAGGAGGAGACTGAAGCTCAGAGAGGGGGCTGAGAGCCAAGGCACACAGCTGCGTAATTAACACGGCCAGTCTCAGAGCCTGGTCTCGGGTCTTCCGGTCCAGGTCTCTTTCTGAGGCAGGGGGGCTCCTTTGTTTCATTCTCCAAGACTGGTATCTGTCTGGAGGAGCCCGAGAGAGGCCTCGGGCAGCAGGTGGGAGTGCCAGCACATGGAGACCACCTGGCCTGGCTGCTGAGGAGACTCCACCAGAGGCAGCCCGTCCCTCCACCCAGTCCCAGACCCCACCTCACAGCTCTGGGCCGAGGAAGGGGCCTGGGTCTTCCTCCTGGCTCTGCACCTCCAGGGAGGCCTTTCGGATGCCCATGCAGGGTGTATCCAGGCTGGGCTGTGGGGCAGGGGTGCTCAGGGAGCGGGGATACAGCCCTGGCACCCAGATCCTCCTCGCAGAGGCCACTGTGACTGCAACCCCGAGCTCCAGGCCCGGGAGGTGGCACCACTGCCCCCTGCAGCGTCCTGTGAGAGGCCTGGGCCGGCAGAGCCCTCGGGGGGAGGCCTCCAAGGAGACGGCAGATGGTTGTGGCCAGTGAGAGCGGCCTATTCCCGGGAAGACAGGTGACAACTGTTACTGCGGGGAGGGAGGCAGGTGTGAGTGCGGGGCCGACAGGCCCGGAGGCAACCCTGGAACCTTCACAGCGGAGGGATGGCAGCGGGGGTGAGCCGCTGGAGTGATCAGGACAGAGCAACCTCAGTTTGGCGAAGGACAAGCAAGAAAGGAAAGAAAGCCTATGGTGAAATAGGAGCGTGGGTTTGGGCAGAAGGCAGCCCTGGCGGAGGGGGATGCCTAAGTTTTCTGGTGAACTATTAGCTGTGACTGTGAACAAGAGGTCTGGTCTCTCCGAGCCTCAATTTTCTCATCTGTAAAAATTCTACCTCATGGGGTAGCTGCGTGGTTTTAAACAGATGATGCCTGTCGCATGGCTCAGTGCAGCCTCCGGCACCAGCGGCACGATCAGAAGGCGGCAGCTCCGTACTTGACTTGCTCTGGGCACTGCTGCCCGTCCCGGCCGTGGAGGCGGGGTGTCTGTCTGTCTGTTCCCTGCTGTGTCCGAAGTGTCTAGAACGGAGCCTTGTGCACGGCAGGCCCTCAGTAAATACCAGCAGAATAGACGGATGAACAAATAGACAAAGGGAGTGGTATCTTTGAGATGCAAGTCTCCTCACAGTAAACGCTGTGAAGACCTGTTCAAAGGCATCCTCTTGGACTTGAAATCAAGGATGATGTTTCTCAACAGGGCCTCTGCCGGGCCTGGCGTGGCTGGGCCCCCACGCGTCTCCCCTTGAACTTTCTGAGAGGAGCCTTGGGGGTCTCGGGGGGCTCCTCACATGTGTGGTGCTGCCCCTGCCCAGGCACACCCTCTCCCCAGTGGGCTCCTATTATTCTCAAGATACAGCTGAAAGCCTTCGCGTGCCTATTCCTCACACTCACAGAAATCACGTTTCTGTCCTTCCAAGCACTGATCTCAGAGTAATTAGTGTGCTGACTGCCATCCTCCTCCATGAGACCCCACGTTTTGGACCTGGATGGGCAGTACTGGTTTGGGCCACCACTGGAGCCCCAGCACCTCGCCCGGGGCACAGATACAGTCTGGCTGGGCAAGGCCCCCGGGGGCTGCTGCTGGTGCCGCGCACATACCGCTGAGCACGTCTGGACTGATGTAGGCAGGGCTCCCCCGCTGGTCCTTCAAGAGGTCCCCCTCGCTCACGAGATGCTTCCCGAGGCAGAAATTGGTGATGGTTATCCGATGCGTCCTGGGGGGCGGGAGGCAGAGAGTGAACAAACCTCGGTGTCTGTACCCCCGGCTGCCCCCCACCTCGTCCCGGGGCAGAGGAACCACACCCGCGTCCTCTTCTGTTCCCCTGACCCGCCTCGTCTTCTCCAGGGCTGCGTGGGGAGTGCCACTGGGGGTGCGGACACAGGCCAGTCACCAGGGTTGACACCTGGTGAGCTGTCCCCGCAGGGACCCGAGTCACTCTGCCCAGGGAAGCTTCAGGGTGCTCCCCTGAGTCCTGGGGCTACAGCTTAGGGTCTGGAACAACTGCGGAGATTTCTTCAAACCACCCCACGTAGTATCTAGGTTGGGAGGGACTGGAGGTAGTTCAGCTCCCTCATTCACTCATGAGGAAGTCCGGCAGAGTCCTGGAGGCCTCCCTGAGGACCACTGTGTCCCCCGGGGGCTGATTCCTTCAGTCATCACTCTTAGGATTAAGTACTATCACATTATCACTGACCGTGCTAAACACTAATGCCTACTGAGAGCAGACCCTTATCTGGGCTTATGTGCCCAGCAGGGGCTGTTTGCATTCACGCCTCACAACAGCCTATGATGGAGACTTTCTCATTGCCCACTCCACAGAGAATGCAGTTAGGACACCCAGAGAAGTGGAGGGACTTGTCCAGGGTCACACAGCTAGTGAGCAGAGGAGCAGGATCCAACCCAGGTCTTTCTGACCCCCAGAGTCTGCACCCTGAGTGATACTGGTCAGGTGCCCACGGGGTCCCTGGATGGTGCCCAGCCCTTGACTTTCCCTTCCGTTCCATCCAAGCTAACTCACCCCTTGTCTGGTACTGGAGATTCTGCACTGACTAGAAAACCAGAGACCCCCATCTGAGAGTCGTGGTGAGAAGAGCTTTGGGCTCTGATCCTTTCTAGGAAGTCACAACGAGAACAAAAGTCGGCGGCCCAGAGGGGATGCAGTCTGCCACCCCTGCGGATATGGGGTGGCGGTGCGGGGAGGCAGGGGCCTCTCCACCCACAGGCGAGCAAGGCTGCGTGCTGGCTCCCGTGTCAGCAGGCTGGGCAGGGACGCCTGGGAGGATGGTGGGAAGGGAAGCTGCACCGGGCCCTCGTGCGTGAGGCTCTCAGAGCCCTCTAGCTTTCTCGGGGAGTTCTGCTGGCAAGGGCTTGGTGCAAGAACAAAGGCCGCTCTGTCCCCGGCATTCCAAATGGAAACGCTGACTCTCGCTCTCCATACAGGCCTGCCCTGGCACATGCCACAGAAACCAGCCTGGTGGCCCCCAGGGCAGCAAGAGCCAGAGACGGGGGGTGGTGAAGGGTCTCGGGCGCAGGTCACGTCAAGAAGTGGAACTGCTCCCGCTTGGACCCACCCTCGTCACTGTCCATGGGACTGCTAAGGCCTCTCATCCACGAGGGCCCCAGAGAGCATACACCCTGCTTTTTCTCCATGGTCAGAGCTGGCCATGGCAGCTGGAGGCCCAAGACACTGGGAGGAGGACAACTCGGGGGATAGCCTGGTGGGCTTGGGAGTCAGATCCCTGGGTTCCAGTCTTGGCTCTGCCCTTGCCTGGCTGGGTGATCTTGGGCATGTTATTTACTTTCTTGCTAAACCTAAAATTTTCTCATCTGTAAAACGGAAAATATCAGCACCTAACTCCCAGGGCTGTGTTGGGATTTAACAAGAAGATCCCAGGGAAAGCGCTGAATCCAGGGCCTGACAACTAGTGACTGATGACCAGGGCCAGCTGCGAGTATATTTCATCCTCAGACGGGGGCACCGCTGGCACGGGTTACCCTTGGAGACCCCGGGGGAAGACTGTGCAGAGGCGGCGGGCAAGAGGAGCCACCCTGCGACGACAGGCCCTGGAGCGCACCTGCCCGCCTTGGCCTTCTGCTCTACCCTGTGGGCAGCCCTCTGCGCACTGGGCTCGAGGAAAGTTCGGCTGAGAATCTGCAGGGCAGGCTGGCAGGACTGAGCTGGAGCCTCTCCCACAGGAAACCGCACAGTCTGCTTCCAGCCCTCCCGATGCCTGGCCCCGCTCCCTGCTCTGCCACCATCACTTTGGTTGGTGAAGCACTGATCCCGGGGAGCCCAGACCCCCCAGGCTGGTCCTGGCAGGAGGGGCGAGGGTGGCAGGGGTGCAGGGAGGGGGCTCGGCGTGAGCAGGGCCTGCTCAGTGAGTCACCCTTCAGCTATGGCCTCTGGGCTACCACAGGGTGTCTCATTTTCTAGGAAACTGGATGTGCACACGCACCCACGCGGAAAGAAAGGAGGATGGAGAAAGAACCCACGGTGAACCTCACGTAACCCCAAGAGGGGACTGTAACCCTTGCCCTTCATCCGTAGCCGGGGAGCTTGCTGCGCAGTTGCCTTACAAACCCTTCTCCTGTTTCCTCCCCTGGGAGCGCTCCGATGTGCTGGGTGCTTCCAGCTTGTCTGCTGCCTCTCCAGCTGGAGTTAGGGCCTGGCCTGATAGGCAGAGGGGGCTGGACCTCTTCCAGGCCCACCCCTGACTCTCAAGGATGACAGCAAGGCCCCAAGCGGGGAGGGGTGTGCCTGTGGACACTTGGGAGTAGGAGCTGGACGGTCAGCACGGGTCTCCGCAGCACCTCCCATGCCTTCCTGGCACCCATGACTCAAGCGAGAGGCGGCCAGAATCTGTCTGCCCAAGATGCAGCAAAGGAATTATCGGATTAGAGAACGTGCTGCCAAGAACAGGGTCTGATGAGGTGTGGGTGCTCTGCAGTCCCAAGAAAACACACCGATGGGTGCGCACGCACGCACATGATACACACACACAGACATGCACACACACTCACGAAAGAGCTGCTATCGCAATGCTGGCATTACTCAAGACAGGTAGGGCCCTCTGACTACGTTCTCAGAACCTAGGGGCCCTGGAAAAATGGGAGCCGGTAGCTAAACCACCAATGGAGACAAAGAGGCCTGTGATGCTGGTCTGATTAGCACCGCAGAAGCCCTTGATGGCACCCAGCGTCCCTCAGCGGGCCAGGACCCAGTCCCCCAACATGAAGACAACGCACTCCCAGGGCTGGGATGGTCTGTGCTCTACGACACCGCCTCTCCTCGTGCACCACCTAGCTGGGGCCGGGGCTCCGTGGGACATCCTTGCCGGCCACTCACCACATAGTGGGCCTCATCTCCAGAGGGAGAGCACGTCAGGCCTGCAGCCTGGCTGGCTCGCATCCAGCACGCTTACGAGGGGCCAAACCCTGTAAGTAGTCTCATGTCTGGAGCCAGTATCTGCATGCATGCGTGCTAAAGTTGCTTCCATCATGTCTGACTCTTTGCAACCCCTTGGATTATAGCCCACCAGGCTCCTCTGTCCATGGGGTTCTCCAGACAAGAATACCAGAATGGGCTGCCATGCCCTTCTCCAGGGGAATCTTCCCAACCCAGGGGATCGAACCCGTGTCTCTTATGTCTCCTGCAATGGCAGGTGGGTTCTTTACCACTAGCCCACCTGGGAAGCCCAGTGTCTGCAGGGAAGCGTAACCATCTCTGCTTCCACAGATGAGGATGCGGAAACTCAAAGTGCCTGGCTCCACAGCAGCTTCTCAATACACGACGAACGGAACAGGTGAATAATCACAGGGGCGCGTGCTCAGGGCCTCGAGGGTAACCAAGCAGCAGTGCTGTGTGGGGAGCTGGGTGTGACCCCCGGGGCCACCCCTCCCGGGTTTCTAACCCTCTCTCGGCCGCTCAAGGGTTCACTCAGCCCTGGAACTCCCATCTTCCCTCCTCCCTGCGCAGCTCCCAGGACCAGGTTTTCACTGTTTTCTCAGGCTGGCAAACCTCTGCTTGACCTTCAGAAACTGATTGAGACGGCCAGAGCCTCAGCCCCTCCGTCCTCTGCACACTGGCCTCAACACAGTGACGCCTGCTCCCCGGTCACCCCCACCAGGCGGTGAGCTCCAGGAAGGCTGTCTGCTGCGCCAGCGCCAGGTGGGGCTGGAGACAGGCTGTGCTCGGAGGGCCTGGGGCTGGCACTGCCAGGTCTGGTGCCCCAGGCCCCTCCCCAGAGTTCCTTGTCCTGTGACCACTGTGGCTTTGGCCATTTCACAGGGATAGTGGGTCCAGGCCACTACGGGATGGGCAATGACATTCTGGACAAATTCCCCCACCACACCACTTCTGCCACGAGGGGTGTGTGGCCCGCCATCTGTAAGCTCTCTGACCCATTTTAACACCGGGACTGAGAGAGGTGAGGGTGAGCGGCTCAGGGAGATCAGGGGACCACGTTTCTAGGATTGTGGTGACACGCAGGGTGTGAGCTCCGCCCGCCAGACCTGGGCCCCTGCGTGGCTGGTGTATCTACCACTGCACCAGATCAGGGGTTCCCAACCCCTGGACCAGTGGTGGTTCGTGACCTGTTAGGAAGCAGCAGGTGAGTGGTGGGTGGAACTAAAGTCATCCTCTATGCCTGTCTGTGGAAAAAAGTATCTTCCACGATCTGGTCTTGGTGCCAAAGAGGTGGGGGGACCACTGCGCCAGGTTACTCGGAAGGGGCCCAGATCCTCTGCCTGAGTGGGACAAGAGCCCGGGGCGGGGCCTCACGTGATGTCCCTCCGCCACCGGCTCACCAAGGATGCTGGGGTGAGCCGCCCAGATCCCCTCCAGTAGGGAGGTGCTCTCTCCCTGCTGCTGGGAAAGTCATCCTTTTCCAGGAAGTCCTCTCAGCCAGAGGAAGTTGCCCTGCCCTAAGCTATGCCCCCAGGCACAGCCTGCAATTCAGTAGCGGGCTGCAGCCGGGGTACAGGGCCATGCGCCCCCTGACTTGATGCGGAACGTCTGAAGGGCCACCTGGCTTTCCAGGCGGAGGCCCTGTCGTGACTGCCCAGAATTCAGCTTCTCCCTCAGCCCAATCTCGCCCCCTCCTCCCCAAGCGTGCGCCCAGGAAACGTCCTGCACACACATCTCAGAGTCTGTTTCCTGGGAACCTGTCCCATGACAAAGCCTTGCTTTGCTCATCTGTCATTCTGTCACCCGTTGGCCTGTTTTTAATAGTCATTTACTGGGCACCCATTGGGCATGACAAATGAATGGACTAGGGAGACCACTGAAAAACCCTTCCCAAGGCTCCCCTTCTGTGCAACCACCATATTACCCTGCGGCAGAGGACAGAAGCAGGCATCCCATCCCCGGGCTGGGCTCCTGGGGGAGGTGGGCTGGGCGGAGTCAGGCTCCCCGTGGGGATGCGGGGCTCCGGGAGACACAGCGTGTGGCCTGCCCCAAGCCGAGGCTCCATCGTGGGAGCACGGCGACGCTCACCTCTTACTGAGCACCATGTTCCCCAGCTTCAGGTCTCTGTGCACGACGTTCTTCTGGAAAAGCAACAGGCGCGCGGTTTGCACTGTGATGCTCAGAGCCCGAGTGCGCCCGGCCTGTGAGAGGCGGGCCCTCCACGTGTGGGGGGAGACACGCCTCTTTAGGTTGGGACTCGATTTGCAAGCCAGGGACAGATGAGGACCACTCTAAGGCCTCGTTGACCACGCGCATGAACTGGGCAGCATGTGAGCCCAGGCCGTCTCGGCCCCATCTACAGTGTTTACTCCAGTTCTTTCTTCCACTAAGGCAGCCGCCAACGGAGAAAACCACTCCTCTCTCTGCCTCCACCAGACATCCCATAAAAAAAGCCAAAAGCAACCCCCGCCCGCCACCAAATCCTAAGCATCTGCCTAGATCTGGGGTCACAGGTGAATTCTCCCTGTTCTGATGACTGAGTATCGCAGGCCCAGCCCACAGAAGCTGTTTGTCCGGAGGCCGCCCAGGCTCTCCTAACCTCGGGGTTCCTGACGCCCCCAACCCTAAGAAAGGCTCAGAGACAGGCTGTGGCTGCCCCCAGTGGGTATCTCACCCCTAGCCTCTCAACTGATGGACATAACTGTGCTGGACTCTGCTGGGCTGCCCGCACCGCCCCAGGATCGTGGGCTGAGGCCTGCGGCACTGTGTCCTCAGGTGTGGCATCCAGCCGCTTTCCTTCTGGACGTCCCAGCTGCAGAGCACACTGGGCGAGGGCAGCACAGAGCTGCTGTGGTCAGTGGCAGCAGAGGACGGCTTTCCGCGGCAGAGGAGGGAGCCGCGGGGTGGGGCCTCACCTGGTGCAGGGCCTCCACCACGCGCACCACGTCGTAGAAGATGACCACGGTCTCCCGCTCGCTGAGCCTCTTCTCCTTGATGACGTAATGCTGCAGGTTGATCAGGTCGGCCGTCTTGTCGCTGAAGTCGTGCGCGCAGAGGCAGTCAAGGACGAGGCAGATGCGCTTCTTCATCTTCTTAACCATTCGGTTGGATTCGGCGTCCTCAACCACTTCACAGGTGCGGTCCTGGGAGGAAGGGCGCAGACCGGGGCTTGGCCGTGGGCCCAGCAGGGCCAGGGCCAGGGGCCTGGGGCTCTACTGGAGCCTAGAACAAGCCTGCATGTGTGTGAGTGGTGGGGGCCTGACATCTGGGTGGCATGGACCCCACGGCCCCGCTTCTGCGTCAGTGCCAGGCCCAGCCAGGGCCCAGGCTGAAGCAGCGCGGGTCAGACTTCAGGCTCCAGTCCTACTGCAAAGCGTGTGGGTCAGGGCTTGGCACCTAAGAGCCCAGTGTGCTGGCAGCCCCCTGAGCGCCATGTGCAGGCAGCACCTCAGGGCCCCAGGGCCCCTATCCCCCTTAGCTCTCCCAGGGAGTCCAGCAATGACGGAGGAAACTTCCTTCCGGTGTCCACGGTGGTGGGAGCTACTTCTGTGCGTTCAAGGCAACTGCTTTCACGTGGATGCAGGACTCCCGGGCCATATAATGGCTTTGGCCCCTGATGGCTGGTTTCAGGCTCTGGCTCCACCTTGTCCTAGCTGCAGGACCTGGGGAAGTTTGGCTAACCTCTCCAAGTTCTTAGTTCCTCATCTGTGAAGGGGGCCTGGCAACTTCTATCTCACAGGGGTGTAGAGAGAAAACACAACCATGCCAAGTACGTAGTAAGCACTTGGGCTGGGTATCGATGAAGCAGGGCTTGGTAAGCTGACACCGCTGCCAACCCTAAGGGTGGTAGTTCTGGATGTACCTTCCTTGCTAAAAAGCTACGCCAAGGGCGAGGAAACACGGCGCAACAGGAGGACTCTTATCCAGCAGCTCGAGGAGGCTTCCACGCCAGCACAGCAGGCTGGGAAGCTCCTGGGGAGGGAACTCCACATTCCTCTCCCAGGCAGATCATACCCTTCATTCTGCCTTCCCCAGAGGCCCAGCACAGTGTCTGGTACACGAGGACTCGAGAGAGGCTTCTCACCACTCAGGGTCTCTTATCCAAAATGACAGACACCAAGGCCAAGCTCTGGAAGCTACCAGAGATGAAATACTAAGAAATCATCATCACCCCCCATCTGATTTCATGTTTAAGGGACACAAGTTTTCAGAGGTGCCTTTCAGTGCACATCTAAGAATGAAGACCTTGGTGGGGTCTATGTGTGGGGGTGGGAGGCATTTTCCACTTATTTTTCCTCAAGAAGTCAAGCCAACAAGGAGCTTTTATTGCCTGAAATAACAGCAGTGACGAGCATGTGTGACTCGGCAGCTCAGGGCTCTCTACCCTCTCATTCACCCTCCCAGCACCACACAAGGTGGGCTCTGTTGTCACGGCTCTCAGATGAGGGATCTGAGGCTTGGCAAGTGACTTGCCCGAGGTCACATCACCTGAATTCAGAACTGCCTGCTTCAAAACCTGTGTGCGCTCCCTGACACCAGGCCCATCAAGCACGCGTGGGCCTGGCCAGCGTGTCTGGTGCTGAAGGCGCTGCAGAAGCTCCGCGGGGGCCGTCAACAGGACCCACTCCCCCAGCATTCAGAGTGCTGGTTCTTCACTTCATTTTTGGAGCCGGAATTTCAATTCTGCCCCGGGGAAGGCTCTTTTCAGGGTACCAGTTGCTAATCAGTACTTTTCCTAAGGGACCGGGGACATTGAGAATGGGGCCCAGGGATCCTTGCTGCAGATGCTGAAATGTCCAGGCAGGCAGCAGGACTGGGACCAAAAGCAATCACGGAGATCCACAATTCCCCACCCCGCCTTCCTCATCGCCCTCCCTCCCACCCGGGCCTGGCCGATTCCTGACCACATAGCTAGAAAGAGCCCTTGTCTTTAAATAACTTCCTGCTTTCCTCTTTTCTCGGAAAAGCGGCTCTTCAAAGAAAGCCTGCAAGCCGGGTGCATTCCCGCTAGGCGGCCACCATCACGGCAGGAGCGCTGTGACCAGACCTCCAGGCCGCCAGTCAGGAAGTCCTGCTGCTCTGCATGCAGGGAGGTTGGAAGAGCTCGTGCGACGTGGCCCCAGCAGGGCCAGCCGGGGTGGGGGCGGGAGAGGTGCCACCTACCTGGAAGAGCCCGTGGTGGTGAACCACCCCGTCCTGCGTGTGGAGGAGGGAGAGCAGGGAGTACTCGGTGTGCAGCAGCATCTTGCCTTGCCTCTCCTCTTGGCTTTCAATTCCTTGGTCGCCCCTCTCCTCTAGGGTGAGGATCTTAGGAAGGCACACACACAAAAGCAAAACCCCACAACCTTTACTTTTCCAAGCAGAGTGACTAGAACAGGAGAAGCAGGGGTTCACGTCCTCCCATGCCACCCCGGCACATCCACCCACATGTGTGTGGATGAAGCGAAGTGGTTTTTCCTGGCGTGAAGGCAACGTGATGTTCACACGGGGCCCCTGGGAAGAAGTGGTGCCGCTCTTGCTCACAGGGGAGGGCGGAGGAGCCGGGCCAGCACGGGGCCCTGGGGTCCCCGGCCCCCACGTCCTGTGCCTCACTTACCTTCAGCTGATAGAAGTCATCCGTGCCATCCTTCCTCGCCAAGCACTGCACGATGCTTGGCACAGGTGAGTTGCCCAGACGGGGACCTGTGGCACAGACAAGCCGCTGGCTTTACTTCTCAGGCGCCCTGTCCACCATGGCACCGAGCCATCATGCCACCACGTGGGCTTCTGGCTAGATCTTTTCTCCTGGAGGACACCAGGGCTCACACCCACTGAGAAAATGGTCACGCCTCCCGAAGTGGAGCGGTGTGTGTGCCTCCATCTGAGCACATCTGGTTTTCATACTCTCTCAGCACCAGGTGTGTGCTAGAATTTCCGAGGAGCATGTGTTAAAAGCAGATCCCAGCTACAACTTGGGCCCTCTGAATCACCAGCTCCAGGTGAGCCAGGAAACTGTCCCTTGAACAGGCTCCCCGGGCGGTCTGATGCGGCCATGTATCAGCGTTTGGGAACTTCTGTACTCCTGGAGACGTACGTTGCTCACTGGTCTGTGACAGCGCCCTGAGCCTTCAGAGCATAAATCAGGTAATGTCACCATGCCACTGCACTGCTGAAAGACCTGAGCAGCGCTCCACTGCTTTCAATGTGCAATCGAAACCTTTTGGCCTCCGAGGTCTTGCATGGTTTGGTTCCTGTCCAGCTTTCAATGGATCATGTTTCCCTGACCCCTCCTCACCACACTCCAGTTCTGCTGGACTCTTTAATTCCTGAGGTTAAGCCCTTCCCTGTCTCTGGGCCTTTGCACTTGCTGTTCCTTCAGTCTGGAATGCTTTCCCTTTGCTTTTCACATGGCTGCTCCTTCTTACCCTCTGCTGTCAGAGCCGATGTCCCTTCCGCATACAGAGCCTTCCTTGTCTCCAGTCTCTCTGGCCCTCAGTTTCACATCATCCTGTTTGCTGCCTTCAGGGCCCGGCCCCTCCCCCTGCTCCAGAGGTGATCTCAGTGTTGTTTACTGTTTCTTTTTCTAACTAGAATGTTAAGTTCAGTGAGGGCAGGAACTTGTCTTTTTTTTTTTAACTTTATGGTCTTTATTTTTAGCTTCAGAGTGTGTCTCCAACCAACTGTCCCGCCCAATTCTTTTTTTTTTGCTGTGCCTGGAGGCATGTGGGATGCAAGATCTTAGTTTCCTGACCAGGGATTGAACCCATACCCCCTGCAGTGGAAGCACAGAGTCCCAAGCACTGGACCTCCAGGAAGCTCCCCAGTAACTTGTCTGTCTTAATCCCTGCTACATCCCTGCTAAACAGCACAGGACCAGAACGTAGCAGGCTCCATGTACTATTTGCCGAGTGACTGGAGCTGGAACTATCCTGTACTCCTAAGTTCAAGATGCTGTGCCAAAGCAAAACTCACACCCAATCTCTGGCTGCTGGGAGAGTCAGGGTCCTCAGGACCCACCCTACCTGCAACCCTACGCATGCAGTGTGGAGCTGCTGAGCCTTGAATATCATGCAGAAAGGCCCTGCTGCTCTTCCAGACCACTGGGAACATCCGGTTCTACAGGATTTTGGTGCCAATTTTATAAGAAGTTTGCAGCTGTACCAAATGTTTTGTAAAATCATTGTGTCCTCTATGAATGGTCAGAGAAGTGCCTTGGAAGATGGACTTTGGGTTCTAAGACAGCTTGTGTGCTTCCCGAGGGCAACATCCTGGGGGCACGCATAGGACTGTCTCGGGGAAGACTGTCCAGCTCTCGGCTGGCTCTAAGGGTGGTGAGCTACAACTCAGCAGCAGCTCGTGGTGCGGAGCGGCCTTCCACTCTCACGAACAGACGCCGCTTAAACCCACAGAGGGCTGCTCAGGGCCCCGCACTGGGATGGGTGCAGCGCTGCGCTGTGTCCGCAGGTCAGACGGTGCTGCCCCGGCCCCCCACTCACCTAGCCATCAGAGGCTTACCCAGGATGAATGGTCCAGCTCTCTTGGCATTATTTCCAGAAATCCCACTTCCTAGAGCCTTCGCCCTGGCCGACGTTTCCCCAGCTCCTCTGTCTGATGCTCTCCGCTTCATTCTCAGCTCTAGACGAGACAGAAAAGAGCCTTCTCACTGAGCAAATCAGCGAGCTTCCTTACGCTAACCCAGCCTGCGAGGCTCTGACTTGGGGGTGTGTCACACAGCGGCTGCTGCTGTTTCTGTGGCCGCTGCCACCTCCTGCCTCTCCCAGAGGAGCATGGAAGGTTCTTGGTAACAAAAAACCATGGCTCCTTTACTGCAGATTAATTAGGCACTCCAGGTGGAGGTCCTGGCTACAGAGGTGGGCAGCTGGCCCACCTCAAAGGGACCAGTCAGATGCAGAGAGGACACTGACTTCTGTGCGGATGCCAACTGGGCTTTCTTGAGACAGAGAGCTGGCCCTGGAGCGACTGCTTTCAAAGTGAGGTGAAAAAAGTGAGTGTTAGTCCCTCAGCCACATCTGACTCTCTGCCATCTCATGGACTGCAGCCCGCCAGGTTCATCTGTCCGTCGAATTCTTCAGGCAAGAGTACTGGAGTGGGTTGCTATTCCCTTCTCCAGGGGATCTTCCTGACCCAGGGATTGAATCTGGGTATGCTGCATTGCAGGTGGATTCTTCACCATCTGAGCAACCAGGCCTTCCCCTCAAATACCCCTTTCCCCTAAAAGGAAAGGGGACACGGGAACCAGATCCTAGAAGACATTAACCTCGACTTGGATCTAAAAAAACAAAAAGGAGTTGCTCCTTCTAGCTCTCTGCAGTTCACCTCTCGTGAAGACAGTGTCCTGGAGGTGGGGCAGAGAGAGGTGTACACAGTGGAGTTCCACACAGGAGGGCAGATGGTCCCAGGGATGACCAGGAAAGGCCGCCTGCCCAGCCCTGAGGCTTCGGGCCCAGAGTGGGTGCAGGGGCTCAGGGAAAACTTCTCTGAGGAGTGATACTGGAGTGGGTGGGGCAAGAGGCAAGGTCGTTCCAGAGCGAGGGGCCTGGGTGTGCAAACGTACATGGTAGGAATGGCATGGAAGCAACATACTCCAAGCAGCCTGTGTTGCTGGAGTACATGGCATGAGGCAGGGAGTGGCGGTAGAGGGCCCAGAGAGGGCAGCAGAGGCCAGATCTAAGGGTGAAGGCCACGTTAGGAGTGCAGCCTTTACTTTTACACGGACGGCTTGGGAACACTCAGCCTAAGCTTCTATAATTTTTTCTTTTTAAAAAAGTAACTGACGTTTCCTGCAGAAACACTAGAAAATACCCATAATATTACCACCAAGATATAATCGTTGTTAATATTCAAGCAGACTTTCCTCTGTGTGTGCGTGTGTATGCTTACAGTTCTAATTAAGGAAATTTAGACCACTGTGACACCATTTATAAGCATTTCTTGTCTCCCACCCAAAATATATCAGTATGATGAGGGTACATTTATGGTTATGTATAATGTATCTCATAAAGTCATAAAAAAAATCTTATTAACATCCCTCCGTCTTCTGTAGCATCCCTGTATTCTTCTGTAGCACCACTGGAAAGAGTCTCCTTGGTAAGAATATGTCATGATTTATCAGACCACATACCTATTCATGGACTTTGAGATTCTCTCCACTTTTTGTATTTTTTATTAGCAGTTATAACATCTTGGCATACCCGCCTCCCTCAGGATAAACTCCAAGAGATGGTCAAATGGGGCACGTATTTTTAAAGAGTGTGACAAGCACTGCCAGGCTGCTTTCAGGGAGACTGTGGCCATATACAGACCTTCGGTGGTGTGGGGAAGCAAATCCCAGAACCTGCATCAGGAAGGAGCATTTCCATATTTTAAAAAGCTGCCAATCTCATGAATATTAAAAAGCATATCATTGTTTAAATTTGTGATTCCTTAATTATTCATGAAGTTGGACTTGTTTTACATACTTCCTGGTTATATGCAGAATTTCTTTTACGAATTTCCAGTTCGTATTCTTTTTCTATTTTTTTTTTTTTTTTACTGCTTTGTGCGTATTAGTCTTGGTGATTTTTTAGGAACTCTATATATTAAGGCTATAACTACCATAGGATGTAGTTTTTCCTTAATCTTTTAACTTTTTGTAATTAAAAAAGATTAAATGTCTATGCAATCAATCTTTCTTTTCCTTAAGTTTGTTTTTGCCGTTATTCGTAGAAGGTGCCCCTACTCTGCGGAGAAGGCAATGGCACCCCACTCCAGTACTCTTGCCTGGAAAATCCCATGGACAGAAGAGCCTGGTAGGCTGCAGTCCATGGGGTCGCTAGGAGTCGGACACGACTGAGCGACTTCACTTTCACTTTTCACTTTCATGCATTGGAGAAGGAAATGGCAACCCACTCCAGTGTTCTTGCCTGGAGAATCCTAGGGACGGGGGAGCCCGGTGGGCTGCCATCTCTGGGGTTGCACAGAGTCGGACACAAATGAAGCAACTTAGCAGCAGCAGCAGCAGCCAGTCCTCTGAGAACAGGTGCGTCTTCACTAGTTAGCTTACATCTCTTCACATGCTGCCGTCCCGGCCCTTATTCTAAACCCCAGGAGACTGACTCCATGCAGTGAACTGGGAAGGAGAGATGGCCCAATGCCCTTCTTGTCCAATCTACCAGATTTGCCTCCCATCCAGCCCCTAATTCATTTCCAGAGCTGTGCCACTGAGGAGCAGACCCATGATTTCACTGAGTGATGAGGATCAGGTAGCTCAGTAGGCTCTAATAGCCCCAAACAGAGCAGAAGCCATGGTCAGGCTCAGCTACGACTCCTGCCAACAAGGGTCATGCTGGTAGTGGACTCAGTCACTCACACAAGAGCAGGGGGAGAGCACAACTGCTTCTAGAAAAATCCTAAAAAGCTCGGCAGTAATGTGTCTAGAACACTGTTCCTACCCTTTGACTGGATAATTTCTGTGCGTCTTTCTCAATTTCAGTATCACTTCCTCAGAGAAGCCGCCTTGACATCTGCAACACCAACGGGTCACACACTCACTTGGTATCCTGTAGTTTTCACACAAAGCACTTTCCATATTTTGTGATTATGTATTTATCTGTGTGCTCATATACTTAATGTCTTTCCCCTACCATTAGACTAAAACTCCCTCAGAACTAGGAAAAAAAGTACATAAAACCATTACCCCCACTGCCGGGCCCAGGAGATGCTCTGTGGGCGGCTGGGCACCTTCCCTGCAGTAGCTGATGGCTCCTATGGGGTCAGCTGCCCTGCCCTGGTAGATGAGTTGATTTCAGTACATTCCGGCCCTGTTCTCTGGCTTCCTTGGAGCACTAAGCACCCTCCCTCCTCCTGGATCCTTGGAGAGCACCACTGTGGCGTCATCGTACGTGTAGATGCTGCGTAGGCGCCCACGCACAGGCATGGTCTAGACGGGAGCAGCTGCAGCACAGACAGTGAGTGGGCTCCGCCTGACCCCACCCACCCCACTAGGGATTCAACTCAAGCAAATGGCATGGGAACTGCTCCAAGATGTAGGCAGACAGAAGGATGAGAGCAGACGGGCAGGGAGAGGGAAAAGATGCTGGCAGGGGAAGTGGCAGCAAGGCTGCTTCGCTTCCTGAACGTTCCTTCACACCACATGAGCCACGGAGGCAATGGATGCAGCGTGAGGGGGCAGGTCGGGGCAATCGGAAGCTGTGGTGGGCCTGCCGGTGGAATGAGCAAAGACAACCCCCCCCCGGGGACAGACCCTCCTGTCTCCTGCCCCCAAATCATCCTGCTGTGTCCCCTCCACAGACACACCTGCATATGGGCCACCGATGTGCCCACGGGGAGCCTGCTTCGAGGGATCCTGGCCTCACAGTGAGAGTGCGATGTGGAAGCTCTGGGCACCCTGGTTTCAGAAGGACTTGGGTCCAGGCCTCTCCAGAGACACTGGTCCTCAGGCTGCAGTGACGGGCCCTGGCCCTGCCTGGCTAAGAAGGAACTGTCTGCCTGGTGTCTCCTGGGCCCATGGCTCAGCTTGCCAGAACCCAGCAGGCCTGATTTGGAAGTCTCTGGAGCTTTAAGTCTGTCCACTCTTCCAGGGCTATCCTCCCAGGCCAGCACCAGTTCCCTCAGAACCCGGATTCAGCAGACTGCTCTGTGAGGCAAAAAAGAGGGTGAGGGGCAGGCATGCCCGCCGCCTGCAGGCTGTGCTGCTCGACCCTCAAGTGGGGGTTCCCTTTGCTTGACCTGGGGAGCAAGCTGTGGGCATCAGCTCTGTGCTCGCATCACAGCATACCCAGAGGAGGCGATGCCCACCCCACTCTGCTCGTTTGCCATTAAGGTCATCCTGTCCCAAAGCTGCTGGGAGATGTGAGCTCAGCTCTCCCAGAAGGCAAGGAAGGCTGGGCCATCAGCACCACCCAAGGTTCTAAGGCCCATGATGCCCAGTCCAAGGCTGCAGTGTGCCACCATACAAGACACCTGGGCAGGGCAGTGCCAGGCAGGGCACCCTATGGCAGACCATGGTTCAACACGGTGGGCATACCACCAATCCCCCAAGGAAGTGGGCTGCAAAGAGAGAGGGTACTGAGACCTACCCAGCTCAGTCTTTCTTTAGCTCCACCCAACTACAAAGCAACTGAAGCCTGGCCGAGGCAAGGAGAGGCCCAGAAGCACCCCCACTGGTCTCCATGCAGGTGCGCGGATGCAGTCCCCGGCGATGGCCACTCACACACGCACAGAGCCACAAACATGAGGGGCAGCACGGGGCTTGCCCACACGTGCAGTTCTGCACTCAGCCTCCTGGTAGGCTTCCTGCTGCCACCCCGGGGCTCCTGGAGAGGTGGGTGACCCTGCAGACCGAACCAGTGCAGGCGGAGTGCACAGGTGGTCCCTGCAAGGAGCAAACAGCAGACCCCAGCCCAGTGAGCTACTTGTGTGTGTGCATGTGTGTGATGACACCACAGCCGGTGGCCACGATCTGTCAGCAGCTTCTAATGCCTGCAGGAGCCGAAGGACTTGTCTACACTGCGGGGTCACGTTGAGCCGGTAAGTGTCGGGATTCAAGCTGTCCCTATCCCCACCCCCATGTTTCCTGGCTCTGTCAAAACAAAACAAATAAAAAGATCCTGAGCTGTACAGGCCTCTGTCTTCTGGGCTTTATCTCTGGCAGTGTCTACTGAAGGCAGGGACCCTGCCCCTCTGTCCAGCCCACCTGGCACCTGGGAGTGAGCATAGGTGCTCCCACCCATCTCTGGCCTCAGCCCTATTTGCCACACATGTGTCAAGGGTCTGTGTGGCCACACCCACACCGGACCCCAGGAGGGAGGAAGAAAAGGGTCTCTGTCCACAGGACGCTCAGATGGCAGAACAATGTGGTCAAAGCAATGCGTCTCAGTTGTTTCCGTGCCACAGCACAGACAGCAACATCTGTACTACAGCGCCTGCGGGTGGGGGCTGGGGGTGGTGGTTCTGCAGCAAGCCTCAGCTGACGTCTGCTTGGTCCGGTCACTCTCGAGCTAAAGGGATCACCATCTTGACCTATATAACCCATACTAGCTGGGATGCTTGGAGTCAGAGCAAGCCCAGCACCATTACTTAATGATGAGATCTTGGATGAGATCCTTATTCTGTATATGCAAAACCCAGAGTACAGGATCCACCTTACAAGGCTGGCCTAAGGATTCAGTGAGATGACCCACATAAAAGGGTTAGCAAGAGTACTTACTGGCATATTACAAACATATGATAAATTGTGCTTTTCTTAGCTTAAACACAGCAGCTTTGAATTTCTCTTGCTGCCCAAGGAGAAAGGAATAGTCAGGCACTGACTTGGAGCGGGGGTGGGGAGCAGAAGAAGGAAGATCACCAAACTGAAGGCTTAAGAGACCTTGAACTTGCTATCTGTCTGCTGGTCTGATACTCCAGGCTGGGTGGGGGTAGATGTGGGTGTGGGTGGTCTGATGGGCAGCCTGAGTGACATGTTCAACTGAATGTGGGGAGGAGAGGAAGCCTGGGGGCTGGCTGAGCTCCTGAGGAGGCAGAGGGGTGCTGGGCAGTACCAGGTACGAGCCTGCAGTGGAGGGCAGGGTACAGTTGTTTTGTGGGTCAAGGGGAGGGCCGGTTCTTTTAGGCAGAGGCACACAGCATCTCATCCTCTTGTTCTGTTCACTGGTTCATGGGGGAGCAGAGGCCGGAGCACTAGCTGGCAATTATCAATTCAGTGCCCAGTAAGAGACTGTCCAGAATGATGCTGCTGTTGTTTAGTCGCTAAGTCATGTCTGACTCTTTCGTGACCCCGTGGACTGTAGCCTACCAGGCTCCTCTGTCCAGGGGATTTCCCAGGCAAGAAGACGAGGGGGTTGCCATTTCCTTCCCAGGATGATGAGTTCCTTCATCATAATCCAGCTGGGGGGCAGTAAGGAGCCTGGAACTGAGACCTGGTGCCTCTGGTCCAGGCTCTCTCGCAGAGGACTGTGGGAGGGGACAGAGCACACATCCTGGGCTGTAAAACTGCTACCAAAGGACGTAAGGCTAGGTGTGTGCGTTTGTCAAAATGACGGAATTGTTAGAAGACCTGTGAAACTCACTATGTGCAAATATACAATTAAAAAAAAAGCAAACTGCAACCTTAATCACACGAGCAAAGTCATATCACTAATAACAGAACAATCTGACATCATGTTACTCCTGATATGAAGCGACCTTACTGATGTTAATTTTTTTTTTTTTTTCAAAAATGCATAACCTGAAGCTGATCAGGAGTCAAACTAAAACTGAGGGAACATTCAACAACAGGCTTATATGCGTCAAAAACATCAATGTCAGGTAGTTAAAAAAAGGCTGAAGAACTGGTCTCACTTGAAGGAGATTACAGACAGGACAAATAAATGAGACAGGTGATCCTGAGGGGAAAAAGTTATATTTTGAACAATTAGCAGAATCTGAATATAGACTGTATATCAGATGATACAATGTTAAATTTCTTGAATTTGAAAACTGCCCTGTGGTTACATAGGAGAATGCCCCTGTTCTTAGCTTACAGATGCTGAAGTGCTTAGAGGTGAAGGGTCACCATGTTTGGAATTTACTCTCTGGAGACAGAGAAATTGCACCCTGCTGGAACAGCTCCCAAGACCCTGGAGGAATCTGTTGTCCAGATTCACAGGTTCAGAAGGATTTCTTGTGGGTACAAAGCTCACAGAAGAAGAATTTGGAATCTCATCCTTGTGGGGCGGAGCCAGCCTGGTGTGAACAGGAGTTCCCTAAACTCTTCCTAGGGAACGGGGGCGGGGGCGGGGTGGAAATGAGGTCTCCGTGCAATCTCAAGGTCTGCCACCTGGTGGCGGCTTTCTATAGTGCATCTTCTTCAAAGGGTGTCTCTGCACCCACTGCAAGATGGTGGGGCACTGTTCTCGTCAGGAAGGATACAGGAACTCCATCAGAAGACCCCCACCTCAGCTACCTGTGTAACTGAAAAGTTAAAGTGTTAGTCGCTCAGTCATGCACGACCTTTGGCGATCCCATGGACTATATATATAGCTCCCCGGGCTCCTCTGTCCATGGAATTCTCCAGGCAACAAGACTGGAGTGGGTTGCCATTCCCTTCTCCAGGGGATCTTCCCGACCCAAGGACCGAACCTGGGTCTCCTGCATTTCAGGCAGGCTCTTTACCATCTGAGCCACCAGGGAAGCCCTGTGTAACTGAGGCTGGACAAACAGATTCCAGCAGGCTGCTCTTCCTCCTCTGCTCGGGGACCTGGGCCTGCACCAGCTCCATCTGTCTCTGCTGTGGGGGTCCTCCAACGCTTCCTGGGGTCTTTAGGAAGAAATCCAAACTCCTCAGTAAGCCTGGCCAGACCCAGGCTACCTCTCCAGCTTCCCTGCCTTTCCATGCCCCATAAATGCAGCCACACCAAATGACTCACAATTCCGAGTGTGCCATGAACACCCCTGCCCTGTTCTCCCTGGGTCCTCACAGGTGTCCCCTCCTGCAGCAAGTCCCTTCCTCTTCTGGCTGCCAGAGCACCCTCTGTCTGCTCCTATGTGCTGTAACTAATGTCTGACTCCCCCGCCTCCATCACTCTCCAGGCTGAGCAACCCCAGTTCATCTCCACGCCCCTGCATCCACCCACTGCTGAATGAGAAAATGGAGAGTGCAGAAGTGTCTGTTACGCACCCAGAAGGCACCAAAACCCACACTAGGGCAGGGGACAGAGAAGACCCAATGAGAGGCCAGGGGCTGGAGGCAGAGAGACCCAGAAGAGAGTACGGATGGTCCACCAGCTCGTGGCAGGAGCCAGAATCCAGGAGCAGAGAGAGAAGGGGTCACAGCTGTGGGTAACCGGGCTGCAGTGGTGCTGGGAACAGTCTGTCCAGGAAAAGTCCCATGTCAGAAACGCCTGGATGCCCGGGGCAGGGCGGTTCTGGGCTGATCGCCAGGGGTTGTGCTTACACAGTGTTGGCTGCTGGAGGGCAAACCCCCCAGAGGAATGAAACCCATTCACGGCATGCCTGCAGACTGGGACCAACCCCTCACTGGCGAAGGGAAAGACCAGCCCCCTTTTTGCTGAGTCCAGCAAAAAAATCTGCTTTCCTGCAGTAAAGTGTGGGAACGTGTGAGTGACGGCCTGGCCTGCTCCTCACTCGGGGGATAGACCCTGTGGGACACTCTAGGTTTGGAGTGTGAAGGTCCTTCTGCTGGTCAGAAAAATTCCTACCATTTGTTTTCCCCTAGAAAAGAGACTTTCTGGCTCAGCTACGCTCTTAGCGGACTGTACCTGGAAACAAACCACCGGACTTGAGGTGAACAGTGTGAAATCTCAGCCGGTGACCCAGAGAAGGTGCTCTGTGGAGCTGCAGAGGCTGGGTTACTGAGAACCCCTCCCACCAGCCCACAAGGCGGCACCCCGCACCCCTTCCTGAGCCAAGCACTCGGGGAGCCGCCCTCATTGCACCTCTACACTCGCAGGCATGTGCTGCAACCAGTGGCCCAGCTTCCCTACAGACTGGCTCCATCCACAAAATCAACCCAGGGAACCAAGAGAAACTTGCAGCCCACGGAACTAAGTGTTTCAAACCAGGGAACAGTTACCCAAATGCTAGGTGGGAGCACAAGATGGATTTTGGGGTCAAGGCCTGGGTTCCAACTTCAGCTTCCATCACTCACTAGCTGATGACCCTGAGCTAGTCACCTACCCTCTGTGAGAGTCATTCACTCTCCGTGGGCCTCAGTTTCATCATTTGTAAAAGAGGGGTGTCTCGAGGTCTCTGGCGGATGAAAGGTGAGGGCCCCTGCTCCATACTGAGGTGGCTCCCTGGTGACAAGGCTCTCCAGGCGCATAACCTTGTCAACTACCACCTGGCGGGCATTGACTGCTTGCCAGGAATCATTTGTTCTTAGTGTTTCCTAGATTTTCTTTCATTCTCACAACTTCATGAAGTAAAGATTTCCCCTCTTTTTTGGTCTGCTGACAAACCAAAGCCTTGAGACCCTACCCAGCTCATCGGACCAGAGGAGGCTGCCTGTGGCCTGTTCTCCTCTACCCTTGCTGGCTGGCTGGAAGGGAGCTCTGTTTGAGGGCTTTTCTTTGAGTGTGAATGACAGCCATCCCTGAGCAGGCATGGAGCCTCTCCCTGGGAACCAGAGGGCCACAGCAATCTCCCCAGGAACGCACTGGAAGTCACTGGCTTCTGTGCCCAGGATGGATGCTGGGGGATGGGGAGGCGGATTAGTAATCCCTCAGCCTTAGCCAGGACTCCCTGATGACAAAGATTCATGCATGTGCTGTTATCTCCACCGTTCCAAAACAGAGTGATGATTTTGTTCATTTCTAAAATGCAGGATATGTATAGCTCCAATCTGTCAGGAATTCATAACATCACATCCTTCTCTAAACGCCTGCCTCGGGGGTAACGGGCGAACTGGCTGCTACTAACCAGAGCTCCTCTCTTGCAGGGGGTGCACACCACCCCCAAAGGCCGCTGGGCGTGTGGGAGACTACCTGCAGCGCCAGAGAGGAAGTGACTCAGCCCAGTGGGAAGTGGGAGGGGCGGCCATAACCCGGGCCCCGTGCCCAGCCCGCTTCCCCCCACCCCAGCACATCCGCACAGACCCATCCCCTGTCACCGCCTTTCCTCGGCAGGATTAAAGCAGGCTGAGTGCAGTTTTGGGCACCAGCAGGGGACTGAAGGCCCCCACTGCTCACAGGGGGCCCCGTGTCTGCAGCTCGGAGACCCAGCTCCAGTCTCCTCCAGGAGCTCAAGGAGATTACATAATCAGGAATGTCTCTCCTCACCTCCCTGCCCTGGGCAAGCCCCACTGGGCTCCTCAGTGGCCTCCACGAAGGCTGAGCGGAGAGACCTTCAAGGGGGCAGAAGGCTCCTGGCTGGGAGGATGTGTCCCAGAGGGAATCTGGGAGAAGAGGCTCCAGGCCCGTGTGCACAGAGGCGGGCCTGGAGGCTTCTCTGGAGAAGAGAGAAGCGAGAGGAAGCAGTCCCTGGGCTGGGGAGAAGGGCTTCGGCGGCAGCCTTTCTGCGAGTCACCAGAGCGGAATCCGGGGCAGCATCACCAGCCCTGCACTGGTTTCACCCTCCCGGGGCCTCCGGAAGCAGCTGATGTGACAACAAATAATCCGTCACTGTGTGTGGGTGTTGGAAGAGGAAGGGACAGACTTAATAGCTCTTTCTCAGGCTGTGCTAACCGGGTATCTCCTACCAAGAGAAGCAGCCAGGGGACGCCGCCAAGTACACTGACTGGGAGGCCTTCCTGGTGGCCCCTCGCCTGGCGGGGGGGGGGGGGGCTTCTGCCATGTGCAGTGACGGGAGACCGAGTCACGGAAGCCCTCCTGTCATGCCAGCCTGCCCGGCAACTAGGGGGACCCCGCCTCAGCTCAAACCATCAACCGTTGCTTTGTTTGGTGGGAACAAAGCCTCCCACCGGGCTTCTCGTGGAATTCAGGTTCCTGACACCCACGACGGCTCCAGTCAGGCCAAGAGAAAGCAGCAAACAACTAAAGCAGGGCTGGCCGAGGCTGGCAGTACCTCTGTGTCCTGAGCATGTGTCTCCCTGCTCTGCAGTCTCCACCCAGAGGAGAGGGACCGGGCAGCCCCTGCCCGGGAAGCCCTGAGGACTGCGGGGAGCCAGCCTGTGGGAGGCACCGGCAAATGTTACGTCTCCCTTCTTCCATCCCAGATTTCCAGAGCAACAGATGGACAGACGGAAATGCCCAGGCCAGCCCCGGGTGATGCAGTTCTCTCTCTCTCTGTGTGGTTTACAAAAGCAAAAGTCACTGCGATCATCCTGTGAGAAAGGTAATTTGGACTGGGGCCAGCCAACTGCCTTTCTTTAACTGCCTCTATCAACAATGAAATTCAATTAAATTTCACAACCATGAGGATGAACAATGCAGTTCGCTTTCTGCAGTCTGTTGGATGCCACTGGCTGTGGCTGCTGGGGGGCAAGATTACAGAGGCAGACAGCGGGCTCTGCCATCAGAGTTGCCCTCAGCAGGCTGTTCAGACAAGTGGACCCACACAAGGGCTTCACCTGCTCCAAGTCACTAAGGCCAGCCATGAGCCATCCCCAACACACTCTGTCCATGTGTGGGCAAGAGCCTGCTTGCCTGTGTCTCTCCAGTGGGTGAGCTCCTAGGGGCAGGGCCTGGGCCCTTGACCACCGCAGAACCCCCTGCACAGGCCCAACAGGCAGAAGACAGTGACATCACAGTCAACAAAGCAGGAGGAAATGTACTTGTCCTGGGTCCAGCACACCCAGTTCTAGGGATTTATTCTCTAGGTCCGCTCACCCAAGTTCACCAAGATGAATGTACTTAATGAGGGTCCCTCAAGAGCCCTGGGTAGCAGCAAAAACACACAAAGATAAAACCACAAAAATCAAAACACACACACATCCCCTCCAGACGGGAAACAATTTACATGTTCACCAAGAGACACTGGTTCACTCCATCATGGTACGTCCAGACAGGGGAATGCTACGCAGCCTTTAAGACTAGGCCCATGGCTGCTGATAGACGAAGATGTCTAGGACACGTTACTTTAAAAAAAAACAAAACTGCAGTTCTATTCGCATAAAATGATCCCATTTGGGTTTAAAAAAATGAATATGCGTAAGAAATTTCCAGAAGAAACTTAACAGTGGATACATCCAGGTAACAGAACACAAACAGGAGATGGGTAGTTTTATTTCATATTCTTCTTCAGTGCTTAACCAGCTTAACTGGCAGGCTATAGACCATAGGGTCAAAAGGAGTCAGACATGACTGAGCACACCTGTGCACATACATGCACGCATTCTGCTTAACTATTTCACTGCAGATTACTATAATAACTTAACAAAATTTCTGAACCCATCAGAATGATTAAGAGTGGCCCTGGAACCTGGAAGGCTGGGTCTTAGCGAAGGCGCACTGGAGGTGGCGCGGCGTTGAGAATGCCCTGCGTGCTGGGCCTGCATGCTGATGCAAGGCTGCGTCAGAGAGAGGGCACAGAGGAGACAAACCGCCACGCTCAAGCTCTCCCAGGCAACTTGCAAACTGGCTTACAAGGAACTTCCTGCTTGCCACCTGGCTTCTGTAAGAGCTGGGAAGACCACCAAACGGTTCAAACTGGAGACCTGGAAGCTGGTTCATGACGCCTCGTTTGGGAGACTCAGACTCACCACCAGAGAGCTCTCTGGGGCCTCACTAGAGGCCAATAACACCTTGTGTCTAATCCTCATCGCTGCTTTGGAGCAAGGAGCGGTGAGTTCATTTTATGGCAGAGGCTGGAGACAGGGAGTGACTTGCTCAAAGTCACTCAGTTAGCAAGGGTCAGAACTGGGTTCTGAAGCCAGGTCTGATCTGAGCCAAAGTGCTGGAAGACAGCATCGAAGGTCTCCTTACCCCCTACTCACAGGGTAGGAGGGGAGGGATGTATCTCCAGGCAGTGGCAGTTTCCATTTTTCCAGGAAAAAAGAAGGGACTGCTGCAGCTTTGTCAAGGTCATTTCCAGCTCTACAGCTTTATGGGCCCAAGATTCCACGTGGGCTGGGCTCCCTGGGTCCAGAGCCTGGCCAGGATCAGGAAATGGGATGGCATGGGATCTACGGTCACAAAGGTGTGGGCTGGAAAACCAGCTCTGCCCCTGCTGGCTGAGTAACAGTGGACAGGTTCCTTAGCCCTTCTGGCCTGGGGGTTCTCTGTAGAACAGAGACAATTCCTCTTTCCTTAGGCTGGCAGAAGGCCTCAATACATATTGCAGAGTACTTAGAAAAGGACCTGGAAGCTGGTGGGGATCCTTCTTTTCTGGCTGGTTTCCTTTCTGTTCCTGCAGGAGGAAGCACTTTGGGAGTGGAGTGAGAAGAGCACTCAGACACGGAGGTCACACACGCCTGCTGACACCAGGGGCTGCGCCGCTGCTGCTGCTGCTGCGTCGCTTCAGGCGTGGCCGACTCTGCGCGACCCCACAGACGGCAGCCCACCAGGCTCCCCGTCCCTGGGACTCTCCAGGCAAGAACACTGGAGTGTGTTGCCATTTCCTTCTCCAATGCATGAAAGTGAGAAGTGAAAGTGAAGTCGCTCTGTTGTGTCTGACTCTTAGCGACCCCGTGGACTGCAGCCCATCAGGCTCCTCCATCCATGGGATTTTCCAGGCAAGAGTACTGGAGTGGGGTGCCATTGCCTTCTCCGAGGGGCTGCACATCAACTACAAAAAGGGGCAGGATGCTCGCTCTCCCGAGGTGGTGATGCCAGCAGCGGGGCTCCAAAAGCCCAGAGAATCCTGGGCTCTGGCAGTCCTGAGGCCTCCTGAGGGGCTGACCTGAGTTTCTCCCTAAAGGTGCCTGCTTTTAGGCACCTCTCCACACCTCTAGCCAGCTCTGCCCTAAACCCAAAGACGGGACAGGCACACCAGCCTGCTCTTGCCAGTTCCCACAACCATGTCCAGGCCACTTCTTCCTTGCGGATCCTTGGGTCACAGACTCCCTAAAGCCTTAAGATCCCCTGCCTATGCCTTTTGCCAAGTAGGTGATGATCTGTAAACAGAGGGGACAGCTTCATCCTAAATGATAAGAGCCCTTCTCAGTTTTCTCTGGTGCTTTCCCACAACTAGAGTTTCTCCAAAACCAGCAGACCTGTAGACTGCTGGACTGTGTAAGCTCTAGGGAACCCCAACTCTGACCGCAAAGAGCCAGAAGAGGGTTATCACCAGTAGGGTTCTCAGTTCCCTTCAGGAAGGAGCATCTTTGCTGGCTGGGGGAAAATCAGGCTGCTCCAGTTCACTAGAAGGGGGCTGAGAAACTACTTTAAAATAATAATAATAATAATTATAAAAGGTACTCTTTGAAGCAGCAGCTCCTTTTGGAATTTATCCTGTGGATGCCTAAGGTGGGCAGAACCGCACACATGCAGATACAGTCACTTCAGCTTTGTTTGAAGAGCAAAAGGCCAAGGAAAACCTAAGTTCATCAGCAGAGAGTTTGCGGAATAAATTACACAAACCGTGATGACACAGTATCGCCAAAATAACCCAGACGTCACGAGGCAAAGTGGAGCATCTCTAAGATAGTGAGGAAATCAGTGCAAGCCACACCACACTTTCCCTTCTTGGATCTTGGTGACAGATCCCGAGAGGAGATGCAGGGCTTCTGTGGGCCCCGGGCCACCTTCAAGGCCACAGGCTCACCTGAGCAGGTGCAGGAGGAAGAAACACCCTTGTCTTAGGCCACTTTGCCTTTGACTTTCTGTACACCGCAAGTGCAAGGTCAAATCCTGTGAAAATCTCCCCAGTTCAAAGTGCCTGTGTGAAGTCCCATCTACCAGCACATCCCTCTCTGCAGAGCTCAGGGGGACAAGGACATGCAGGCAGCTCCCTCTCACTTCCCTGATGGCTGAGTGGGTCCCAGGGGGCCTGTGGCAGACATCTCTCCTTCCTGAGAAGAAGGACTCGGTCGGCCAACCCAGCCTCCAGAGTAAATCCCACCTCAAGGTCTCTTTCTAGATGAGACCTCCCGGGAGCCCCGGGAACACCATCTTTGCCCTGAGGGCACACTGCTCTTCGGGACCCATCACTTGCTGAGTCAGTGTGGACAGCACCAGACTGAAGGGCTGCTCTGGAGGGCCATGTGAAGGCTGAACAAGTCACAGGAGTCTTGCAGACTCAGCCCCTGAGTGTCTGAAATACTGAAGAAGTTCACCTCCCTGGGCAAATCTGAGAAGAGGGAAGATGAGGAAGGGAAGCTGCCCTTTTCCCAGGCGCTGACTCAGGCAAAACCAGAGAGAAGCCTGGCCCAAAGCTGGACCGAAAGCCACAGACTCTGCAACTGATCCTCTCCCATGAGAGGGCTTACCGAGTGGCTCTGGCGGATCTCCCTGGCCATTCTCTCCTGCCGGCTCTATCAGTCACCGTCAGCCAGATCAGGAAGCTCAGGGGCACCTGCCATCATTGCTCTTCCCTCGGTCCTCACTTTCAGACACTCCCAGACTCCAGCTGACTTTCCCCCTAAACAGCTCTGATCTGCGCCCTTCCTCCGTTTCCCATCTGCCTCTGCCTTGAGGGCTCTTGGGAAGATGCACGTTTAATGGTGTTTCCTCCACTGAAACCAAAGCAGCCCCTCACCAACAGAAGTTCAAGCATCTTAGCCCTGGTGCTCGCCTCTGCAGAGTATCCTAAAGCCAGGCCCCTTCACACGCTGTGCCGGAACCTCTTGTGGTGCCTGTACCACGCACGCACACCAGCCTGCACCCACGCCTGTGCCTTGATGCTCCCCAGTCTAGAGTGCTTCATGAACACTCTATTCCCTGTCAATATATAGTTTTCATCAAGATCCAGTTCAAGTTCTAAGGCCTCTCCAAAATTCTCCCCAGTCACCTCTCCATCCCTCGGGGAGAAATACCCCTTCCCCTCATTCCCTCTACCTGCCGCACACACTCCTATGAGACACGCCCCCAACTATCTGCAGGTGCTGATTGGTTAGGAGCCTGCCAGGCCCCTGTTAGACCAACAGCTCCTCTAGGGCAGGGCCTGCCTCTCCAATCTCCTTCTGTACCTGGTACCCAACAACTCCCCCGCTGCACATGGGAGCTTGTGTGTGTGGAGCTGGGGTTCTGGATTTGGGGCCAACGCATGTGTGCTTCCTGATGGTGCTAATTCATATACCAAACCAGGGCCACTAGTAGGGACACATATGGAAGAAATTCTAAACGTGTTTTCTCCCAGGCTACCTTATTTTTTTAAAATATGTATTTATTTAGTTGTGAGGCTGCACCAGGTCTTTAGTTGTGCCATGTGAGATCTGGTTCTCTAACCTGGGATTGAACCCGAGCCCCCTGCATTGGAAGCGTGAAGTCTAAGCCACTGGACCACCAGGGAAGTTCTCCTAGTATCCTTTAAAATATGATTTTTTTTTTTTCTCAGCAGTCCTACTTCTATTTTTTTTTAAATGGTTCTTTTAAAGAGCTGAGCTGAATCATCTGCATGGCTCCCATATTGGCTTGGTAAACTCCACACAGATTTCTTTTTTGGAGAGAATACAATAAAATTCTGTGATCTTGTGATCCCTCGGGACACTTCTGACAGCTCCCTGGGACACAGTTTAGTCGCCACTAACTGCTTTGACTAATTCTGAGGAGTTCTTTCCTGCAACCTGTAGCGTTTACCAAGCATTTCTCACTCCATGTGCATTCAATGTCCAGCTTGCAACACCTTACAGATCTTCATAACTGCCCTCCTAGGGAGGGGCTCTTACTGCCCCCACTTTACAGATGAAAAAGCTGGGCACGCAAAGAATAAGTAACCTCTACTGACCGGCAGGGGCTGGGATTGGAACTGAGATGCTGTCTGAGAGTGGAGCCAAATAGGCTCTTTACCACTCCAGTCTGCTGCCTTCCCAAAAGGTCAAATTAAAGGCAAAAGGGAGCAACTGACCTTACAAATGACCTTCTGGAGGACAGTCTCACCAGCCTGGCTGCTTGAAAGACCTGCAGTCTCAGGAAGAGAGAGGCAGATATGTCAGGCACTTCTGGGCCCAGCAGAGCAGCCCAGGACAACACAGCGAGCTTGTCACCTGCCACTGGTTGCAGGCAGTGCCATCTTACCAAAGATCCCCCACCCTGCGCCATCTCTCCTCTCTCGGAGGCCTGCCCTGCGGTAACCTCTGAAGAGGTCTCCAGTGTTTCAGCTTCTCCTCTCCTCTCCCTTCTCTCCTGCTGAGGCTCCAGAGACAGCATTCTAAAACACAAGTCCAACCACGACACTCCTCTGCTTCAATCAGTTTCCCTCGCTCCCTACTGCCCTTGGTACAAACTTCCAAATTGTTAATGTGGCATTCCCCTGGGAACCTGTACTGTTTCACCTGGCTCCAGGTTGACTTTCATACCCCATACTGAACAATCTGAGGTTTCTGGGATAAATTTTGAGTTTAGATGTCGAAGTGAAGTACCTTGCCCCTTTGTTCGTAACTGGCTGAGCCTTCTCATCCTTCCAGATACAGTTCCAGCATCATCACTTCTTCCAAGCTTTCCCAAAACCTCTCCCACCACCCCAACTCAGGTTGAGCTAGAAGCTTCCTTTGCTGGACTCCCACAGCCCTCTGTTCTTGCTGATACTAGTTTTTTTTAGACAATGTTTCAACGATTTGTTTACAGGTCAGTCTCCCTGGTGGCTCAGTTAGTCAAGAATCCTGCAATGTGGGAGACCCGGGTTTGGTCCCTGGGTCAGGAAGATCCCCTGGAGGGGGGCATGGCAATCCATTCCAGTATTATTGCCTGGAGAATTCCATGTTCAGAGGAGCCTGGTAAGTCCATGGGGTCACAAAGAGTTGGATGCAACTGAGCGACTAACACTGTCACTTTCTCCCTTAACCAGACCATGAGCTTCTTGAAATAAGATTAGCTAACATTTACTGAATTCATTATGTGGCAGACATGGTTCTATGTGTTTTGCATATGTTAACTTTTAAAATCTTCACAGTAACTCTGTTATCAGTCCTGTTCTATAGCTGAGAACACTGAGGCACAGAGAGGTTAAACAATCTGCCCAAGGCCACATAGTTACAAAGCTGCAGAGCTAGAATGTGAACTCAGGAGTTCTGGCTCCAAAGCTACTCTTAGCCTCTATAATACAGGGTACTTGCCTCTCCAGGCAAGGACACTGCTGCTGTCATGCTATTATGTGGGGAATGAATGAATGAATGAATGAACGAACGAACGAACAAGGGCCATCTCCATAATGTCTTAGATTTGAGGGACAAAGAGCTGGCACAGCAGAACCATCAAGGAGCACTGGCCCAGCTCATAAGCGCTGTTTACAAACAAGGGCTCTTTTGGCCTTACAAGTGCATATCCTGCTCTTCCTTATTTCATGCAAAGCTGAGCAAAGAGAGAAAGTGCCCAGCCCAGAGTGACTACCCTCTTCTTCATTGCTCTCAAAACCAAGCAAAGCCAACCGGTTTCCTCCTGTGACTTAATACAGAGCAAAGTCTATCTTGCCATCGAAGGCGGCTGTCATCTCTTCCTTCCGCCAACAAACGGGCATCAAACCTAGAGAGTGGGGGCGGCAGGCAGAGTACTCGACGTCTGGAGGGAATCCCGATGCCCCTACCTACTGACTGGAAGGTGGGGCCAAGCGCCGTGGGAATGGGCGGGCCTGATGGGGCATGGCAGGTGAAACAGTGACCACAGCAGCAGGCTCTCTCCTCTCTCCTCGGAAAAGGCCGGTCAAACACAGCACCGACAAGCAGGTAGCTCGGACCCGCACCTGATCGCCGCCCGGGACTCGAAATTCTCCAGCAGCGATGGTGCCCGTGCCAATGGGTGAGGGCTCGTGGAGGAAGCCCAGGCTGGAGAAGAAGCTCTCCGGGGACTCGTTCCAAATCTCAAGTCACTCTCGGGATCAGGAGGGCAGTACGGAGAGGAGAGGGTACCTCTTGGGAAAAACCTGCGCCTTCACTTGGTCACTGACTGACCAAGTGACTCCAGGCAAGGCTGAGCTGTGCCGTCTCCCAGGGCTGGGACCGAGACACCCCCGTGGCCACCCGGTACCCGGCGCGCAGGAGCTCCCGGCCCCTCCCCCGCCCCCTGGGAAGAGCAGACCCCAGCCGGGGATGGCGGATCCGCTGTTGTCATTTCGGTCAAGCCGGACAGCCTCAGGCTGTCACCCTGATCCCCTTGCCACGGCCGCTGAGGCCCGCCGCCGCCAACCCGCATCCCCGGCCGGGGTCCCGGCTCCCCTCTCCCGGACCCCTGCCCTCACCTTCCCCCGGTGCTCAGCGCTGCTCGCCCATAGTCCGTAGCCTGGAGCCGGGGCTACTCGGCGCTCCGTCCCGGGAAACCGGGGCCGGGCCAGGGGCGTGGGAGCCGCTCACCGCCGTCTCCCGGCGCAGCCTCCCGAGCCGCCGCCGCCGCTGCCGCCGCCTCCCTCCATGGCTGCAGCGCCGCCACCTGACAACGGAAGTGACGCACCGCCCCCTCCTCCCGGACAGGCCGCAGCCCCGCCCCTTGCCCGTATCTACAGCCCACGGCTCCGGGATTGGGTGCCATCTTGACGAAGGGCGGAAGCCTTCAGGTAACAGACCAGAATCTGATTGAGGATTGGTTCAGGGTGGGGCTCGGGCTGAAATCTGGGAAACGATTGGAGACAGAGACCCTAAGGGGCGGTACTTACCGCTTATCTGAGTCTGCGGTGAGGTTGGGCCGGAGGCACCGCCCCCGCCGCTACTCCACTGAGCCTCGCGTGCCCTACACTCGCCCTCCCGGGTCTGGAGACTTCTCCAGCAGCTGAAAGATCGGCCGGTTGTAGTATCTTTGTCAGAGAAGTGGCTCTTTCTTGACCCCCATTTCTCGCTTCCTGGAGCTTTGAGCGGCGAGCGCTGGCGTGGGGTTCATCAATGACAGGAATTCCTGCCGTAGCCCTTACAATTCATTTCCCTCTGGGCCCCTCGCTTTTGTAGAAATCCCGCTTCAATCTGAAGATCCTTAGAGTCTCGACCAGTCAGGTTAACAGTGAAGAGTTCCTGTTAGCTATTCCAGCCACCTAACCTCAGCCCCTCCTGCTGCAGTTTCGGTCCCTTTCTCCTCCTTCTCCAGCAACCACGCCCTCCATGAATCAGCTTCTTGCACCAGCAGATGAGCCCTTTAAAGGGATTGCATCAGGCTGATGACTCACTGGGGCCCTCTGAGAGCCTGGCTTCCCTCCGCTGGCATGCAGAAGCAGCTAGAAGGGCGCCGTGGTGGCAGTACCCGCGATCATGGACCCACTCCTTTGTCTCCGAGGTGTGAGCCAGTATGCCAGCTGCATATGACTGTCTTAACTCCTGAGTCTCTTTCCAGCTGTGTTATTCTGTATCCATGTGGGCACACGTGTCCAAGCCTGTGTGCACAGCTCTGGATTTTCCTAGGTTGTGTGGCCAAGCACTTACGTGTATGCACGCATTTGTCATCTCCACACAGGCAGTGATTGCCAGGACATGAGAGTTGATGTGAGTGAGTCTGGCTGCCTCCTCCTGTGTCCTTGTCTTTGTCTCTAAATGCCTAGTGCACACTGAGCTGAAAGGGCTGAGTAACAGTAGTAATCAAAACAGCGGTAGTATGTCAGACACTGTGTTAAGCACTTTAGAGACATCAGCGTTAAGGAGTCTGTTTGCAGATGAAGCAGCTAGAACTCTGAGAGGGAAAGTAACCAAAGACACATAGCTAATAATGGCAGAGTTGTGATTTGAACCAAGTCTGGCAGATTCCAAAAAGGTTGGATTTGAGTCCTTGCTGTGTCTCTTACAAGTTCAGTGACTGTGCAAGTTCCCTAATCATTCCCATCTGTCAACATAGGAATAATACTTTGTGGGCTCACTGTGAGGATCCAGTGAGTGTGGAAACAGCTTCTCATGGGACCTGGTGAACTAAGAGTGCCCATACTCCTCTCAGCGAGCTTCAGTGCAGTGGAGGACTGAAAGCAGGCACAAAAACGCTGGGCCCGGCCCCCCAAGCTCCTCTCTCTGACAAAGGGAAAAGCCTAGAGATTCCGGAAGCTCTGACAGGAATGAGTGTTGGGTTTTCCAGAGCTCTAATTATCAGCTAGATGAATCACTTAGAGCTGACACCACCATCCCCAGCCTCAGGAGGCTCTCAGCTGATTCAAAATATAGGATTTTAACGAAGAGGAGGAGGAGGAGGAAGAGAAAGAGGGGAGTAGGAGAGGTAATGAATAGAAAGGAAAGGTGCCAGCCAGAGGAAATGAAAAACTGTCATCAGGACACCAACACGAGGAGACCACTGCATCAGACACACACACACTGTGACACACGCTCCTGCTGGCTCTCCAACTCTGGGCATCTTGGCAGACGACGCTGCCATAACAAAGTGACACCTGTCACAACAGCATGAGATGGTTGCTTGACGATGTACAGGCAGATCTGCCTGTTACAGAGGGAGAGGAGGAGACCTTCAACCCTAGGGAGCTTCCTCAAGCTTCTGAAACCCAGCAAACCTTTCCTACTGGCTGACTTCTGGGTTCTCTGTGGCCAAGCCCCTAGAACCAAGGTATGCAAGTTTGAGTGCTGGCCCATACTTGGTGGCTGGGTACCATCACTGTTAGCAGCGTGCTTGGTTACTCCATTATGTCCGACTTTGCGACTGTTTGAACTGTACCCTGTCAGGTTCCTCCATCCATGGACTTTTCCAGGCACAAGGGATCTTCCTGACCCAGGGATCAAACCTGAACCTCCTGTGTATCCTGCATTGCAGGCCGATTCTTTTACCCACTGAATCATCAAGGCATTGCTTATCTTTCCTGGTTACCAGTATCAGGAATGCTGGGAGGCAGAACAGTGTGCAGTGTAGTAGTAAAGATCATGGAGTTTCAGGCATACAGACCCGAGTTCAAATCCCCACCCTGTTGTTCACTGGCTCTGTGACCTTGAGCAAGTCAGATAACCTCTCTGGGTTTGTTTGCTTATCTCTAAAATGGGGCTACTAATACATACCTCTAGGGCTGTTATAATGATGAAATGAGATGATTCTTTCATTTCACAAAGATTTATGGAGTGCCAGCTGTGTGCAGAGCACTGAGTTGGATGCTAGAGATCCAGTGGGACCAAAAGGACCACAGCTCTGCCCTCCTGGAGCACGTGGAGCCCCTGGCACAGGGCCTGGTGCACAGTGAGATTCAATAAGCAGTAGCTATTTGTGGTGACCACCTTGGCATTCTGCCATTATCTTAATTATGGGACACAGGGAGACCCCTCCACCTTTTCCCTAAAGAAAGAGGATCTCAGCTTCCTCGACTGAAAAATGACAGAATTGGACTGGATCACGGCTTCCCCACAGTGTCACCTTGAAAGCCTCTTTTAGTATTTTCCATCCACATGAGCCTCATATCTGGTAAGATTTTGTACAACCTGCCATCAAGTCATTTCTTCCTTTTTATTCATTACAGCGTCATATTACAGCTATGAGAGCTTGTGATCAGGAAGAGGAAGCC